>NC_141555.1:41023642-41369892 GCF_021556685.1 Rattus norvegicus | reverse complement strand
TAAAGGACCAAGTGCTTCCCTTTCCACTGATGTGTGTTGAGGCTGTTCTCTGCTACATATGTAGGGTACCAGACAATGTATATTCTATAGTTGGTGGTTAGGGCCAGGGGTACTCTGAGGGGTCTGGTTAATTGAAATCATTGTTCTACCTCTAATTAAAATCCCCTTCAGATTCTATATCCCTTCCCCTACATCGTCCATTGGGATCTCTAGGTTCAGTTCAATGGTTGGCTTTCCTGGCAAAGCCTCTCAGAGAACAGGCATATCAGACTCCTGTTTGCAAGCACATCTCAGCAACAGCAACAGTGTCCGGTTTGGTGTCTGCAGATCTCTGGAAGGCCTTTCCTCCAGCCTCTGCTCCATTTTTGCCCCTGCCTTTTCATTAGACAGGGATAACTCTGCTTTAATAAGAGCTGGGTGACTGGTCCCATCCTTGCACTGGGGGCTATGTCTATCTACTGCAGGTGGTGTCTTCAGGTTCAATATCACTGTTGTGTATGTTGGCTAATGTCATCACTGTTGGGTCCGGGGAACCTGTCGCATCCCTAGTACCTGGGACATTCTAGAGAGTACCCCCTTACCAGTGAGTACATGCTATGTGCCTTTATTTGTGATTGGGTTACTTCACTCAGGATGATATTTTCTGATTTCATCCTTTTGCCTATGAATTTCATGAAGTCATTCTATTTAACAGCTGAGTATCAAACCATTGTGTAAATGTACCACATTATATGAATCTGTTTCTATTTTGAGGGACATCTGGGTTCTTTCCAGCTTCTCTCTTTTATAAATAAGACTGCTATGACCATAGTGGAGCACGTGTCCTTGTTGTAGGTTGGAGCAAGTTTTGGGTATGTGCCATCGAATGGTACAGCTGGGTCCTCAGGTAGTAAATACTATGTTCAATTCTCTGCAGAACCTCCAGCCTGGTTTCCAGAGTGGTTTTAAGAGCTTGCACTATCAACAGTGACAGAGTGTTCCTTTCTCTCCACACCATTGCCAGAGTCTGTTGTCAACTGATTTTTTATCTTAGCCATTCTGACTGGTATGAGGTAGAATCTAAGGATTGTTTTAAATAGTTTTTCCCCAACGACTAAGGATGTTGAATATTAGTTTAGGTGCTTCTCAGCTGTTCAATATTCATCAGTTGAGAATTTTTGTTTAGAACTGTAGCCCACTATTAAATAGTGTTATTTGATTCTCTGGTGTAAATCTTCTCCTTGAGTTTTTTGTAAATATTGGATATTGGCTCTCTATCAGATGTAGGATTGGTAAAATCTTTTTCCAATCTGTATGTTGCTGTATGAAACTAAATACAGTGGTCTTTGCTTTACACTAACTTTGAAATTTTATGAAGTTCTATTTGTCGATTCTTGATCTTAGAGCAAAAGTAATTGGTGTTCTATTCAGGAAATTTTCCCCAGTACCAATGTGTTCAAGGTTTTCCCTGCTTTTTCTTTAATTAGTTTCAGTTTCTCTGGTTTTATTTGGAGGTCTTTAATCCACTTTTACTTGAGCTGTGTACAAGGAGATAGGAATGTATTGATTTGCATTCTCCTACATTCTGTCCTTCAGTTGAAACAGCACAATTTTTATCCACTGAATGATTTTAGATCCTTTGTCAATAATGAAGTGGCCATAGTTGTGCGGGTTCTTTTCTGCATCTTCAATTCTATTCCATTGATCTACCTGCCTGTCTCAATACCAATACAATACAATTTTTCATCACGATTGCTCTGTAATACAACTTGAGCTCAGGGATGGTGATTTCTCCAAAATGCTTTTTTTTCAGAATAATTTTCTCTATCCTGTGATTTATTTTATTGCAAATAAATTTGAAAACTTTCACTTTTATGTTTGTGAAGAATTGATTTGGAATATTGATGGGGAATCCATTCAATCTATAGGTTGCTTTAGGTAAAATGGCCATTTTTACAATATTAATCCTGCCAATACACGAACATTGGAGTTCTTTCTAATTTCTGAGATCTTCAATTTCTTTCTTCAGAGACTTGTTTTCTTGTCATATATATCTTTCACTTGCTTGGTTAGAGTGAATCTGAGTTATTTTATAAGCTTCTTTATTATTGTCAAGGGTGTCATTTCCGTAATTTCTATCTCAGCCTATTTCTCTTTTGAGTAGAGGAAAGCTACTTATTTGTTTCAATCAATATTATATTCTGTCACTCTGCCAAAGTTGTTTATCAGGCTTAGAAGTTCACTTGTGGAATTTGTGGGGTCACTTAAATATACTACCACATAATCTGCATATAGTGACATTTTGAATACTTCCTTTGCAATATTTATCTCTTTACCTCCATTTGTTGTCTAATTACTCTGGCTAGGACTTCAAATACTATATTGAAAAGGTAGGGAGAGAGTGTGTGTCCTTGTCTAGTTTCTGATTTTAGTGGGATTGTGTTAAGTTTCTCGCCATTTAGTTTGATGTTAGCTACTGGTTTCCTGTATATTGCTTTTACTGTTCTTCAGTATGGTACTTGAATTTCTGATATTTCCAAGAGTTTTACCATGAAGGGTTAGGTTCTATAAAATGTTTTCTCAGCATCTAATGAGATGATTGCTTGTTTTTTTTTTCATTGATTTGTTTTTGTAGTGGATTAGACTGATTGGTTATTAGGTTCTGTATATTAATCCATTCCTGTATCTTTGGGATGAAGCATACTTGATCATGATGGATCATTGTTTTGATGTGTTCTTGGAATTTGCATGCAAGAAATTTACTGAGAATTTTTGCAGGGAAATTCATGAAAAAAATGATCTGAAATTCTCTTTCTTTGTTGGGTCTTTGTTTGCATTACTTATAAGCATAACTGTGGCGTCAGAGAAGGAATTGTGTAGTGTTCCTTCTATTTTTAATTTGTGGAATAGTTTGGAGAATATTGGTATTAGGTATTTTATGAATGTCTGAGAGAATTCTGTACTAAACCTTCCTGGTCCAGGGATCTTTCTGTTGGGAGACAATTAATGACTGCTTCTACTACTTTACGAGTTATGGGAGTATTTAGATGGCTTATCTGATCGTGATTCAACTTTGGTACCTTGTATCTGTCTAGAAAATTATCCATTTAATCCTTACTTTCCAGTTCTGTTAAGTATAGGCTTTTATAGTAGGATCTGATAATTTTTTGAGTTTTCTCATTTTCTATGGTTATATCTCTATTTCACTTATGATTTTGTTATTTTTAATTTGAATACTAAGGATTTACCTGTCTTCTGGATTTTTTAAAGAACCAGCTCCTGGTTTTCTTGATTCTTTATATAATTCCTTTTGTTTCTACTTGGTTGATTTCAGTCCGGAGTTTGAATATTTCCTATTGTCTAGTCCTCTTGGTGTATTTGTATTTTATTAGTTCTGAGATTTCAAGTGTTCTGTCAAACTGCTAGTGTATCATAGCTCCTGTTTCTTTGTTGAGGGTCTCAGAGCTATCAGTTTTTCTCTTAGCATTGCTTTTTTGTATTCTCAAGTTAGGCCTTCATTTTCATTAAATTCAAGAATGTCTTTAATTTTTTTTCTTTATTTCTATTTGAATAACTTCTCCTCGAGTAAATCATTCCTCAGCTACCATGTATAAGTCGGTCTTTGGTTGTTCTTGTTGTTATTGTAGACAATTTTTAGTCTGTAATGATCTTGTAGGATGCATGGAATTAATTCAATCTTCTTGTATCTGTTAAGGCATGTTTCGTGATGGATGTTATTGTCAGTTTTGGAGAAGGTACCATGTGGGACTGAGAGGAAAGTGTCAGGAGCCATAAGAGGACAAGCTAATAACTAGCAGGTGGTCATCCTCAGATGGACAGCCTTGGATTATTTTATAGTCCACAACTTGTTTGCCCTTATTAAGCAAGGCTGTAAGGGATACATTTTGGGAAATTTTCCTGCTATTGAAATGCTATTACTGTTGTTATTATTAGAAATATATAACAGTCATTGAGTAAGAGCACACCCCTTTGGAGGAGATCTCTGCAGAGCTACGAAGTTGTACTGTCCTGTAGTGATGCTATACAGACAAATAGATGAATTCTTTACCCTTAATAATGATCCTACAATAATTTCTAATATTATATCAATGGTTATTAAGCTCTTTTATAGTGGGACTGCTAGAAGTCTCTTTTTATAGTCAAAATTGCAGTGAGAACTCTGCCAGTCTACCAGGTGTCACCAGTTAATTCTTCTGAGATAGTAAACAGACTTTCTCCTATTCAGAACCCATTAACAAGGTTGTAAAACAGTTATCAAGAGTCATAAAAAGAGAAGAAATGATTTGTTACAGGTGCAAGGACAGATGATAAGATATTGAGTAGGTTTATCTGTAAATAACTTCTCTATCAACTATGGTTTTAGACCTTCAGTGAACCTATAGAGCTTACACTGGTGATGAATGTTTAGCCAGATAATTACTCCTGATAAATATTCATGTAAAAATTCTCGGTTGTAAATTGTATTTCAATTTATGCTTTGATCTTTCATATGAACTAGAGATGAACTTTGTAACATGTGATCATGTATTCTGAAATATGTTTAAATGCTGAGGAGAAAGAAATAAACACAAAGAAGGACTGAGAGAGAAGGACTGAACTGGAAGGACAGAGACAGATGGACTGAGCTTGAGAGGGGCCGAGCTGAAAAGTCAGCTTTGAGCTAAGGAGAACGGAACTTAGTAGAACAGAGCCAAAAATATCTGGGCTGAGAAGAAATGTAGAGAGGGATAATGGAGATACTATAAGTAACATAAGAGGGCAATCTGCAGAATGCAGAGGAGATGAGGAAAACAGAAGAAGCTGGAAAGAGCGGAAGGTGCAGTCTGGTTTCTCCTTACCATGGGACAGAACAGGTCATTTCTTAATAGCAATGCAGGCATACTCTTATCAAAAGGAACAAGGCTTTTCTCTTACACACTTGGGTTTAATTCACTTAGCATTAAAGGGTCGAAGTGATTTTTTTCTTTATGTAATAAAGATTGGAGCTCATCTTTCTGCACTGGTGCTTGGTCATTTGCTCCCTATGCTTATGTAAGTAAGAATATCTGTGTAAGTATGTAATTACAAGAATGTATGCATGTTTGTGTGTGTAAGAGTGTAATTGTGAGAATGCGTGTAAGTTAGGCCCAGGTGATTTTGAATGGAAATATATAAATTCACGTTTATGGAATCCAGTTTTAAAATTACATGTTTATGCATATTTGGCTATGTAAAATACTGACATCATTTGTGATTCAAATATACTAACAATTTGATTATACTTACCTTCATTAATATTTAAACTACTCCTTGAAGATATTTTAATGGATAATATCAAAATATGTTTATAGGAATGGTACATTAAATACTTCTGTTAATAGTCAAAATAAGGAAATGCTTCTGATATTTATGCATTTTATTATTTGATTATGGAAGAAACTGAATGATCTTAGATTTTGTAATAATGTTTAAAAATTATTTGTTCTTAATGTTGGTTGACAGAAGGAAGTTATCAACGAATACATATATGCAATGTGCCACACATTACAAAAGCAATGTGCCACAACTTTCTAACATAAATAGAGCAAATTAAATATATAATTTATGAACTAAAGGTGAGCAATCATGTGCAAAAGCAAGATATATCATTGAGTCTACCTACATTTGGAGTTAAGAGATGATTCATGCTTCCGTGTATTTCTTTCTAGACATCTAAAGAGATAAAATTAGTGTGGAAATAGCTAAAACTGCAATTAGTATGCTTCATGTAGTATACATATTTAAACATTGCTTTTGAAAAATTATACAGTACATACTTTCAAGGTTATATATACAGCATAAACAAAAATTCACTGTGTCCATAAATTATCAATAACACTCAAGCAACTTTCTCTTGTCATATTATATTTGAATTATCAAATATACATATGTAGGTATTTATCCACACACAGGCACACTCACACACACACACACAAAACCACACAATACTTCTAAAAATTTAAAACAGTTTAGTAAATAATAAAGTCATTCAGACAAAATTAATGAAAAGGGATGAACTAAATTTACAGTAAATTGTCCTCCCAAAAGTATACTCTCTAGCATATAAAATTATTGCCTCATGATTTTAAGAAAAATAAGTATGGGGCCAATAAACTTAATCAGATCCCAGTTGGACTTAGCATTCAGGATTAGAGTAGAAATTGAAATGTATTGAGAAAAATATAAAATAACAGGCTTTAGCTCTACTTTTTTAATTATACAAAAAAGTCTGAGAAACAGTGAAATGACACAACATGTAAAATTGCTTTCTATTAAGAACTGATATCTAAGTTTAGTATTCATAGTCTATATAATAAACAGAGAGAACTAAATCTCACAAGTTATTTCCTGGCTTAAATACAATTTTCTTGGCTTGTGAATATATCCAGAACCAATCAAAACAATGAAAATGGATAGACGCTGTGTTACAACAAGTAAGAGATATTTTGTTTATTTATTAGGCATGAATTTATTTTTGTAGCATTTCTTCCCAGGTTTCTGTTGGGTATTTTATAAATCCTCACTTTGGTGTGGTCGATGGTTAAATTTAACTGAATATGGCTGAATATGACAATATGATAGAAATGGAACCTTGGGGCAGAGAAGAGAATACCTTTGGGTTCAACCTGGTTATAATGAAATGGTGGTCAGAGTGTACAAAACCAAACACAAGATAAGGAACTGTGGCTTCAGATACAGGGCTCCTTATGAGATTTCACTTTGTAATGTTGGAAGAATTCTTCAATGATATCATGAGATTGTGCAGTGAGACGGCCTTTTCTTTATTCCTGTAATGAAAGCAAATACTTGTTGTTTTCAGTTCCCTCAGAGAGCTTGCTAGGTTACTAGATCAATCAGGAACTCGGGATGAGGGATTTAGGTGTGCAAAATATGATGTTGGTATTGGATTTCTTCTAGATATTTCTAGGGAAGTGACTTCATATGATTTGGAATATAATCAAATAAGACCTTGTTAAAGATGAAGAAAGCACTGGATGTGCTGGCACAGGCCTTTTATCTTAGCACTGGGTAAGAAGAGGAAGGCAGTAGAACTCTAAGTTCAAGGCCAGCTTGGTCTACAGAGAAACGGAAAGATAGGGTTCTAGTACTGCCAGGGATATAAAAGAAACACTGTCTCGAAAAAAGTTCAGTTACAACTTCTGTAGTATACAAAGAAAAAAAATCTCATTTTATTTTAGTAAGATGTTAATTTTATCTTGAGTCTAATGCAATATTTTAGCTTTAAAATAATGTGAAGGCACTTAAAATGTATGAAAAGATGTTTTCCATCACTATTCTCCTTAAACTACAAGCTGAAATTTTATTAAATAAACCTATGTAAATACAGTTTGAAAGTTTTTCTGTGATTAGCTAAAGGGATTTCACATTGTTAATTTAGAATGGTGGATTTCAGGTCAATCTTGAAAGGTAATGACTAAGGTATAGATGTATATTAAGCATACAAAATCTAATCTAAAATGTTGCACAATAAAAAATGAGAACCTTTATTGGTTTTCCTCTAAAGTATACAGCTTCTTTTTATTGAAGTCCAGATCTGATGATTTGAACAAATTTTGTAGAAATACAACCTCCTCTGAGAAGATAAGAAACAGAGAAAGATAAGGAAAAAAGTCTGCTAAGGGACAACGGACTGGGAGAGAGTATTCTATGGAATATATAGGACAATAAATTTTACCCCTCTGGTATTGGTTAGCTGGGGACTTCATTATGCATATCTGTGTACCTAGAAAATTTTTCTTTTTCATCTTAAGAGACCCTGGTTTCTGACCTCTTAGGTAGCAATGAATATCGTAGTAAGAGCACCAGTGGAAGGGGAAGCCCTGGGTCCTGCTAAGACTGAACCCCCCAGGGAACTAGATTTTTGGGGGGAGGGCGGCAATGGGGGAGGATGTGGAGGGGAACACCCATAACAAAGGGGAGAGGGGGTTATTAGGGGGGTGTTTTCCCGGAAAGCGGGAAAGGGAATGACACTTGAAATGTAAATAAGAAATACTCAAGTTAATAAAAAAAAAAATTATGGTTGCTCTGAAACCTCTGTCCTTTGTATTAAGGTCTTAGCATGTTTACATGATAGATTTGAAATATTAGTGTTATTATCAAAAGCCGTATTTTGTACATACTTTTTAAGCCACAAAATAGATACATGTCTGCTTGGGTTTATGAAGAAAGTTACAATGATAATATGATTATATATTTCTCATATATACATACTCTTCATGTACCATGTGTGTGAAGAAACCTTTGCAGATAGGAATGCATAGTAACCATCTGGCTAGAGTTTCAGGATTTTATTGTATCTTGTTTGACATGTGAATTTCTATTAAAATGCTAACTCCTTCTAAGTCTCTTAATTTAACTGGAGAGGTATTCAATAACACCTAAACTGCTGTTCATTCATATAACAGGTCTTTGGTTGTGTTACTGAATTTTATTCCAGTAACTTCTTAATGAGCTTTATTTTGAAAGTAAATTAAATATATATATTATAAAAAGATTATTTTTAGTGGAAATATCACTTAGTGATTGTCAATTTTACAAACATTCTCTAAATTATTAAATATTTTCCATTATTAATTAGTATACAGTATTATGAATACAATAACATTTATGAAAATACACATCTCTAATTACTATAAACACAAATATGTTATTATTTTATCTTTGAAAATTTTTTTCTTGGTTTGTAAGTAATAAATCTTGACTTCTGTATCTGAGCTTTCTCATCATTATTCCTAAGGAAATCTATTGCTTTTTTATTGAAAATAGTAAGGAATGTTCATTGATAGGTAGAAAGGAAAGACTAACACAATATACACAATGGTATTTCATTCACCCCTTGGAAAACGAAACTATGATGTTTTCAGGAAAATAGATGTAACTAGAAAATATTCCGAGTAAGGTAACAAAGACTCAGAAAGGGAAATACGATGTGTTCTTTCTTATGTAGATAATAGAATCTCATTTTCATATACTTGTATTTATGTGAAGCTGTGAGTGGTTTGAGTTCATTAAACTGGAATGTGTCTCATGAATTAGAAAGTAGTGTTTTAAACAGTATAGGTTGGCAGTTATTGAACATGTGGGGTATGAATGTAGAAGTAAGAATAACACAGACAGAATAGTGCAAGTGTTAGGGACATAGTGGTGGTGGGGAAAAAGTACTGAGGAAAGAAGGATGAAGTTGAATGTTTACAAACATGACATAAGGCAACCAGTTACTTTATAGGTTAGGTTAAAATAAATATTAAAATTTAAAATTAATACCTTAATATTTAATGTAATATACATCATGTTTGAGGAAAAATGCCAGAAAGTGATATGAAAATGAAAACAATATATTTAACTTATTTAATCTTAGTCATACTATGCATAATTATTTGGTAGAAACATCACTTGCCTGCCAAATTTTGGTATCATTTAAAAAATCACCTGTAAGATAATAATTACTTATGGTAGTAGAGTATTATTATAAGAGTATCAACTGGTAAAATTTGTGATTTGATCTATGTTTTAAGTTGCCTTTTGCTTAATTTTTGCCCTTCCTGACATTCACTCATACTGAACTATAAATTTCAATGTCGAATACTACCATAAAAATATAATTCTTCAGGGTTGTTGAAATTGCTCAATTACAAGTTAATATTATCCATAAACTATAGGATACACTCCACAAAGCTCATAGATCCAAAGAAGATAAACAAGAAGAAAGGCCCAAGTGCAGATGCTTGACTCTCACTTAGAATGGGGAATAAAATAGTCTTGGAGGCAGAATGAGGGAAGGAAATGGATGGGAGAAGGAAGGGAGTGGAGAGTGGATTACGTGTGGGAAGGGACAGAAGATATGGCGATATAGGCAAGAGAAGTAATGGAAATCTTGAACTTATGGAGATGAGGAGTTAGGGGAAATCTCCAGGAAGAGAAAGAGACCTAGGATAAGGAACGTACCAATGAATCAATGGGGTGACCTAAGATGTCACTTACATTGGTGATATGGAACATGAATAGGCCAACTCCTTTAGTCAGGAAGGACCACCAGTGGAGGGATAAAGAAACAAGTACACTCACAAAACTTTTTACAGACATTTTGTCAAGTCTAAAAGAAAATCAGGGACTGAGTGAATTGCCAGTGCAAATAGGGACCCATCCCATGGGAAAGCACCAGGCAGACAACAGTGTCAATGAACCTAGACCACTGAGAGCTCTTAGAGACTGAGACCCCAACCGAAAATCATTCACAGCCTGGACCTAAGCCCTAGTGCATATGGAGCTGACATGTAGATCAATCTTCATGTGGGTTCCACAAAAACTTGAGTGGGGGATGTCCTGTTGTAGTCAAGTTGTAGCCTGACTGAGGAATCTGTTCCCAAACAAAGTTAGCTTATCTGACTGCAGTTGGAGAGGATGTGCCTAATCCTGAAGAGACTTGATATTTCAGAGTTTGAGCAACCTAGGCATGTCATCATCTTAGGAGAGAAGATGATTGTGTCAGAGACTCTGGGAGGAAGGGGCAATAGAGAGGGCAAAGTTAGGCATGTAAATTAAGAAACATAATTACTAAACTTGCTATTTCTATTACAGTAATCTCCTAGATTACAGTATCACTCTAAATTATTACTGTGCTCTTAAATCCAATCTCTACTGGTGGACTTCTATTTGGATAGTTCATAAATAAGTGGTTGGGAATGCAATTTTCTTCAGAAATCAGGCATAGATGTATCATACACTAGGACAGCAGGCAATTGAAATATGATTGAGTGTTGAGGATTGATCTATATTAGGGAACATAAAAGTAAATTCCCGTTTAATAACATGCTTTTTGTCATGAACAAATACAGGAACAGAGGATTCCATATATTTAACATATAACATAGTTTTGGTCATACATTTTCCTCTCCTTCAATTTCCCATAGATATTCCTAAAATATATATATATATATATATATATATATATATATATATATATATATATATATATATATATATATATATATGAGAACAGCACTTGAAACTACTTAGCAGAAGAATCAGTGCAATGATGGTGCAATTTACCTCATGATAAAAGAATGTTTTTTTCCAAATCTTTATCTGACATAACGATCGTATCCATAACATAAGACCCAATATGTCTTATTCTCCAGAAATATGTTACATATTTGAATAAATGGTTAAAATAATTTCACAATAATTATCAAAAAGTACATGAAAAATACTAAACACACAAACCATTGGTGAAATTTAAACACAAATGACAATACTTATACTGTGTTGCTGGAAAAAAGAAACTTAGTATACAGTTTCTTGGACTAAATTTTAATATAGCTATTATAGAAATCAATATAAAAATTAAAACCTGAAATCACTTGTGATTCAATAGTACCACTGATGAAATATGTACCTGAAGGAATCTATGTGTATATTCCTGTGATACCTTCATTAAATGAATTATCTTCTAAGTTTTCACAATATCCATGTTACAAAATGGGATGAATAACATATACTGACACTAGATCTTTACTTAAGCATGAAAACAGCAAAATTTCAACATTAGCATGTATATTGATAAAGCTAGTTATCATTGTCCCGATTGAAAAAACAGAATTATGAAGACAAATATCTAAATCTTATGAAAATAGGAGACTACTATTTGTTTGATTTTAAGCCTCTTCAATAGAAGGAAAGTCAGATGTCATAGTATAAACACGATCAAATTTTCCCATTGCTCCGATGGCCAGAGAGAAGATCCTACTATTCCTGTTTTGCTAAATAGCCATGTTGTCAAACTGCCTTCCAATTCTTACTGTTTCTGTCCATAGATTACAGCTTACATGAGCTGTGGTCAGACAAATGTATAGGTGTACTGTGCAGCAATTACTGCAGATACGGGTACAAGTGCTAAGACCGTTAGAAGAAGAATGCTGAGCATAAGGCTGGGGAAACACTGAAGAAAAAGAGATGGAAGAACGGGAGGAGAGAGAGAAAGCAATCTGGACATGACACAGTAATTGGACCTATGGCCTCAGTGCATCTACACTTGTATGCACAAGTCCTGCACATGATTAAGACAACAAGATTAGGGAACATGTCAGTAGGCAGTACTCAGTGAACCAATGGATTAGAAAGAAAAGATTAATGGAAAATATAAAGAACATGAAACTGGAAAGAGAATGTATTTGGAAAGAGTAGAACCAAGCTAAGGATAGGTGTGATCAAGGTACATTGTATATATGTATGAAGAATAAATAAAATAAAATAAAAATTCTAAAATAAAAAAATTCTGAAAATCTATTAAGATTTTTTGTATCGTCTGCAAGTCACTTTTTACCCCTAAAAATAGAATAGAGTATCCTAACTTTTGCTTAGTTGTAGGAAAGTCAATGAAAAAGGTAGTTACACTAGTTCAGTGCATGGTGTCTTCATTATGGAAATATCCAACTGAGGGTCATTAATCTGTACAGTTCAATTTTATCACCTGTACAAATAAAATAAAATTAAACACTGTTTAATGATCCACCAAAACCAAACTACACACTAGAGAGGTAAATACAGCTTGAAAAATGTCCTCTTCTTAACCTCAACCATTTTAATCTTTGAAACTCTGAATACATGTGAATAAAAAAGGTCTAACCTGATACACAACATGTAGGATGGCGTCTTTGTGACTTATATGGCAAGACATTCAGGGTTGTGCATTGCCTTCATTATGTCATTCAATTTAAATATCCTAGGACACCAAGATCTAAAATCCATGGGCTTTGGTACTGACAGCCATGGATTGCACTCTGTCCATGATAACTTTATGTATATTAGTTAAACACTGAAAGTCAGTTTGCTGCCTTACAAAATTGAACTGATTCATTGCTATGGTTATGATAATGATTTCTTGTAGAATAATTATAAATTCCTCATGACAAAACTTGCTTTCTCTTCTGGTGGTTTGTCGACTATTGATGAGCTTAAACCTCTTCCTTCTCAACATAGAACTTACTTTAGATTATTTTTCACTGTCGATCTTATATACACTAAAGATAGGAAAAACACTGAAAATAGGATAGACTTTGTTTTCTGTCCCAAAAGTTCTTTTTTGACTTCTTCTTCATCATCTTCATCACCACCACCACCACCACCACCATCATCATCTAATTTACATGAAACTGATTTTGAAATTTTGTTATGCCAACAATGAAATGAATATTCTGCTTGAAGCAGAGATATTGATGAACACTAACTCCTGTGCAGTCATTTTAGTGTTATAAAGACATTGCCAAAATTGCTTCAGATGATTGAGTGAAATGTTAGCGCTCTTTACAACAGGTTTTGAGAGTCCCTTACTGAAAGAATGGTCTTTTACAGCAAGACCTTCATTAACAGACTTTGATTTATCCCACGTACCAACGAAGTGAAATTGTCCCAGAAATAAAATAATGCCTCTCCAGAAACAGCTTTTATCCAATGATACACATCTACTTCTATTTCTTAATTGCCATGTTGACATGGGCTTAGGATACAATATATTGGGTTGGGGATTTAGCTCAGTGGTAGAGTGCTTGCCTAGCAAGCACAAGGCTCTGGGTTCGGTTCCCAACTCCCCCCCCCCCCAAAAAAAAACAAAACAAAACAAAAAAAAACAGAAACACGTCTATCTGCAGCATGGTCTTTATACTGAAAGGATACAATATATTCTGATTTATTAATGGTATTTTAGTATTATTTGGTTAATTGTTAAAATTTCAAAGGAACATACCTATTCCATGATTATATCCCATACAACTTTTAATTTGATCTTGAAGTGTTTCATGAAAACTGAAGTATCAAAAATGTATATCTTCCCATTGAAAATTTGTAACATGCATCATGTGAAATACCCAGTGTACCTCAATGATTGATGTCTCTGAAAGCATTTAAAGACTCTCCTACTGCATTTCTTTAAGCGTGCAAAACTTAACCCACATAGTTGCAGTTCCAGATTGGCTGTAAACAAATCACTTTCTGAGAGTTGGAAAGTGATTAAAACTTTTGATATGAAACTAGTTAGGACTTTGAGAAAGGGGAAAGGACAGGCCATAGAAAGTATGTTTTTAAAATTC
Source organism: Rattus norvegicus (assembly GCF_021556685.1). Classification (NCBI taxonomy): domain Eukaryota; kingdom Metazoa; phylum Chordata; class Mammalia; order Rodentia; family Muridae; genus Rattus; species Rattus norvegicus. The sequence goes on along the minus strand of NC_141555.1, from coordinate 41,355,769 downwards.
TTTTCTTTAAATTAGACTTTTTTATGCAATATATTTTATTACGGTTCATCTTCCCTTATTTCTCCCCTTCTTCTATACCTCTCCTGTCACCTGTATCTACATTCTTTCTGACTCTCAGTAGAAAACTAAAAATCATCCAAGGGTCAAAATTAAAGTAAATGTTAATGAACTGGAGTAGAACAAAACAAGCAGATAGCAAAGAGCCAATAAAAGGCAAAAGAATCAGGTACAGACACAGGGACCCAGCCTTCCATTAACATACTAGAGAACTCTTAGGAAACATAAAACCAGGAAACAATATATACAAAATCATACAGAGTAACCATTAATAGATGATTAAACAAATTAAAAAAGGAAAAGAAATTGTGAAGAAAATGTCCTAACGGATTATGAGACGATTCTCCAAAGATAATTTTGAGTACCTTTAGTGCTTTTTATGCAGTCTACCCTTAAAATTGAATTGTGTACCCAGTGAGAGTCCCTTGGAGAAAAGTAAGTTTTTATTTTCAAATGAATACCCATTGGAGATAACTTCCAGTTTAGAGATAAGGTGATGTTCAGGGCTTGGCTTCTTTCATGGGCTAATTAATAGGTAACGAGATCTGAGAGGTGTTGTCTTCTGAGCATTATTCAGTTTTGAGACTCAGGAAGTCGCAATAGTTACATCTATCTGTACAGGCCCTAAATTATATTGACCCTGCATATTCACAGTAACTAAGGACAGTGCTGCACAATAAAAGATGATGTAGCCACTGGTGTCTTACTAGTGTTTACATGTTTAGCATCATGCCCTTGTTCACCAAAAAGGCTCAGGTTATACCCAGGGGGTCATGAAGCAAAATATAAAGATATCCACGCGATATCAGGGTTTAGTCCAAAGAGGTTATGTTGGTTGGGGAGGATGAGGTTTAGAGTGTAGAGGGCTTCCATACATGTGTTATGCATGTATGGAATTATCAAAGAATAAATTGCTTTCTTGAAACTTCTAAATGTAACCACCAAGAATATTTGGGAGATATTCTTTCAATTCTGCTCTATTTGTTTTAAAAATTGGGTCTCATTGTGTAGCTCAAATTACCGCAGAACTGCTAGTTTTCATCCTCCTTCATCCCCTACACTTGTAGCAGGTTTACTCAACATTGCCAAAATTATAGAATATGTGTAAATCTTCTGTTGTTGAAGTTTGATTACATAATGCATTATTCTGTCATTTGTTTTTCAGTTAACAATATATCTTTAATACATGTGCATGCGGAATTTCATCATGGAATATATTGCATTTCATAAATGGTAGTATACTCATTTCTTTAAATAATATTCTAGTTGTGCCGTTCAGATTATTTTCATTTTCATTAAATAAAGTTTGCTACAGAAAATCAGCATGGACACTGACTCAGGCACTGTACTCAATGGTGATTATTAACATTATATTTTGTGTAAATTACAAAACACATTGTTGGAATGATGTCAAGGCTGTTAAGTAATGTAATACTTGTATAAATACTGCCAAATTTCCATCTCAGAAGACTCTAATAATATATATTGCTAACAATTTTATATGAGAACTCATACTATACCATTCAAAATTAAATGGTAGACATATTTTAAAAAGGTATCAGTCTCTGCTTCTGTCAGTTCTTTAATTAGGGGAAGGATTGAAGAAGTTGAAGAAGAGGCCAACCTCTATAGGAAGACAAGCAGTCACAACTACTCTGGAATGCTAAGATCTCCCAGACTCTGAGCCACCAATCAGGCAGGACAAAAAAGGTGATCTGAGGCCCTGACACATGTATAGCAGAGGACTGCCTGGTCTGGCCTAATCCTTGAGAGACTTGAGGCCCCAGGGTTTATGGTGCCTGGCAAGGTATGGGGAGCATCCTCTTTGAGTCAGGGAGGAAGACGTGGAATGGGATGAGGAACTGTGGGAGGGAAAAGGCACAATGGCAGGAATGTAAATAAATAAATTAATTTTTAAAATAGTTTCACTCATAAATTCAAATGCTAGTTTCTTTTTAACATATACATTGCAATTCAATCGTGAAATTTAGTGTTTTTGCTTAGTGAACGGTGTAAGCATTAATCCTTAATTTACTCTTCATACTATTTGCGATTTTCTCTATTCTTATTACTTTACATCAATTGTGTTTGGATATGTAGTATGCTTAGTATTCATAATATGTGCAGAAAATACATTCATGAGTTTTTATTTTAATGATCTGTTATGTGTGAACGTCTATGTATAGATTTGTGCACATGAACACAGGCACTTGGGGAGACCAGGAGATGTCAGATCCCCTGTAGCTGCTTTTACAGCTGGTTGCAAGTGGCTTCATAGGTCTTGGAAACTGAACGTGTTTGCTCTATATAGTAGTAAGTGCTCTTAACTATTAAGCTAATACTACAATATTTATTTCATAATAAAATCAACCTATCATTTTCTCATGGATTTCAAGGTATCTTTGAATTTGAGACATCTTGCCACCTTCTAGGTGCTGAGACTACATTCAGGCATTATTTTTTCCAATTTTCTTTCCTTTATCATAGTAAGATGCATTGGATTAAATATGTTAATATTATGCAGTAATTCTTTCAAATTATTACTTATAGAACCTAGGGTGAATATCGGTTTCTTTCCTCTGCAATTAACTATATTAATTTTACAGTTTCCAGGTCTCTCTTTCTTTACACAATCCATCTCATGTGTTTTTGCTTTCATATAGAATGAAGTAAAAGCTTTTTAGTTTTTCTTTGAGTAATTAATGTACTAAGAAAATGTGTTGAATTTCCTATTTAAGGCCAATACAATACATTATTTCTTTAAAATGTTCTTAGACTTTTGTTTTTTTTTTCCTTTCTTATTATAGTTCTGATTAGTCTCATTATTAATATTCTGTGTAACCTTTTATGTGTGCATGTGTTGTAGTGGATATTGAAGTATTCAAACATATAAGTGTAGGTATCAAATTTAGGTTCTTAGTTTTTCTTTTTTTTTTTTTTTTTTTTTTTTTTTTTTGCTTTTCTTTTTCCTTATTTCGGAGGTGGGTATCCAACCCAGGGCCTTGCGTTTGCTAGGCAAGCGCTCTACCACTGAGCTAAATCCCCAACCCTTTCTTGGTTTTTCAAGGCATGAAATTTTATCTGCTTGGACACCTCACTAGAACACACTATAAAAATTTAAGATGACATATAGCTCCAGGCTGCTTTTATGTAGACAATATTTTCATCATTTTCTTTTCACAAATAATTTGGTTATTCTTATATATTTTATTTTGCATGTATACTTGATAACCCAAATATTTTAATTTTTAATTAATAATTTTATCATAACTATTGTGTATATTAGACCTAGTTAATATGAAATAACCTTAGATACAATTGAATAAATGCAATTAGTTACCTAAAGCATGAAGCTTGGTACATAATTTTGTTCATTATTCCTATGCATTTGCTTAAAGCAGAGAATATTTCATTGCTACAATCCTGATGCCAATTTTACACACTATGACAGCTACCAACTACATTTGACATTTATTCACTTAACAGGAGTTAGGATTATATTATTAAATTATATTTCCCCAAAATCAAATAAATAGATTTATTTTGCCTCAATTAATTAAACACGCTATAGCAGGAAAAAGTTTAATTTCCTTTTGTTCGGTTAAGACTAAATTTAACTTTTTCACTCTCCAGCCCATCAGAAAGTCACTATTCTTATAGAGAAAGATGGACCACGCACAGGTCGAATTTCTAGTACAACATGTAATTACAATCATCATTCTTGTCAGTTTCAAGTGACTGTTCACATCATGCCTGTAAAAAAGAATGATCAACATGGCAGCATAACCAAAGTGCAGTGCAGTGGTATAAATAGCTTGGTGATAGCCAACAGCTCTCTAATTTTGCTTAAGTCCTGTTCAATGAATATGGATGGTACTGGTAATTTAGCCACATATATAAGTCTATTGAAGCTGTGGTTATGGGGAAGAATATACAGCCCCTTACCACTTACACCAGTATCATACCTAACAACAATCATAGCCATGTGTCCTTATATACAGTATTAATTACAGTCTCTGAAACAAAGATCACAGTTAAAATCTCAGCCATTCAAAATGCAGGATAGAAATTTCAAGCCCAGTCTCAATGGCTCTATCTACAAAATGTCACTTTATTCAAGGTTGAGGAACATTACAGAAGACGGGGCAAGAAGATTGTAAGAGACTAAAGTTTACTATGAGATGGTGTCTCAAAGTAACACCAGAAATTACACTTATAGCATCTCACTAACATGACTGCCTAAACAACAGCTGAGGAAGAGAGGGAATGGGGAAGAATGGAAGTTTAGTTTTCTTTCTGTTTCAATTCCTCCTCCTCCTCCCCCTCCTCCTCCTCCTCCTCCTCTTCCTCCCCCTCCTCCACCTCCTCCTTTCCCCCTCCTCCTTCTTCTTCCTCTTCCTCCTCCTCCTCCCCCTCCTCCACCTCCTCCTCCCCTTCATCCTCCTTCTTCTTCCTCTTCCTTTTCCTCCACCTCCTCCTCCCCTTCATCCCCCTTCTTCTTCCTCTTCCTCCTCCTCCTCCTCCACCTCTCTCTCTTTCTCTCCCTCTCTCTCTCTCTCTCTCTCTCTATATATATATATATATATATATATATATATATATATATCATTGTTGGATATTTCCTGATTACATTTCGAATGTTATTTCCCTTTCCAGGTTTCCAGTCCACAAGCCCCTTAACCCTTCCCCCTACCCTTCTATAAGGGAATTCACATCTCCACCCACAGCCTCCCCACACCTCCGCACATTCCCCTACACTGGGGTCCAACCTTGTCAGAAGAAAAATTGTTTCTCATTCCATTGTTTCTCAGCAAGACCATCCTTTGCCACATGCAGTTGGAAACATGGGTCAGACCAAGTATATTCCTTCTGTTGTGGTTTGGTTCCTGGAAGCTCTGGTTTGTTGGCATTGATATTATTATGGGGTTGCTAATCCCATCAGCACTTTCAATCCTTTCTCTAATTCCTCCAACTGGGGTCTGATTCTTGGTTCAGTGGTTTGCTGATGGCATTTGCCTCAGTTTTTGATATGTTCTGGCTATGTCTCTAAGTAAGGATCAATATCCAGTCATTGTCAGCCTGCACTTCTTAGCTTCATCCAGCTTATCTAGTTTTGGTGCTGTATATGTATGGGCTACATGTGGGCCAGGCTCTGAACAGCAGGTCTTTCCAGTTATAAACTTTTCCTCTTATCCCATCCCATGGGCATTTTGGCTCCCTTTTTAAAGAAGGAGTGAAGCTTCTACATTTTGTTCATCCTTCTTGAGTTTCATGTGGTCTGTGTATTGCATGATGGGTAATTCAAGCTTTTCGAATAATATCTATTTATCAATGAAAGCATACCAAGTGTGTTTTTCTGTGATTGAGTAACCTCACTTAGCATGATAATTTCTAGTACATAACATTTGCCTATGAATTTCATGAAGTCATTGTTTGATATCTGAGTAATATTGTGAAGATGTACCACATTTCTGTATTCATTACTCTGTTGAAGGGCATCTGGGTTCTTTCCAGCTTCTGACTATTTTTAATAAGGCTGCTATGAACATAGTCGAATATATTTCACTGTTGTATGTTGACTGTTGTATGTGTCATTTGGGGATATGCCCAAGAGAGTTATAACTGGGTCCTCAGGTCATGGAATGTTCAATTTTCTGAGGAACCTTCAGAAGGGTTGTACTAGTCTCCAATCAAACCAAAAATTGAGGAGTGTTCTTGTTTCTCCACATCCTCACCAGCATCTGCTGTTACCTGAGATTTATATATTAGCCATTCTGAATGTTGGGAGGTGAAATCTCAGATTTGTTTTGATTTTAATTTCCTGATGACTAAGAATATTGAACATTTATTTAGTTGTTTTTTGGCCTTTTGATAACCTTCAGCTGAGAATGTTTTGCAACTCACTGTACCCCATTTTAATAGGGTATTTTTGCTTTCTAGAGTCTAACTTCTTAAGTTTATTGTGTATTTTGGATATTACCCACTATCAGATTTAGGATTGGTTAAAATTTTTCCCAATCTGACAGTTGCAGTTTTGTCCAAATGACTATGTCTTTTGCCTTACAAAAGCTTCGCTGTTTTATGGGGTCCTATTTATCAATTCTTGATCTTAGGGCATAAGTCATTGGGGATTTGTTTAGGAATTTTTTTCCACTGCACATGTGTTCAAGACTCTTCCCTAACTTTTCTTCTATTAGTTTGAGTGTATCTGGTTTGATGTGTAGGTCCTTGTTTCACTTTGACTTAAGCTTTGTACATGGTCATAAAAATGAGATAATTTGCATTTTCCTACATGCTGACTTCCAGTTGAACCAACATTATTTTTGGAAAATGCTATGTTTCTTCCTTTGGATGGTTTCTAACTCCTTTGCCAAATATCAAATGACAGGTGTGTGGGTTCATTTCTGGGTTCTTCAGTTCTATTCCACTGGTCTATCCATCTGTCTGTGTACCAATACCATGCAGTTTTCATCACTATTGCTCTGTAAATCTGCTTGAGTTCAGGTATGTTGATTCCCCTAGAAGTTCTTTTATTGTTGAGGATACTTTTAGCTATCCTGGCTTTTTCTTATTCCAAATGAATTTGCAAATTGCTCTTTCTATGTCTATTAAAGAAGTGAGTAGGAATTTTGATGGAGATTGCATTGAATGTGTAGATTGCTTTTGGCAAAATAGTCATCTTTACTATATTAATCCTGTCAATCCATGAGCATGGAAATTCTTTCTATCTTCTGAGATCTTCCTCAATTTCTTTCTTCAGATACATGAACTTCTTATCATGCAGATCATTCACTTTCTTGGTTAAACTTACAGCAAGATATTTTATATTATTTGGTAGTATTGTGAAGTGTGTAATTTCATTGTTTTCTTTCTCAGTCTGTTTATCCATTGAGGAGAGGAAGGCTACCGGTATGTTTGAGTTAATTTTATACCCTGATGTTGGGAGCAACTAAAGATGGCCCTGACATCTATTGGTCATTTGTGGTATACAACCATCAAGTCATGTCTTTAGCTTTCTTCTGGCGTTTTACTAGGCCACAGTTGATAAGCATGTTAATAAGATATCTCCACTCCACTAATCCCCAGAGGGCAAGCTTACATCCACTGTCTGTTTTGTACTTCCTTTGTTCCCCAGGGTCCCCGGAATCAACAATGAGGTGTTCCTGCAATAAAGACTGTTAAAGAAGAATCCAAAGGTGTCCTGTCTTCCTTGCTGGTTGAGGTGGGCGCTTCAGCTAGTGGCCCTTACTGGGACCCGAGAAAATTATCTTTTCTCGTTTGGATTCAGAACTTTTTCAGTCTCAGGACTGTGTATGTTGGTAATTTCCCATAAGGTTAAATTAGTTGCCGGAGTTGGGATGATAAGGCTCCCAGAATCGGAACGATAAGGCTCCTGAATAAGGGATTATAAAATTTCCCTTATAGGACAATAAGGTTCTCTGGAGTAAGCAGAGATGATGAAAGCCTTGGTTTAGAGGCAAAGGGGTTTGTGGAACACAGCAATGTTGCCTTTCCTATTTGATCCTTTGTTGGTTGGACTAACACTCTTGCCTTATACTCTTTTTGTGTTGTGGTGTTGCTACTGTCTGAATTGCCACCGTCCAGGGCATGAATGCATTTGCTGGGAAGAGCCCACTAATGATGAGCCACAAGATCGTGTGTAAATAAACAGGCCAGCTCGCCCTGCTCATAAATTGGTCGTAAATAAGGTCATAAAATCATGGGAAACTCTCACTCCACCCCGCTGTTGTCAGCTCTTCAGGAGCTTCTTAGTCAGCATTAGCTTAAAATTGAAAAGAAATTCCTGTTGAGTTTTTTTGATGAATGTAACCGTTGTGCTCTGTGGTTTATAGTTTCAGGGTTGCTCAATTTCAGAGTGTGGAACAAGTTAGGAAAAGATCTGGATAAGGAAACTACATAGGGCAAGCATAAACCAGGGACAAATCCGCTTTGGCGTATGGTTCGTACCTGCTTAGAAGATAAACAATGTGAAGAAGCTGTTATGACAGGTCAGAAAATCCTTAACGAGCAACAAGAGAGTATGTCAGAAGGAGAGAAAGTTTTGAGTTCTGGCAGTTGAAGGCCTGACCTTCAACTTTTGCTCACAGAAAGAGAGTGCTCATTAAGAGAAGCTATTTAAGGGAGCCTACCTTGTCTGCTGGCCTTATTCCAAGAGAGGAGTCAGTCTCCAGCATTAAGTTACTTTTCTCCTTAGTCATCATTAACATGAAGAGTGCCTTTTATCCTATCCCCACAGCAGCCAGTTCCTGCCCCTATGGTCCAACTGTCCCAGGTTAGGGGGCAGAGAAGCCCTGAGGACTGCAAAACTGCCAACAGCCAAAGGTGAAAGTTAAAACAGAGAGCATTCCTGGAAACCAGTTGGCCCAAGCCTAACCAGATGTGTTTCAAATGCATATGTTTCATCAACTCTGACCAACTTTTACTCTGACAAGACGAGATAAAAATAAGGAGGACCTGAAGATCCAACCCTTCTCCTGAATTAGTAGCTCTTTTCCAAGAACCAGGGGCCATAAAACCTTTTGGCATCCCCTTATCTCCTGGAGCCATAAAACAGGGACGTATTGGGGGAAGATGGGCTGGAAAAGGCCTCGATGATTTGGGCTAGCATGAGTAAAACTTGTAATAAAAAAGAGACAAGGTAATGGTAAAGTGTTTTTGTGTATGGGTTCATTTATAGTTATATTTCAGTCTTTGGACGCTGACTAGAGATAGTTTACACCCTAGATATGAGAGAGAATAAGTTTGGGAAAAACAGTCCTCCCAGACTCTCCACAGATGCTTTGGAGAAAGAGAAAAACTTTCAGAGCTCTCCTGGAAACAGAAGAAAGGCGGAAGACGTCCTGCCTCTCTGCTGGCTCCTATTGGAGAAAATGCTTATTTCTGGTTCTGGGTTCCATAGGCAGGATATCTGGGTCCCTTCAGTTGGACACCATCTAGTTTTTTTCCGTTTTTGTCTATTGTCTGTCCTTGGTACATAAAGCTGTCCATGACTGTCAGTTTATGTCTGTGGTTTTTGTTTCTCATTGTTTAAATGTTTTATGTTTAATGATCAAAAGAAAAAAAAATGGTAAAAACTTTATCTGCCGGTTGTTCACACCTTGATTTGGTTTTAACACAATTCTAAATTGAGAACAAATGAATAAAAAACAGTTTCAATCAGCCTTTTGAGCCCTATACCTCCACCAAGGAACCTAGGTCAGCTCGAGAAGCTGCCGAGGGGGGGGGGGGGAATGGAGCATCTGGAGAGCTGATCTTAAAAGCGCCAGCAGCTCCTCAGCTTCTTGGTATGGGAGCTGATGTCTGTTTCTCTTAGAAAAATCCCTGACTTGTCATTAGATTTAGCAAGTGACAAGGTGCTTCTTTCAAAATCACAACTAGAAAAGGAAAAATATGGTGCTTGGTCTATACAATAAAGACATGTGTAACCACTTCAATTTTGCTTCTGACTGTTTTTAAATGTATAAATATCCTCTACATGTCTTGGTCATAGATTATTGGCCTTTAAGTTATTAGATATGGCTAAAAAACTAAAACATGGGCTGGGGATTTAGCTCAGTGGTAGAGCGCTTACCTAGGAAGCGCAAGGCCCTGGGTTCGGTCCCCATCTCCGAAAAAAAAAAAAAAAAAAAAAAAAAAAAAAAACCTAAAACATCGGTAACAAAAATTGACATAAAACTGGTAATTTGGATAGAGTCATTCTAGAAAATATGTAACATGAGCCAAACTAGAGAAACAGGTCTAAATTAAGATAATATTTTCATAGAACTCTTGTCCAAGAAGCCAGGCACCCCCCAAATCACAGAATGTAAAATTCTATTGGAAGTTTTTAAAAGATTTCATGATTCTTTTAATTTAATTTCTGATTCTGCTTATGTAGTTAATGCTGTGCGCTCACTTAAAATTGCGGAGTCAATTCTTTTATAATTACAAAAATTGATTTGGGCCAGAAAAAATAAGTTTTTCATACAACATATTCGAGCTCATACTATTTTGTCTGGTCCCATGCCAGTAATAACGCCCTGGTGGATGCTAGAACTCATAGAGAATTTATTTTTCATACAGCTCCAGTTGCTCTCGTTAGAGAATTTCATCAAAAGTTTCATGTTCCTGCTTTTACTCTTCAACAAAAATTTAAAATCTCTAGAGCTACAGCTCCTGATGTGGTGTTACGTTGTCAGAATTGTGTTGAGTTTCAGCACCCTCCTCAGGTGGGGATTAACCCTCGTGGTCTGATTCCACTAAAACTTTGACAGATGGATGTCACACACATATCTCAATTTGGAAATTTAAAATATGTTCATGTTTCTGTTGATACCTGTTCCAGCATTATACATGCCACCCTGATTACTGGTGAAAAGGCTCGTAATGTCATTAGTCATTGCTTAGAGGCATGGGCGGCCTGGGGAAAGCCAGATAGTCTCAAGACAGACAATGGACCTGCCTACACTGCAAAGTCTTTTCAGGCATTTTGCCAAACAATGCAGGTCAAACATACTACAGGATTGCCATACGATCCCTAACATCAAGGAATTGTGGAAAGAGCACATCGTACTTTAAAAGAGCTCTTACAAAAACAAAAAGGGGGAAATGCCTATGGTAGAACACCAATAGAACAGTTGTCTTTAGCTATTTTTACTCTATTTTTTTTTTAATTTTGGATGTGCATGGCCTCTCTGCTGCAGATTGCCATGCTGCTACTAATCCTATGACTTATGTAGAATAAAGTGGAAGGATGTCTTCACTGGTGAATGGTGTGGCCCAGATCCCGTAATTTCAAGATCTAGGGGAGCTGTTTGTGTTTTTCCACAGAATCAAGATAATCCAATCTGGGTGCCTGAACGTTTGACTGGCAAACTGCCTCCTGCTCTATATGAACATGAGACTATGAACCCTACTATTACTACTGGGAATGATAATCCAGGTTGATTCACTCATGCTGTGGGCTATTGCCAGATCCTGGCCAGTACTTATGCCAGTTCATAGCAATTCTACTGTGTTGCCAACATTTTTCTCCACATCCTGTTTGCATGATGTTCCTTGTATAGTGCCTAATGGAGAATTGCCCCAACAGTATACTGCCACTAATCTTTCTTTGTTACATACATTTAACTCTTAAAATTTCCTCCCAGCCTTATATATGGCTATGAAGGACAATATTGGCTTATTGGTTAGATCCTGTGAGTGACAGTGCTATGGGCACTGGACCCATCCTGGCTGTTTTGAGTCAAATTATACAAGGAGCCTCTTCAGCAGTGGAGACACGTCAATCATTAATTCTTCTAAGTTGAACATTACAACCTTGATTATGATGCATAATTGTAATTTTCCATCACCACTGGGGCAAAGTATTCACACACTGGATGACTCTACCTGTTGTAGAGTCCTACCTACTTGCCCCCCTTATCAAGCCTTTCCACCTAAATTTACCCCATGTCAGAGTTCATTCCATAGATCAAAACAGTTCCTACCGGGATTTGAATTTTCCCCTCCTCTTGGCAATATTCAGTACGATTGAGAAAGACATAAACCTGGCAAGCATAATTTTTGGCCCTGATATCAATGGGTATTATCAAATGAGCAGGGAGCATACACATCTTTAATTCCTTTTGCTTGATTATTAGGTGAAGATTTTGCATTGTATACTATTTCAGCCACTAGACCAGTAACAAAACAAGTTTAGTAAATGTAAAGATTAATGGCCTTTTAGCGAATGATACTACCATTGGTGCTTCAGTATGTGTGAGACCACCTTTCTTTTTTCTGATAAGCTTTAATATAAACGATAATGCTTTAAATTGTATAACTCTAATGTAGTCTGTTATTTAGCTGAATGCTGGGATGGCACCAATGATACCACAGTGATGGTCAATATTCCTTCTTTTGTGCCTATCCCTCTAGAAACAAATCCAGATAATTTTCCCATACTTTATTTACTAAGAACCTAAAGAAATTTTGGTATTATGGCAGCTATAATGTCAGTCATTGTGCTATCAGCCACTACAGCAACAACAGCTGCGATTGCTATGACTAATAAGGTACAGACTGCTGAGACTATCAATCAGACTGTGGAAAGAACTGCAGTGGCATTGGAGATACAAGAAGAATTTAATGCCCACTTGGCATCTGGCTTTCTATTAGCTAACCAATGGATGGATTTGATTCAAGAACAAATTGAGGCATTATATCATATGACACAGCTGTCCTTTGTTTCCTCCCTTAGAGGATTAAGTATTACTCCTTTGCAAGCTAACCTTTCTCAGTATTCTCAACAGAGCAAAGAAATCACAAATTATCTTAAAGGAAACTGGTCCAAAAAAGTGGAACAATTATCGAGACAATTGCTGATGCAGATTGATGTCCTTAACAACACTAGAATGGAACCCATCACGTTTGGGGATTTCACCTCGTGAATTACCAATGCTTTCTCCTTTTTTAAAGATTGGGCTGGCATGTTTCCCTCGGGAGCCATTGTCCTCTTGGGATGAGGAGCATGTCTATGGATTTATTGCCGTTTACCATGAGAGCATGCCAGACACAAAGTGATTGTTTTCCTAGGGTATGGCTTCCATTGAAAATGGTGCTTCTCCCAGTGTATGGCTGGCCTATTTGAAAAATTAAGAGTTCGCCCTAGATCGTATTTTGTCTCTGTCATGTGAAGTCATTGTATCCAGAAACAGGCAACATTCCTTGGGCTCGGACCAACCTAAGACAGGAGCCCGATGGTGATAGGGTAATTCCAGTAAAGGGTAAGGCTTAGTTTTGTAGAGGAACGACCTAAGACAGGAGTAATGACAAATATTGACATGACACCGGGATCTAGACCAGTCATAGACAGATGTGGCCACACCCCATTTGAGCATTTGCTCTGGTCTAATGCCCCTCTGCCCAGTTTCTCCCCTAAAATTTAACACACACGTATAGCCCAGAACAGTGTGCTGTACATAAGTCATCTCTAGCCATTGGGGTGAAGTCCTAACTGCAAAAGTGGTTTGCCATGGCTGAGCTGGGCACTCTGATAGGCATGTCTGATCTCTCCCAGACCACTACCTCCACCTAATGGATTCATTTTTAAATAAAACATAAAAGAGGGAGATGTTGGAAGCAACTAAATATGGCACTGACATCTAGTGGTCATTTGTGGTATACAACCATTAAGCCATGTCTTTAGCTTTCTTCTGGCATTTTACAAGGCCAAAGATGATAAGCATGTTAATAAGATATGTGCACGCCACCAATCCCCAGAGGACAAGTTTAGAGTCACTGTCTGTATTGTACTTAAGGCAAGTGCCTTTGTTCTCCGGGGTCCTCGGAATCAACAATGAGTTGTTCCTGCAATAAAGGCTGTTAAAGAAGAATCCAAGGGTGTCGCCTCTTCCTTGCTGGTAGAGACGGGCACTTCAATTTGGGACTATTGTGAAGTTTGTGATGTCATTATTTTCTATCTCAACCTGTTTATCCATTGAGGAGAGAAAGGCTACTGGTATGCATGAGTTAATTTTATACCCTGACACTTTGCTGAAGTTATTTATCAGGTTAAGCACTTCTCTGGTGGAACTTTTGGGGTCACTTAATTATGCTATCATATCATCTGCAAATAGTGATATTTTGATATCTTCCCTTCCAATTTGTATCCCTTTGACCTCCTTTTGTTGTCTGGTTTCTCTGGCTATGACATGGGATCCTGTTTTGAATTAGTAGGGAGAGAGTTGGGCAGCCTTGTCTAGTCCCTGATTTTAGTGAGATTGCTTCAAGTTACTCTCCATTTAGTTTGTTATCTAGAGGTTTGCTGTATGTTTCTTTCACTATGTTTAGAAATGGGTCTTCAATTCCTGATCTTTCTAAGACTATTATACTGAAGTATAACATTAACCTCGGCCGGCAAGGAATACACAACATGGTCAGATTCTTCTCAACAGACTTTATTGCAGGACCATCTCTTTGCTGATACAGGGACCTCGAGCAGCAAAAGCTCTCGCCTTATATACACAACAGGCTGTGCCTATGCTAATTGTCCTTCAGGGATTGGTGCAGCACGAATCACCCCACTATCACTCCTGCTAATTTTCCTTCATGGATTGGTGGAGCATGAGTCCCTCATTACCACATAACTGTCCCATACAACTGATGCCAGGTTCAAATTCCGCGCATGTGCAGTACGCAGTACCAATGTTCACCACAGGAGGGCTCCGGATCACCTCATTATCCTAAGGCTGCCCTGGCAAGAAGACAAGCTTGTGCATCTGCGATAAGTCTTTACTACCACATGGGCCTGGATGTCAGCACCATCTTTCTTTTACCATGCTGCTCACCACTTCTCTCCCTTTTTTGTTTAATAAAGTGACTGGTCTAGATCTGGATGTCACGCCAATCTTTTTATTGCTCCTGTCTTAGGTCTCTCCTGATGATCACTCGGCCATACTCATCGTTGTGTAACCATACCACCACCGGACCTCGTGTCTTAGGTTGGTCCGAACTCGAGGAATGTTGACCATCGCTGGATACAAGGATGGACAGTGACAAAAATAATCTAGGGCGAACTCTTAATCTTTTAAAGAGGCCAGCCCTATGTTGGGAGAAGCACCATTTTCAAAAACGAACATAGCCTGGGAAACAACCGCTTTGTTTCTTGAATGTTGTCTTTTTAAATGGCCAATAAGCCAGAGACATACTCCCCATCGAAGGAGGAAAATAGCTCCCCAGGCAAACATGCCAGTCCACGCTTAAAAAAGGGAGAAAGCATTGATAATCCATGAGGTAAAATCTTCATCTGTGATAGGGTCCAACCTAGCGCTGTTAAGGCAGCAATCTACATCAGCAATTGTCTTGATAGTTGCTCTGCTTTCATGGAATAGTTCCCTTTCATATAATTCAAGATTGCTTTGCTCTGTTGAGAAGGCTGAGAAAAGTTAGCTTGCAAAGGAGTAATGCATAAACCTCTAAGGGAGGAAACACAAGACAGCTGTGTCATATGACACAGTGCTTCAATTTGTTCTTGAACTAAATCTATCCTTTGAATAGCTAATAGGAGGCCAGATGCCAAATGGGTACATTGCTCACATTAGAGCTTATATTATATTGAATGTTGAAATGTGTCTCTACACACCATACACAGGGCAGGGTACTATGTTCTTAACAGTAAAACATAAGGTATGCGACACAGAGAAGTTAGTGGCGGCATACCGTTGGGGCATTTCTCCATTTGGCACTATACAGGGAACATCACGCAAACAGGAGGTAGAGAAAAAGGTTGGCAAAACAATTGAATTGCTATGAACTGGCATGTGTACTGTCCAGGATCTGGCAATAGTCCCACAAGGTGAGTAAAACAACCTGGATTACCATTCCCAGTTATAGTAGGGCTCATAGTTTCATCTTCAGGAAGAGAAGAAGGCAATCTTCGAATCAAGTATTCAGATACCCAAATTGGATTTCCTTGATTCTGTGGAAAGACAAAACAGCTTCCCTAGATCTTGAAATCACCTGTTTTGGAGCAATCTGTATATATATTTAACACTCCAGACAAAGGCTATGATGCAGTGACCTTTGGAAAAATCACTGGATGTTCAATGAAAAATTTGTAGTGGGGTTGGGGATTTAGCTCAGCGGTAGAGCTCTTGCCTAGCAAGTGCAAGGCCCTGAGTTCGGTCCCAAACTCAAAAAAAAAAAAAATTATAGCCAAGGATCGTTAGGATAATGATATTTTCAAACTCTCTTTCCTTCAAAACTACAGAATAATATGGCCCAATCTTCTATCAAGGCAAACATTGTTTCTATCTGAGCAGTTGTAAATGCTATAATAATTCTCTTGGGTAAAATACCAAAATGCTGAATACAAGATTTAACGCCTAACATAGCAAGCTGTGCAACAGCAGAAGCGTAATATTAAAGGGTCGTATTAGGAGAAATATGGGGATAAATCCAAAATTATATTGAGGGTTATATGGAGGTGCTTTTGGTATAAGCGCTTTCTTGCCTAATTGTCTGCCTCATTTCCATGTGGCAGTAGCATGCAGCCAGTCTGGATCATATCTCTCCCCCTTACACTGAGCAGCCTCTTCCTCGAGATCAGTCTCATCATCCCCAAATCCAGTCTCCAAAACACCGAGTATATCTTTCATACTACAAGGTTTGACTGCCAATTCCTACATATGAACGCATGATGGTGCGGTCTCCAATACTGCAACAAAGAGACTTTGCCTTAAAATCTTTTAGAAGCCTGGTTTCTAGGATAAGATTTCCATAAAAATATCATCCCAATTTAGACCTGTTTCCCTAGATTGCCTCATGCCACGTGTTGTCTATGATGACTCCTTCCAAATTTACCAGTTTGATGTCAACTTTCTGTTAACAATGTTACATTTTTTTAACACATCCAAAAACTTAAAAGTCAATAGTCCATACCCAAGGCTTGTAGAGAATATTTATACATTTAAAACCAAACAGAAACAAAATTGAAGTGGCTACACATACCTTTAATATTTAAATCAGTCACCATTTTTACTTTTTCTAGCAGTAATTTTAAGAGAAACACCTTATCACCTGTTGCGTCTAATAATCACAAAGATTTTCTAAGAGAAACAGCCATCAGTTTTATTACCTTAGAAGCTGTGAAGCTCCTGGTTTCTTTAGGATCGACTAGTATAAACATTTAGCCAGCCCCTGGGGAGCTTTCCCAGCTGACTTAGGCTTCTAGCTACTGATGCAGGCTCCAAAAGCCAATTGAAATTTTATTTATTGGTTCCTTCCTTGAAAGGAGTTAAAGCTACATCAATGGGTGAATCAACCAGCATTTAAAATTTTAACCTTTTCTTTTAAACATGAAACACAAAACATTCAAGCAACAAGAAGCAAAACCCAGATATAAATTGACATACATGGACAGCTTGGTGCACCAAGGACAGACAATAGACACAGAGGAAAAGAACTAGATGGTGTTCCACCAAAGGGACCCAGATTCCAATAGGAATTTTTCCACTCACAACCCAATTACATTAACTCCATCAAGCTGTACATGGTGGTTGAGATGTCCTGGGGTAGGAGGTAGAAAAAATGAAATGATTGCTGTAGCTGATGTGTCCTGACTGGTCCCAGCTGAAATTTCTTGAGACCAGGAATCCAAGTAGGCACACTCTGTACAATTCTGAAGACAAAAGTTTAGAATCGAGATATCTTTTTGTTTTATTCTCCTGAATAAATTTTTCAGGCGTTCGACCTCTATCAAATCTGATCAGTATGACTCTGTGAGGTTTCCAGAGCCTAATCACACCTTTTAAAAACACAAAGAAAAAATCTTTCTCCCATAATACTGTGTTCCTTAGTCTGAAACCAGAAAACCTTGAATCTTTTCCTCTTTCCCAGAGTAATAATATAACCTTAAAACTCAGAATCACACCCATCACAATATCCACTTGTTCCTGGAGCAAATCAACCCTTTGAAACAGCAGCAAAATTCCCGTTTTCAACTGACTATTAATATTACCCTGAACATATAACGCTTCTGCAACACCTGCGGATAGATTACTTACAGCTGTGGATAAATTACTTACAGCTGCCACAGTCCACAAACATTTCTGCCTCTATACCAAGACTTTCGTCTTCACAAAGTTTTCGACCTCTATACCAAGGCTTTCATCTTCAGACACCTTTCGGCCTCTATACCAAGGCTTTCATCTTCTTTACTTTCTTTTTTCTTTTTTTTTTTTTTTCCAGAGAAACGTATCATCTCTTATCCGGGAATTTACCAATGTTGCCATCCTGAAACTGAAGAGTTCTGAATCCACAAGAATGTCCGCAGGTGTCTGCATGGGCCACCAGTTGCCACGGCCACATCAGACCGCAAGGAATACGCAACACAGTCGGATTCTCACAACAGCCTTTATTGCAGGACCACCTCTTTGGTGATATGGGGACCTCGAGCAGCAAGAGTGCTGGCTTTATAAACAAAACAGGCTGTGGCTATGCAAATTGTCCTTCAGAGATTGGTGGAGCACCAATCACCCCACTATCACCCTTGCTACTTGTCCTTCAGGGATTGGCGGAGCATGAATCCCTCATTAGCTTATTACCATCCCGTCGAACTGACAACAGGTGCAAAACCTGTGTAAGCGCAGTACTGTTATTAGCCACAGGGGGGCGCCAGATCACCTCATTATTCTACAGCCACCCTGGCAAGGGGACAAGCCTGCGCATGTGCGTTAAGTCATTTACTACAAGGCAGGACTGGATGTCATTGCCATCTTTGTTTTTCGCGCTGCTCCCTACTCTGTTGAATTTTGTCAAATGCTTTCTCAGCATCTAATGAAAAGACCATGTGTCCTTATCTTTGAGTTTGTTTACACGTTGGATAACATTGATGGTTTTTTGTATATTAAAACATCCCTGCATCCCTGATCATGATGGATGATTGTTTATTAGATTCGGTTTGCAAGAATTTTATTGAGTATTTTTGAGTCAATATTCATAAAGGAAATTGGTCTGAAGTTCTCTTTCTTTGTTGGGTCTTTGTGAAGTGT
Source organism: Rattus norvegicus (assembly GCF_021556685.1). Taxonomy (NCBI): domain Eukaryota; kingdom Metazoa; phylum Chordata; class Mammalia; order Rodentia; family Muridae; genus Rattus; species Rattus norvegicus. Next base: position 41,337,179 of record NC_141555.1, on the reverse strand, counting down.
AGATAAAAGAGTAATTTGGCTTCATAGAAGCAATTTGGTAGTACTCCGTTTCAGCTAGTTTTGTGTACTAGTTTGCACAGTACTTGCATGAAGTCTTCTATGAAGGTTTAAAAAATTCTGCCCTGAACACATGCGGAACAGGGTTTTGTTTGGGAGACCTTTAATAACTGCTTCTATTTCTTTAGGATTTATGGAGTGTTGAGATAGTTTATTTGACCCCGATTTAATGTGGGTACCTGGTATCTGTCTAGAAAATTATCCATTTCCTCCATATTTTCCAGTTTTCTTGTATATAGACTTTTATATTGGAATCTCCTGATTTTTGGAATTTCTTCAGATTCTGTTGTTATGTATCCCTTTTCATTCCTGATTTTCTTAATTTGGATACTGTCTCTGTGAGCTCTGGTTTTTCTGCTAAGGGTTTATATATCTTGTTGTTTTTCACAAAGAAACAGCTTCTGTTGTTGTTGATTCTTTGTAAACTCCTTTTTGTTTCTACTTGGTTCATTTCAGCTCTGAGTTTGATTATTTCCTACCTTCTACACCTCTTGGGTTCACTTATTTCTTTTTCTTCTAGAGATTTTACGTGTGCTGTCACGCTGCTGATATATGCTCTCTCCTGTTTCTTCTCCCAAGCATTCAGACCTATAAGTTATTCTCTTAGTACTGCTTTCATTGTGTCACATATGTTTGGGAATGTTGTACCTTCATTTTCATTAAGTTCTAAGGTGTCTTTAATTTCTTTCTTTATTTCTTCCTTGACCAAGTTGTCATAAAGTAGAGCATTGTTCAACTTCCATGTATACGTGAGCTTTCTGTCATTATTATTAGTACTGAAGACCAGTCTTTGTGTGTGGTGGTCTGATATAATGCATGGGATTATATCTATCTTCCTGCATATGTTGAGGCCTGTTTAGTGACTGATTGTATGGTTAATTTTGGAGAAGGTTCCAGGAGGTTCTGAAAATAATGTATATCATTTTATTTTTAGGATGGAATGTTCTATAAATATCTGTTAAATAAATCTGGTTCATAAATTCATTTAGTTTCTCTACATCTCTTTCAAATTCCTATTTCCATGATCTCTCCAGTGATGAGGGTGGGGTGTTGAAATCTCCTACTATTATCTATCATGTGAAGTGCAATGTATGCTTTGTAATTTAGTAAGGTTTCTTTTATGAATGCAGGTGCCCTTTCATTTGGAGTATAGATATATATGATTGAGAGTTCATCTTGGTGGATTTTTCCTTTGATGACTATGAAGTCATCATCCTTCTTATCCTCCTTAGAAAGCCATGTCCATCCTTACCTTTTTAAAGACTTTTGTTTGAAGTTCAATTTTATTTGACATTATAATCCAACTTCAGCTTGCTTCTTCAGGCAATTTTCTTGGAAATTTGTTTTCCAGCCATGTACTCTTAGGTAGTATTCGTCTTTGTCTCTGATGTGTGTTTACTGCCTACAGCAAAATGCTCGATACTCTTTATGTATCCCTTCTGTGAGTCGGTGACTTTTCATTGGGGAATTCAGTTCATTGATGTTGAGAGTTATTTATTTTTCTAGTTAGAGGTAGAATTATGTTTGATTACCTCTTTTCATTTCATTGCAAGGAAATTATATTCTTGTTTTCGGTATGATGTATTTTCTCTCCTTGTGTTGGTGTTTTCCATTTATTATCTTTTGTAGGCCTGGATTTGCTGAAAGTGATTTCATAAATTTGGTTTTTTCATGGAATATCTTGGTTTCTTTGTCTCTATTACTTGAAAGTTTTACTGGATACAGTAACCAGGTCTGGGAATTGTGCTCTCTTAGGGTTTATTTGACATCTGTCCAGGGTATTCTCAGTTTCATAGTCTCTGGTGAGAAGTCTGGTGTAATTCTTATAGATCTGAATATATATATCACTTGGACTTTTTCCCTTACTGCTTTTTATATTCTTTCTTTGTCTTGCACATTTGGTGTTTTGACTATTATGTGATGGGAGGAATTTCTCTTCTGCTCCAATCTATTTGGAGTTCTGTGGGCTTCTTGTTTGTTCATGGGCATCAATTTTTTAGGATAGGGAAGTTTTCTTTTTTAATGTTGTTGAAGATATTTACTGGCCCTTTAAGTTGGGAGTCATCTCTTCTTCTATACCTATTAGCCTCAGGTTTGAACTTTTCATTTTGTCCTGGATTTCCTGTATGTTTTGGGCCAGGAACTTTTTGTTTTCCATTATCTTCATCAGTTGTGTCGATGATTTCTATGGAATCTCCTGTCCCTGAGATTCTCTCTTCTATCTCTTGCCTTCTGTTGGTGATTCTTGTATCTACAGCTCCTTGTCTCTTCCTTGGTTTTTCTCTCTCCTTCTTTGTCAACTTTTTGCTTTCTTTATTATTTCTATTTCTATTTTCAAGTCGTCTACTTGTTTGGTCATGTTTCCTGTAATTCTTTCATGGATGTTTGTGTTTCCTCTCGAAGGGCTTCTACTTGTTCACTTGTGTTTTCCTGCATTTTTCTAAGGGAATTCTTTAGGTTTCTCTCAAAGTCCTCCATCATTATCAATGACTGTGATTTTAAATCTAAATCTTGCTTTTCTGGTGTGTTTAAATATCCAGTATTTTCTTTGGTGGGAAAACTGGGCTCTGCTGATGCCACGTAGTATTGGTTTTTGTTTCTTAGGTTTCTATGCTTGACCCTCTTCATTGGGTTGTCTCTGGTATTTGCTTGTCATGCTGCTTCTGAGAGTGACTTGACCCTGCTGTAGTCCTCTGTGTCAGCACTGTTGTAGAACTTTTTTCCTGTTTTCTTTTAGACTTTCCTGTGAACAGGTGTTCTGTTCTCATGGGTGTAGGCACTCCTGGAGACATTCGTCCAGCTCTAGCTGCAGGCAGGAATCAAATGATCAAGACCCTGGTTGTTTCTGTATGACCTTGCCCTCCATGGCCAAAGTTGGACTGTGGGAAACACTCTTGGGACTGTACGGTGGGAAGGTGGGTATTCTCCTCTGACTTTTCAGGAAATCCACACTCTTGAGGGTCCAACTCTCACCCTATGGGATTTGGATACAGGGAACTGTTTTGCCATTCAGTGCAGTCCTTGGTACAGACCAGAACCGTGGGTACAGGTAGCTGACTGTTCCTATATCCCAGTGTCCAGAAGCACTGTTCAATTTCTCCTTGCATCAGGGATGTGGGCTGGGGTGGGCCGATGTGTGAACCTGTCCTGCAGCCTCAAGATTTCCTGCGAATAATTTTTATTGCACAAATTTAAATGTAAATATAACATTCTGGTTCTTGAGGTGATTTTCAGGATATTTAACTGGCAGAGGAAAGGCCTTACTCTCTAGCTAGAGAGCTACCTATACAAATACAGAAACTACTTATGAAAAGGAAGTTTCAGTTCTCTGCACCCAAGTCCTGTGGGAGGGAGAGCTAAACCTACAGAGAGGCAGACACGCCTGGGAAACCAGAAGAGACTGCACTCTGCGCACATCCAGATGCCAGAGGAAAACACCAAACGCCATCTGTAACCCTGGTGCACAGAGGCTCCCAGAAAGAGCGGCGCAGATCTTCTCGGTTGCTGCCGCCGCAGAGAGGACTTAGGCAGTACCCCACGAGCACACTTGATCCTCGGAACCTCATGTAGGACCAACTTTTCCCCTGCAAGTCACCTGCTGGTGAACTCAAGACACAGGCCCACAGGAACAGCTGAAGACGTGTAGAGAGGAAAAACTACACGCCCGAAAGCAGAACACTCTGTCCCCATAACTAGCTGAAAGGAAACAGGAAAACAGGTCTACAGCACTCCTGATGCACAGGCTTATAGGACAGTCTAGCCACTGTCAGAAATAGCAGAACAAAGTAACACTAGAGATAATCTGATGGCGAGAGGCAAGCGCAGGAACCCAAGCAACAGAAACCAAGACTACATGGCATCATCGGAGCCCAATTCTCCCACCAAACTAAAAATGGAATATCCAAACACACCAGAAAAGCAAGAACTAGTTTAAAAATCATATTTGATAATGATGCTGGAGGGCTTCAAGAAAGACGTGAAGAACTCCCTTAGAGAGCAAGTAGAAGCCTACAGAGAGGAATCACAAAAATGTCTGAAAGAATTCCAGGAAAACATAAATAAACAAGTAGAAACCCTTAGAGAGGAGACACAAAAATCCCTGAAAGAATTCCAGGAAAACACAATCAAACAGTTGAAGGAATTACAAATGGAAATAGAAGAAATCAAGAAAGAACACATAGAAACAACCCTGGATATAGAAAAACAAAAGAGGAGAAAAGCAGCTGTAGATACAAGCTTCACCAACAGAATACAAGAGATGGAAGAGAGAATCTCAGGAGCAGAAGATTCCCTAGAAATTATTGACTCAACTGTCAAAGTTAATGTAAAGCAGAAAAAGCTACTGGTCCAAAACATACAGGAAATCCAGGACTCAATGAGAAGATCAAACCTAAGGATAATAGGTATAGAAGAGAGTGAAGACTCACAGCTCAAAGGACCAGTTAATATCTTTAACAAAATCATAGAAGAAAACTTCCCTAACTTAAAAAAGATATACCCAAAGGCATACAAGAAGCCTAAGGACTCCAAATAGATTGGACCAGAAAAGAAACACCTCCCATCACATAATAGTCAAAACACCAAACACACAAAATAAAGAAAGAATATTAAAAGCAGTAAGGGAAAAAGGTCAAGTAACATATAAAGGCAGACCTATCAGAATCACACCAGACTTTTCGCCAGAAACTATGAAAGCCAGAAGATCCTGGACAGATGTCATACAGACCCTAAGAGAACACAAGTGCCAGCCCAGGTTACTGTATCCTGCAAAACTCTCAATTAACATAGATGGAGAAACCAAGATATTCCATGACAAAACCAAATTTACACAATATCTTTCTACATATCCAGCACTACAAAGGATAATAAAGGGAAAAGCCCAACATAAGGAGGCAAGCTGTACACTAGAAGAAGCAAGAAACTAATCGTCTTGGCAACAAAACAAAGAGTAGAAAAGCACAAAAACATAACCTCACATCCAAATATGAATATAACAGGAAGCAATAATCACTATTCCTTAATATCTCTCAACATCAATGGCCTCAACTCCCAAATAAAAAGACATTGATTAACAAACTGGATATGCAACTAGGACCCTGCATTCTGCTGCCTACAGGAAACACACCTCAGAGACAAAGACAGACACTACCTCAGAGTGAAAGGCTGGAAAACAACTTTCCAAGCAAATGGTCAGAAGAAGCAAGCTGGAGTAGCCATTCTAATATCAAATAAAATAAATTTTCAATAAAAAGTCATCAAAAAAGATAAGGAAGGACACTTCATATTCATCAAAGGAAAAATCCAACAGATGAACTCTCAATCCTAAATATCTATGCCCCAAATACAAGGGCACCTACATACGTAAAAGAAACCTTACTAAAGCTCAAAACACACATTGCACCTCACACAGTAATAGTGGGAGATTTCAACACCCCACTCTCATCAATGGACAGATTTTGGAAACTGAAATTAAACAGAGATGTAGACAGACTAAGAGAAGTCATGAGCCTAATGGACTTAACGGATATTTATAGAACATTCTATTCTAAAGCGAAAGGATATACCTTCTTCTCAGCTCCTCATTGTACTTTCTCCAAAATTGACCATATAGTTGGTCAAAAAACGGGCCTCAACTGGTACAGAAAGATAGAAATAATCCCATGCGTGCTCTCAGACCACCACAGCCTAAAACTGGTCTTCAATAACAATAAGGGAAGAATGCCCACATATACGTGGAAATTGAACAATGCTCTACTCAATGATAACGTAGCCAAGGAAGAAATATAGAAAGAAATTAAAAACTTTTTGGAATTTAATGAAAATGAAGGTACAACATACCCAAACTTTTGGGACACAATGAAAGCTATGCTAAGAGGAAAACTCATAGCGCTGTGAGCCTGCAGAAAGAAACAGGAAAGAGCATATGTCAGCAGCTTGACAGCACACCTAAAAGCTCTATAGCAAAAAGAAGCAAATACACCCAGGAGGAGTAGAAGGCAGGAAATAATCAAACTCACAGCTGAAATCAACCAAGTAGAAACAAAAAAGACCATGGAAAGAATCAACAGAACCAAAAGGTGGTTCTTTGAGAAAATCAACAAGATAGATAAACCCTTAGCCAGACTAACGAGAGGACCCATAGTGTGTGTCCAAATTAACACAATTAGAAATAAAAAGGGAGACATACCTACAGATTCAGAGAAAAATTAAAAAAATATCATCATATCTTACTATAAAAGCCTTTATTCAACAAAACTAGAAAATCTACAGGAAATGGACAATTTCCTAGACAAATACCAGGTACCGAAGTTAAATCAGGAACAGATAAACCAGTTAAACAACCCCATAACTCCTAAGGAAATAGAAGCAGTCATTAAAGGTCTCCCAACCAAAAAGTGTCCAGGTCCAGACGATTTTAGTGCAGAATTCTATCAAACCTTCATAGAAGACCTCATACCAATATTATCCAAACTAATCCACAAAATTGAAACAGATGGATCTATCCCGAATTCCTTCTATGAAGCCACAATTACTCTTATACCAAAACCACACAAAGACCCAACAAAGAAAGAGAACTTCAGACCAATTTCCCTTATGAATATCAGTGCTAAAATACTCAATAAAATCTGGCAAACCGAATCCAAGAGCACATCAAAACAATCATCCACCATGATCAAGTAGGCTTCATCCCAGGCATGCAGGGATGGTTTAATATACATATAACCATCAACGTGATCCATTATATAAACAAATTGAAAGAACAAAACCACATGATCATTTCATTAGATGCTGAGAAAGCATTTGACAAAATTCAACACCACTTCATGATAAAAGTACTGGAAAGAATAGGAATTCAAGGCCCATACCTAAACATAGTAAAAGCCATAAACAGCCAACCAGTTGCTAACATTAAACTAAATGGAGAGAAACTTGAAGCAATCCCACTAAAATCAGGGACTAGACAAGGCTGCCCACTCTCTCCCTACTTAATCAATATAGTTCTTGAAGTTCTAGCCAGAGCAATCAGACAACAAAAGGAGGTCAACGGGATACAGATCAGAAAAGAAGAAGTCAAAATATCACTATCTGCAGATGATATGATAGTTTATTTAAGTGATCCCAATAGTTCCACCAGAGAACTACTAAAGCTGATAAACAACTTCAGCAAATTGGCTGGGTATAAAATTAACTCAAATAAATCAGTAGCCTTCCTCTACACAAAAGAGAAACAAGCCGAGAAAGAAATTAGGGAAACGACACCCTTCATAATAGACCCAAATAATATAAAGTACCTCGGTGTGACTTTAACCAAGCAAGTAAAAGATCTGTACAATAAGAACTTCAAGACACTGAAGAAAGAAATTGAAGAAAACCTCAGAAGATGGAAAGATCTCCAATGCTCATGGATTGGCAGGATTAATATAGTAAAAATGGCCATTTTGCCAAAAGCGATCTACAGATTCAATGCAATCCCGATCAAAATACCAATCCAATTCCTCAAAGAGTTAGACAGAACAATTTGCAAATTCATCTGGAATAACAAAAAACACAGCATAGCTAAAACTATCCTCAACAATAAAAGGAGTTCAGGGGGAATCACTATCCCTGAAGTAAGCAGTATTACAGAGCAATAGTGATTAAAACCTGCATGGTATTGGTACAGAGACAGAAAGATAGACCAATGGAATAGAATTGAAGACCCAGAAATAAACCCACAAACCTATGGTAACTTGATTTTTTACAAAGGAGCCAAAACCATCCAATGGAAAAAAGATCGCATTTTCAGCAAATGGTGCTGGTTCAACTGGAAGTCAACATGTAGAAGTATGCAGATTGATCCATGTTTATCACCCTGTCGAAAGCTTAAGTCCAAGTGGATCAACGACCTCCACATCAAACCTGATACGCTCAAACTAATAGAAGAAAAACTAGGGAAGCATCTGGAACACATGGGCACCGGAAAAAATTTTCTGAACAAAACACCAATGGCTTATGCTCTAAGATCAAGAATGGACAAATGGGATCTCATAAAACGGCAAAGCTTCTGTAAGGCAAAGGACACTGTGGTTAGGACAAATCGGCAACCAACAGATTGGGAAAAGATCTTTACCAATCCTACAACAGATAGAGGCCTTATATCCAAAATATACAAAGAACTCAAGAAGTTAGACCACAGGGAGACAAATAACCCTATTAAAAAATGGGATCAGAGCTAAACAAAGAATTCAGAGCTGAGGCATGCCGAATGGCTGAGAAACACCTAAAGAAATGTTCAACATCTTTAGTCATAAGGGAAATGCAAATCAAAACAACCCTGAGATTTCACCTCACACCAGTGAGAATAGCTAAGATCAAAAACTCAGGTGACAGCAGATGCTGGCGAGGATGCGGAGAAAGAGGAACACTCCTCCATTGTTGGTGGGATTGCAGACTGGTACAACCATTCTGGAAATCAATCTGGAGGTTCCTCAGAAAATTGGACATTGAACTGCCTGAGGATCCAGCTATACCTCTCTCGGGCATATACCCAAAAGATGCCCCAATATATAAAAAAGACATGTGCTCTACTATGTTCATCGCAGCCTTATTTATAATAGCCAGAAGCTGGAAAGAACCCAGATGCCCTTCAACAGAGGAATGGATACAGAAAATGTTGTACATCTACACAATGGAATATTACTCAGCTATCAAAAACAACGGCTTTATGAAATTCGTAGGCAAATGGTTGGAACTGGAAAATATCATCCTGAGTGAGCTAACCCAATCACAGAAAGACATACATGGTATGCAGTCACTGATTAGTGGCTATTAGCCCAAATGCTTGAATTACCCTAGATGCCTAGAACAAATGAAACTCAAGACAGATGATCAAAATGTGAATGCTTCACTCCTTCTCTAAAAGGGGAACAAGAATACCATTGGCAGGGAAGGGAGAGGCAAAGATTAAAACAGAGACTGAAGGAACTCCCATTCAGAGCCTGCCCCACATGTGTCCCATACATATACAGACACCCAATTAGACAAGATGGATGAAGCAAAGAAGTGCAGACCGACAGGAGCCTGATGTACATCGCTCCTGAGAGACACAGCCAGAATACAGCAAATACAGGTGAATGCCTGCAGCAAACCACTGAACTGAGAATAGGACCCCCGTTGAAGGAATCAGAGAAAGAACTGGAAGAGCTTGAAGGGGCTCGAGACCCCATATGTACAACAATGCCAAGCAACCAGAGTTTCCAGGGATTAAGCCACTACCTAAAGACTATACATGCACTGACCCTGGACTCTGACCTCTTAGGTAGCAATGAATATCCTAGTAAGAGCACCAGTGGAAGGGGAAGCCCTGGGTCCTGCTAAGACTGAACCCCCTGTGAACTAGACTCTTTGGGGGAGGGCGGTAATGGGGGGAGGGTTGGTAGGGGAACACCCATAAGGAAGGGGAGGGTGGAGGGGGATGTTTGCCCGGAAACCAAAGAATTATTATTAAGTATTAAATAAATAAAAAAAATTGAAAAAAAATGGGTCACAATGTATACCGACCTTTCCATGCTGCTATGCAAATGGAATATTTTGATAATGTGACAGGTTTATAACTATTTCATCTTAGCTTCTCAGTAGTCTGTACTTTATGCCTCTGAACAATAAATATGTTGCCCTATTATACACACAGAAAAAAATAAAAGGAAGTTTCTTTAAAAATATTTCAAATTATAAAAGTATTCATTTTCTGTGTTAGCTGTGGGAAGGTTGTTTATTTGTTTTTGTTAATTTGTTTGTTTTAATTGAAAATTGAGACATATTTACAAAACATCAAAATAAGTGTGAAATCCATCACAATAGAATCCTCTGCATTCCAGTAATTTTTCTACAAGAGCAAAGTCCACTGAGAGGTCAACTATGTACAACAAACCTACTGCTTAATAATTGTCAGAGCTTTAAGTCTGTCTCATGTTCTCTACACTTAGATTTTTATAACTTTTGCATGAATGGGTGCAGATCTAATGTAATAGATCTAATAAGCTAGTATACGTGATTATGTCTCCTGCCCCCATGAGAAAGTACGTATTGTTTTGCTCTTTTGTTGTTGATGTTTGGGGAGCTATCTTTTTCATTATCCCCAATAGAAAATTAATCTAGTGATGAATTATTGAATAGAAACGAAAATTATGTATGATGATGAGAAGTTCCCCAAAACAGAGTGTACACAAAGTTAAATCTGAAATGTGTGTTGGTAGACATGCACACATGCTCTTGACTCATGTAGTTCACAAGCATTCAACTCCAGATCAACTTAAGTGATTTGGGAAATTAACTTATTTCACATAGAAGCAATCCAATGGGGAATATATTTTTTCTTAGTCGCTTCTTTAAGTGATCTAATGGTGAAATGGGATGTAAACAAATACTGTTACCCTGCATTTTTGTTTATACTAACATTTTAATTCATGTACAATCTCCATGTGCTCTTTCTCTATTTTGTTTCTCTGTGTCTGTGTTTTGCATGAATATATAGGCACACATGTGTATGTGGCATACATGTGAGTGCATGTGCATGTGTATGTGTGTGTGTGTGTGTGTGTGTGTGTCTTATATGGTATTTGTAAACATAGGTAACATGTGTATATATAATTTGGATATACTGAAACTCACGTTTGATTTGTGGATCAACCATGTGACTGATCTACTCACAAATCTCTGAAATCCCATTATATCAAGTGAATAGAGAGAGAAGCTAATAGGCAGGTGGTATCTCCTATTCTACCCTTGTAAGGAGAAAGTATTTTTTGGCAAGAAAAGCCAAACTTCAGCAAAGACATACACACCCCAAAAAAACAGGTAAGGTTATGTCATTTGAAGAGAAAAGATATCAACTGGGAGAAAAATGAGTTTGACACATCTTCAATGCTTGAGAGACATGAGATTGAACTTCAGAAGATATAATGGGATGGGACCGACAGAATCTCTAAGGAGCCAAAATAAGCTAAACACTGGAAATTCTCATTACATGAGAGCTCACGGATTGGTAAGTATGGTAAAAATAATGATAAGAACTTTGCAGACCATATTCAATATCCATATAAGGCTACAATTTGAACAAGGTGAAATGTAGTCACCACCACAGTGCTAACAACTACTTTATCAGTTACAGTGTGAAATACAGAGTTTAACTGTAGACAGAAGAGAAGGATGTTATCTGAAAACAGACAAGGCTGTGCTGGAACTGAACAGTTTTCCATGTAAGTAACCAAGCAAGAATACAGCAGCTGCCTGATGCAAAAGTGAGCAAAGAGGAATGAACTGCATAGATACTATGTGTACAGAAATACAGGCAATTTGGTAGAATTTTAAGATGCTGAGATGAAAGAATAGGAAGAAATTTCTATCAAGCAAGGCACCATGTCTTGCTCTTACAATACCCACATTTAAGAGACCGAGGGAGAGGAACTAGGAATTTCAGGTTAGCCTGGAATACATATCAAGACACCACCTCTTTTTTCTCTTTTTTTAAATTTAAATCAATAGTCTGATTGATAGAATATCATGAACAATATTAAGAAAACAGTAATTTAAAGCCTATGCAATCATACTCTCTCTAAGAAAACATGTTCTATAAAGAGACTGGAGGGGTTGGGGATTTAGCTCAGTGGTAGAGCGCTTGCCTAGGAAGCACAAGGCCCTGGGTTCGGTCCCCAGCTCCAAAAAAAAAAAAAAAAAACCAAAAAAAAAAAAAAAAAAGAGACTGGAACTATTAAGTTACAGATAACAGCTGCCATATTGAACGATGCATCATGAAGAATTATGGTGTTGTTTGGTTGATCCTTCTTCACTTTCATGGCTCATTTTACACTTCTTAAGATTTGTTTCTGTCCACATCATTATTGTGCAGACATCTAGATGTTCACTGCCTTTAAATTTATGTATGTAAACCAATAATTATTTATTTATCCAATGATTATTTGATTTTAATTCATCTTCAAAAATGATGAGTCTTGAGGAAATGATAACTTTATTGTGTGGGTTTGAATATTCATAATGGCAAACAGAGAAAAATCTGGGCCCAACACACACACACACACACACACAAACACACACACACACACACACACACACACACACACACACAGGGTGGTTGGAGAGACTATACCTGTGGCATCAGGAAAGCATAGAGATGAGTGGGTGGATCAGTTTTTCTGTATAACATTGATAACTAGTTAATGATAAGAATGTGTAAAAATCGAGATACACTCAAGGTTTTCTTTTCCTTCATTTGAATGATAGCTTATACAGCCTGTGAAACTGAACTTAAACCGAAGGTAAATCTTCCGCCTGAGCATCATTAGTCCAGGACTACATGTTTCCAAATTCTTTTGTAAATATTTGGACACTTGGCTCAATGCTTAGCACACTTTGAAAAATTCCCTGGTGTTAAGAGAGAAAGTATAAGATATGAAATTATGTGAGAAAAAAATCTTTTCTAAGCTTTGATTTTTGTAACTGCAGACTGACTTTGACTCTGAAGTAACTGAGGCTTTAAAATACTAAAAAATTAATATCTCTCATCTACAATAATCCTAAAAATTGCTTACTGTTCTGTGTTTCTGGAGATGAGTGTCAATTATGTCAATTGCTCTTTGTGGCAGGAGAAGGGCTTGACTGTCAAATGCTTTGCAAATGCCAAGTTCTCTGAGGTCCCTGGAGAATGCTTCCTTCTGTTCACCCACATTCTTCTCTCATTGCCTTAGCTATCTTCACCAGTCCATCTCTACACACCCCCATGTACTTCTTTCTGGTGAACTTATGTATCCTGGAAATTGGTTACATGGGCTTTGTCACACCTAAGGTGTGGAGAGCCTTGTACTTACGACTCTCTCAGGAGGGATGTACCACACAGATGTTTTTCTTCACACTTTTTGGTATAACTGAGTGATGCATATTGGCACCCATGCCTTTGCCCAGCGTATGGCACAGCTTCACTATGCAACCCAAATGAGTCGTGGTCTGTGTGTCCATTTGGCAATTATTTCATGGAGAATGGGATGCCCTGTAGGTTTGGGACAAAACTACTTGAGGCCCAAATCTAATCACGCATCAGGAGTTAATAATCTCTTGGTCTATACAGCAGTGACATTCATGCTGAACACCATCATCTAAAGCCTAAATAAACAAGAAGTCAAGGCTGCATTGAGAAAAACTCTGGGTCTGAAGAAAGTTGTGATAACAAATAGGTAATTGAGGATCACAAAGTGCTTTTTCAAAAAGGTGCATAGTCTGTGAAAGAAAGAAAACAAAACCACTGTGCTCTTTCTGGCTGTCTTGAAACAAACTTTTAGAAACATAACTTTGTTTTAGAGTGTTCTCTACATTCACCACCATTCTTAATTGCAAACAGTGGTAAAGTACAATTACTATTAAATAAGTTTAGTAGATTAGTCCAGTACTTAAATATTTTGATCTGGGCAGAGTTTAAACCACATGCTAATGTCTCAGGGTCCTTGAAAGTTCTCTGTATCCTTTCTTAGCTATTTGGAGATCTTCCAAGAAATACTTCCAAGTGATCTCAGCTCATTTTGCTACAATTCCATATTCCTCAGTACATGTAAATTCATTTCACTGGACTGGAACTCCTAAGTAGTTCTCAGGGGAGTGAATTGTTAGACTCTGCTTTGTGTACCATTTGGTCAGTCCACATGTCAGATTTGGGCACCCAGCGCCTATGATTTTGGAACAGGAGTAATCATTCTTCCCTTTTATGATTTCTAACAGGGTGTTGGAAAAGAATTTCAGCCAGGTGATTCTCAAAATCAACATCATAGTTTCAGATAAACACAAACACACACACACACACACACACACACACACACACACACAAACACATCTGCATGCATGCACACATTATAAAGGAAAATAAGTGAGTTTACAAGTGACAGAAGACTAATATAAAAGGTCAGCTAGTGTTAGAAAATTAGATACTGGTTGTTATTCCCCAATAAAATAAAATTAGAATCTTGGGTCTTTATGTGTATAATGAAAGAAAAATAGAATTCCATTTTGGTGTGCAGACAATATGGAAGATTTTAAAATATAAATTACAGTGATACTAAAACTAGAGTATTGTTTGAGTCATGAGTCACCCAAACATTAAGACACTGGTTATATTTTCCTCAGAAGTCTTGTTTTGAGTCTACTTAGAGGTAGGAAGGACCATTAAGGCCAAAGTTTTGGAAAAAAAATGAACGAGAAACTGAAAACAAAGCCTAAAATTTTGAAGAGACACACAGTCTTTTCATAGTATTTAAGTAATTCTTCTAAAACTTCTATTACTTTAAAAGGAAATCCAATAGAAAAATACATTAAAATATTTTTTAACTATCAAAGGAAAATAATTTAAAATAATTTCATTGCTCCCTAATGGGGCGATATTAAGATGCCAGGTGTCCACCTAGTGCTGAACTGAGACAAAAAAAGCAGGAAACAATTTTTGGTATCTGCATCAAGTACATACAATCTCAACCTAAAAAAGAAAAAAACGCTAGGCAAATCCAAAATCAGAGACATTCTACCAAAGTAATTATTTCTCTTCAAAGGTCTGGTCATAGAAGATAAAAATAGTAATGAATTATCACAGAATAGAATAACGTACAGTATGTAATAATTGAATGTCAATGGATTTCTGGATTGGATATGGGCATAGAATATAGAAAGTGTACAGTAGTACAAACATTGCTTTTATGATTTGGTCAACCTACTGTGGTACTTGTAATATGTTTTTTTTCAATTATCTAATTTTTGAGAATTAGTTATTAGATGGATTATGTAATATAAAATTCAGGAGTGGGGTACGATATAAAAGAGTATTGTTTCCTATCAATTAAATCTGATATTTTTCTGTATATTTTAACTTCTGCTTATTTTTTGTATTTATTCATTTTATTAATTTCTTTATGTCTCAAATGCTGCCCTCCTTCCTATTTTCCCCCTCAGAGTCCCTTACCTCAACCCCCATCCCTTTCACATTTCTTCTTTTAAAAAGACAAAACAACAGTAACTAAGGCATGTTTACTCCCTGAATAGCCATTCATTTGAACATGTATTAGAAAGTCTACAACATTGATAGTGCAGATATCAGAAATAGTTCCTAAAATGATCTTCAAAAATTATATAATCTCCAGTTATCAGCTATCAGCTATCAGGTATCAGCTTGACAAAACTGGAAGAAATCCAGAACATGAATATCCTTGTTCATATATACATAGAGAAAAATGATCAGACAACAAGAAAAACAGATAGCAGCATTCCTGGATTCAACAGAAGAGGACCTCAGTTCCTGTAATATATTCTGCATGAGTTTAGAGACTCTATGAGCTAATACTTGAAAATAAACACCTACAATATCCAACAAAAACTAACCACAAACTGCAACCTTTATAAAAGTTAAACAAATATGTGGAAAGTATAATTTTTCAGCTATGTATGAGTATACTAAGGTATATTATATGTATATTAATAAAATTTAAATTTTATTACTGCAAATTTTTATTACAATTTTTTAAATAAATAGATTTAAAGTGACTCAGGTGATTGCTAACTTTTTCTGGCTTTGATTATTATGGATCAATACAATTTTTATTTGACTGTGATTATCACTTTGAATATTCACGTAAATCAAATGATTTCAACAAGGAACAGCTTAGTACTTTTTGTTGTACTTATGTAAGTGTATTACCTGCTTGTCTACATGTGAGACATATGCATGCCTTCTGCCCAGGAGGTTGAAGAGCATGTGAGATTCCGTGATGCTGAAATTACAGCCACCTGTAAGCTGTAACATGGGAGCTGGGGATTGGCCCTGGGTCCTCTGCAAGTACAGATAGTGCTATTAATCACCGAATCATTTCTTCATATTCAGCAAACGCCAATTTTTTTGTAAATATAGTGCCTAAGCTGCCTGTCTTCTGCATAGACCACTGTTGTCTCAAATGTGATAATTTAATATTAAATTCACAGAATTGCTTCTTACCTTCATATATATATATATATATATATATATATATATATATATATATATATTCTCACACAGACAACACATTCACACACACACACACACACACACACACACAACTGCATCCTTCCTTCAAGTAGACCTAGTTATTTGTTTATTTATGCACTTTACATACTGCACTCTGGCCCCCTCTAGTTCACACTTCTCACAATCTATCTCCCAGCCCTTTCTCCTCTAAGGAGTTTCAGACCCCACAGGGTTATTCTTTCATGATGCATGTCCAGTCTCTGTGATGCTAGTCACATCCTCTGCCACTGAGTCCAGACACATCAGTCTAGATGGATAGGGGTGGGGAGGTTGAGGTCATATACAGAAAGAGGCCTAGACCTGGGGAAAGAATGTTGCCCATGAATCAATGGGTTTTTCCTTACTTGAGACTCACAGCCTCAGTGATATCCACCTGAAGAGCCCTCCTCCTGTAGCCAGAGAGCAACCAAAATGGAGTGATAGAGACACTAACTTTTGACCCAAAATGTATTCTGACCACAGGAAATGCAGGGTCCGTGCATAGAGCAGAGAGTGAGGAATGGTCATCCAATGGTTAGTACAGATTGAGAAGTCCCCCATGGATCAGCACCAATCCTTGACACTATTAATGACACTCTGCTATGCTTGCAGACAGGAGTCTAGTCTCAGAGACTCCACAAATCTGCTCACTCAGTCAGATGCAAAAACCCATTAGTCAAACCACAGTTGGAGCTTGGGGATTCTGATGGAAGAATAGAATGAAAAGGATTATGGCCTCTAAGGACATAGGCACTTCACAGTCTTTGTCTTCATGCGGATACCTAACAACTAGAATTGGAATTTCCCAAAACATATTGTCTGTTGATGGGATATCTGTTTCTTTAAAATTCATTTATTTACTTACTCACTTTACATCCAAAAATCGGTGCTCCGTCTTCATGGGATGGCAACACTCATTTTCGATGGCACCTGTAAAAAGACAAAGCTACACATTTGCTACCTATGTCCTGGGGGCTCAGGTTCTGTCCACTTTCACTCTCTGATTGGTAGTTCAGTCTTTGGCAGTTCACAAGAATCACTGTGAGTTGACTCTATTGTTCTTCCTATGGAGTCCCTCATATCATCTGGGCCTCAATTCTTCACCTGTTTTTCTTTGTTTTTTTTTTAAGATTTCCCAAGCTCCAGCTAGTGTTTGGTCATGAATCTTTACACTTGTTTCTCTCAGCTGTTGGGTGGAGTCACTCAAAGGACAGTTATGCTAGGAATCTGTCTACAATCACGATAGAGTATCTTTAATAGTGTCAGGGATCGGTGCTTGACCACGAGGTAGTTCTCAATCTATGCTAACCATTAGTTGGACGTTCCTTCCATGTCTGTTGTATCTATATTTGTCTCAGAAGATCTTGTAGGCTGTGTTCATTTTGTTTGAACGTTTTGTGGGTGTGTTTTCTTCCGTGTCACATCATTGGGAGTCATGCCTGGCTACAGAAATGGCAAATTAAGGTTCTGTATCTCTATTGCTAGAGTCACCCCAATAGACACCCTGGGGATTCACCTTTTACCATTCTCTGGCAATTTCTAGAGATGTGCACCCCACACTTGTGATTTCCATTCCCTTTTCCCTGCAATCACTATACCTAATTCTTCCAAACTCACTATACTTAATTCCTCCAACATACTCCCTTCTCTACCTCCCCTTCTATTCAGTTTCCTCCCTCCCTCCATCCGCCTCAATATCTATTCTGCTGAATGCATTTTAAAGTCAATATTTAGGAAAAAACACTAAGCAAGTATAGGAAGTATTCCATAAGTACTTGTGGTGGAATTTCAGGCAAGACATGAACATATTTAATTTTATAGAGGCCAAAATTACAACATATATTGTTAGAAGAGACACTGTCTACATTATATTCAACATGAAGGAAAACCATTTATATATTCTTTTAAGTTATACAAGAGAATCTATTAAAAGTGTTACACACATCACACAACTTTATTACTTTGAAAACTCTCTTTATTGCAAATATTTACACAATGAAAAGTACAAAGGTTTAAACTCATGTGAGTGTACTTTGCTGTAAAGTTAAAGTTTATATATACGGGTGGATGACAACAGCCATCTCAGATTCACAGGGGATAAATACATCAGGGAGTTCTCTATTACCTTACCTGTCTTCTTTCCTTTATTCCTGATGAAGACTCAACTCATCGGCAGCCCCTGCTGTGAGAGATAGATCATAAAATGCCTAACGGTCTACAACCCAGAGTACATCGATAGAAAAGATAAAAGACAACATCTCCAAATAGTATATGCAATCGAAACTTTCTTGTAGTTTTTAAAAAAAAATTCAAAGAACAAACCACATCCGAGGTTATAACCACATATTGGAAACGGTAGCTGTAGGAAGCATTCAGGGGATTTTAAACATCTGCACCTAAGATCGAAACTGCCTCCGTGAACATGAAGATTTATTCCTTTGGCAAGAAAGTCAGTCTGTCTCTTGACAGTCGTGCAGTCTGTCCTTCACTAGAGTGACGGCCATGCTCTATGAATGTGTACAGATAAACACATACCGGTTTTCACATCTTCAAATAATTTCAAGAAGAACCTGAAAGAGAATATATAATGTTCCAGAGAAAAAAATACAGGAATTTAAATTAGCCAGCATTACTATGTTGTTAAAATTTTCTGCCTACAATATTTTAATAATTTTGACTCTTCCTGCTATGAATGAAAAGATGGTTATGTAATGTCTACCAACCCCCAAAACCTGTAATATTGTGAAAACTGTCTTATTTCTCCATAACTTGGGTCTTTGGTCACCAACCTTCTCATTGCCTATCTAAATTCTGTTCCTCAAATAGATCAGAAGACTATGTGTGGGTGTCACTCTCATGTAGAAGACCAAGGAACTTTCTGTACTTGCATGTATTTGCTCTTGGGAACATGTAAATGAAACTTTCAGTTTCAAGAACTAAAACATGGCCGTCGAATGGGACACACATGGAAAATAATTTTCCTGCCATCAGTGAACATTAGCACACTGGTAACAGCACAGACAATAAAATAATGTAATAATCCTGGAATAGTAATAATAATAATAATAATAATAATAATAATAATAATAATATAATGATGATTATTTTAATAATAATAATAATAATAGAATAATTCCCTCAAGGGATCACAGACTAAGTAAAGTAAATATTGAGACATGTTTTTCAAGGGTTATTTTACCCATGAAAGCTATTTTCACTAGGACAGACTCCTCATACTTGAAAATCACTCAACCTGTCATGACTTCACAGAGAGATTTGAAAATCAGGGTGGTCTTTTCTTAGGACAGGAGAAAGATTTGCCAACTTTCCAAAAAGAAAAGCAAACCAGACAGTCTGTGTGAGGATGGTTAGCTTGTGCATGACTAACACACACACACACACACAAACACACATACACACACACACACACACATAAACACACATATCCACACACACACAGACACACAGACACACACACATACACACAGACACACCAAGAGAGACACAGACAGACAAACAGACAGATACACACACACAGATACACACACATACACACACATAAACACACATACACACACATACACACACAGAGACATACACACATACTAACACTCACACGCATAGAAATACACACACAGAGACACAACACAGGAACACACATACACACACATAAACACACATACACACACATACACAGAGATAGACACACACAGATGCAAACACACACAAACACTCACACACATAAAAATACACACACAGACACACACAGACACATAGATACACAGACAGACACACAGATACACAGACACACACACAGACAAATAGACACACACACACACACACACACACACACACACACACACACACATCTCTGATGTATGCTTCTTAGAGTGTCCAGGTGCAAAAGGATGAAGTGGCCTCTGGAACTATTCGGTCAACAGAATCTTGGTCTGCCTGCAAGTGAGTTGGGGGTTGCTCCAAGGTATTCAGTGTCACAACTCTGTTAGAAGGTATTCAGGGACGCGCTGTGTGCATATATTTTACTCAGGTTGAACAAAGGCTACACAAACCTTGAAGAGCGGGAAGGGGTTTTCGGGTGGATTTACATCGATGGAGGCTTAAGGTACCAGAAGGGCTCATTTGCTTGAGCTTTTATAATCTCTGTCCCAGCATCGGTCTGTTATTCAGGGATCTCCATTTGACCTCCTCAGAAACCGACTCCACTGAATGTGCCCCATCCCAAAACCTGAGGTTCCACTTGCTTGATTTCAAAAGATTGAAGGTTCGGATTCTGCGTTCTCTATCAGATTAAATACTCGGGAGGTTGTTCTCTAGACGCCATGAACTAACAAGTGCATCCATTGAGTTTCTGCATTAACCCATATGTCCCCTAATTCTGGCCGGTTCTCTCTGCACAGCGCTATTCCTCCATCTTCCCCACCAACCTTCAGCTCCTGTCTCAGTCGTCCGAACTTCAATCACAGAATCTGTTACAGTTTTCCTTTCAGAGAGGTTGATGCTTTCCCTCTCACCGGCCTTCTCCTTTCCTTTGTCCTCTCTCCATTTGTGGATTGTAGATAGAATATGATTTGCCTCACACCTGATACCATCCATAGGTAAACACGCGCCATGTTTGTGTCTCTAGGTCTCAGCTCGCTCTCGGGCTGTTTTTTTTTTTTTTTTTTTTTTTGTTTTTTTGTTTTTGTTTTTGTTTTTGTTTTTTTTTTTCTAGTTTCAACTATTTTCCATGAAGCTTCATGATATCATGACCCCATCCCCATGAGGATATGCCCCACTCACATGATGTCATGCCCCACCTACACCATGTCATGAGCCACACCCTTGATGTCACGCCACCATCCCCGTGATGTCATGCCTGTGCCCCTTGCAAGAATGGTTGTATATATTCACCAGGTAACAGTCTGAATGCTGCACTGTCACCACACTCCTCCAGGCTCCCACCATTTACAGTCCCTCTTTCTATCCTCTCCCCATCTTCTCTGAGAGAGTGGAGTGCCCTTCTGGGTGCACCCTCTCCCCTGGCACATCAAGTCTTTGCAGGGTTAGATTCATCATCTCCCACCAGGTCCTGAAAACGAAGCTCGAGTAGGAGAACAGGATCCAAAGACAGGCGACGGGTTTAGTGAACCCTCGTGAAGACCACTGTGCTCCTCTGCCTCTTTAAGTCCTTTCCTCAGCTCTTTGGTTAGACTCTCTGAGCTCTATCCGATCTTTGGCCGTGCACCTCTGCTTCTGTGTCAGTCGGCTGCTCGGTGGAGCCTTGCAGAGAACAATAATGCTATCCTCCCGTCTGCAAACATGTCAGTGTTTGAGGTTTGCCCGTAGGATAAGTCTCACATCCGGCTACTTATCCTTTGTCCATTCTCTCATTTCTCTTCCATCTCTGTACCTGTGTCTCTTATAGAGAGGGCAATTTCTGTGTCAAAATTTTGGGGGTGGCTTTGTGTCCTTATCCTTCCACTTTTGGTCCTCTGTGGCTATGGAAAGTGACCATTTCAGTATTTGTATCCCCACTGCTCCGAGTCTCAACTAAAGTCACCCTCATACACGCTAGGGTAGCCTCACCAATCCCAGAATGCAGGCAAATCTTAGAGATAGCACCCACCCTGGACAGTCACTGATTTCTCTTTATTCTCTTGGCCCTCTGTCCCTCTTGCTCGTCTCTCTCAAGAAATGATTCTCAAACCCCATTTCCCGTCCCATCCCCTCAGCCACCCATTCCTTTCCTTCCATCTGCCTCCTCTCATTATTTTATTCCTCCTTCTGAGTGAAATTCAATAATTTTTCTTGGGTCTTTCTTCTTGTTTAGCCTCTTTGGTTCCTTAGATCTTAGTGTTTGAATTCTGTACTTTATGGCTAATACCCTCTTTTAAGTGAGTATGTACATGTTATTTTGGGACTCAGTTACCTCATTCAGAACAATACTTTCTCATTCCATCTACTCCACCGCATCTTCACAATGTCCTTACTTTTCATAACTGTGTAGTATTCCATAGTGTAAATGAACCACATTTTCTGTAGCCATTCTTTGGTTGAGGGGCTTCTGGGTTATTTCTATTTTCTGCTCATTATGAAGAAAGCAGTTAGAACGTTATGGAGCACATGTCCTTGCGGTATGGCAGAGGTTTTTTCAGATATAAGGCCAGGAGTAGTATAGCTGGGTCTTTAGGAAAAATATTCCCCATTTTCTCAGAATACACTGGATAGATATGCAAAGTCATTATTTGAATTTGATCTTCCCCCAGCAAATGTTATTTGTATCCTGATATTTATCTGCTTCCTCAAAGGAGGTTGCCCCTGACTAGTCCTCTTTCATGGAATAAGGAGATCGCATATGAACCTTCTGTCCCTTTTAACTGTTCTTTAAATGTTAAAGCCTATGACAGTGAGCCAGAGGGGAAAGTTGATACTGGAGTACTGAGGGTGTGGTTACGTAGAGAGTCAGAAGAGGGTAAGAGAGGTATAGTTTATTACTATATAATAATTTAATATACTAACATAATATATTAGTATCAATTATATTTTATTATGATATAAATATATAATAATATAATGTATTAATAAAATATGACTATATTATTTATTTTAATAATAATATTCTTTAATATGTTAATATAGTATATTATTAATTATATTATTATAATGATTGTACATATCACTTTAATATATTAATTTATTATAATAATATTTTATATACGTGTATAAATATGTATATATATGTATTTATATATAATATAAATATATATGTGTATATATATATATACTGCATGGTATGCAACATCCACAAAGTTAACTCCAGGTGGAGCTCGCACGTTATTGTGAAATGCTGAGGGCAGAATATTTTTATTTTTCAGTTCAGTTTGCTTATATAGTGGATCACTTTGATGGGTTTTCATAGATTGATCCACTCCTGCAGCCTCAGGAGGTAGCCTACATGATGGCACTGAATGGCGGTTTTGATATGCCCTTGGATTTTATTTTTGAGCATTTTACCTAGTATTTTTTCCACCAATGTTGGTAAGGGAAATTCTCCTGAAATTCTTTCTTTGTTGTGTCGTTTGTGATTTATGTGTCAGGGCGAAACTGGTGTCATGGAATCATTTTGGCGTTTTCCTCCTGTTTCTGTTTTTTTGGTGTAGGTTGAGAATTCTTTGAAAACGTGGTAGGAGTCTGCACTCAAACAATCTGGCCCTTGAGCTCTTTCAGTAGGGAAACTTAATTACTGTTTGTGTCTCATTAGGTGTTGTAGAGCTATTTACAGAGTTTATCTTACCTAAATTTACCTGTGGTCAGTGCAATCAGTCTACACAATCATCCACTTTAAAGTGAGAACTAATGATTATGTGACTTTCATCATTGTACATTGATACGGCTCCCTGTTCATTTCTGAATTTGTTATTTGGATGCTCTCTCCTCCTATTACATTATCTGTCTGAGGATTTGTCTGTCGGATTGATGTTCCCAAGGAACCAGCTCTTGTTTTTTTTTTTTTTTGTTTTTGTTTTTGTTTTGTTTTTTTGTTTTTTTTTTTTTTGATCTTTGTATTCTCTTTGTTTCTGATGGATCACTCTCACCCTGAGTCTGATCATTTCTTGCTGTCTCTTCCTTTAATATGTATTTGCTTCTTTTTATTTTAGAGATCTAGGGTGTGCTGGGAAGTCGCTAGTGTGGGGTCTCTCCGGTTTCTTTATAAAAGCACCCTGTGCTGCATATGCAGGTAAGTTTGGAGAAGTTGTGCCTTCATTTTCATTAAATTCTAGGAGCACTTTTTGTTTTTCATCTCTTCCCTGAACTGGTGGATCTTAAGTTGCCAGCTATTGAATTTCAATGAGATTATAAACTTTTTCTTATTGTTGAAGTCCAGTTTTAATCCATGGTGATCTGAGAAGATCCAATGGTTAGTGCTGTATTTCTGTGTCCATTGTGGCTTCTTTAGAGTGGGAGAACATGTTCATTTTAGGATAAGGTTCCATGAGGTACTGAAAAGAGAGTGTGTACTTTTGTGTTTGTGTGAACTATTCTGTAGATATCAGTGAGGTCAATTTTATTGAACCCCGTGTTTGTTAAATCATTTATTTATTTTTTTTTTAATTTCTGTCTCAATGGCCTGCCTTTGGTGAGATGGGACATTGATGTCACCCACTATTAATGTGTGAGGTTCGATGTGATATTTACGCTTTAGCAATATTTCTCTCACCAATATTTCTGCTTTTTGTCTTTGGCCTATATACATCCAGAATTGAGATGTCATTTTGGTGGATTTTTCCTCTGATGCATATGAAGTATCCTTCCCCGTCTCTTTTGATTACTTTTGGTAGAAAGTCTGATTTGCTGGATGTTAGAATGGCTACACCATCTTCTTTCTTGTGTCCATTAGGTTGGAAATCTTTTCCAACCCATTGGTCTGAGGTTGTGTCTATCTTGGTTGCTGGATTGTGTTTCTTGAGTGCAACAGAAGGATAGATCCTGATTTTACATCCATTGTGTTAGCCTGTGTCCTTTTACTGTTGAGTAGAGGACATTAATGCTTAAAGGTATTAATGAGATGTTGCGGGAGCAGGGTTTTTTTTTTTTTTTTTTTTTTTTTTTTTTTTTTTGCTTGCATGTTTTTTTGGTTTTTGTGTTTTCGATTAGGATGTTTGAGTATGTATGTGAGTATTACATCTGTTCAGTAGGGTGCATGATTTTTTTTGTTTGTATTTTTTTGTTTTTTTTTTTGGGAGGGAGCTATTGGAGTATGCATGTGAATGTGAGATCCTTTCTGTAGGTTATGCTGTGTAATTATTAATTTCTAGGGGGAGGCAGAGATGTTTCAATTTCTGAAAATCCATCAATATAATTCACTATATAAAAAACTGTAAGAGAAAAATCACATGATAATCTCATTAGATATTTAAAAAGCTTGCAAAAATATTCCAACCCACCTTCATGTTAAAAGGGTGAGAGCAATCAGGGATACGAGTCCTATGCAGAAACATAATAGAGGCAATGGACAGCAGGCCGGTACCCAGCATCAACCTAAATGGAAAGAAATGTAAAGCAATTCCTTTAAAGTCAAGGACAATGTAAGGCTGCACACTCTCCCTAATTAGTATAGTATTTGAAATTATATCTAGGGTAAAAGCATAGTTCAAATTTGGTTCTGAAATGGAGTATTGCCAAGGCCTGTGAAGGAGGAATGGCACAGAGCTTTAGAAATCCTGGGGTATGGCCCAATCTTCAGCACAGTCTCGTTGGACCTTGGTGAGTCATGAACCCCACGAGGATTTCAGGCAGAGTGGTGCTCAGTTATTGCACTCATTCTCTCTTAATCTAAGAAGTGCTTTCTACCACTCAGAGGGCAGTGCCATTGGCATTTGCAATAAGAGTGATACAGGTCTTTTAGCAATTGCCTCTGGGGTAGATCATTGCTTCTATCATTGCCCGAGGAAGTGTAGAATGATTAGCGAGGACCACAACCCATTAAAAGCATTTGGAAAAATAAAATTGTTTGTGAAGCTGGCTAAGATCTTTTCCCTACTGACTCTGATATAAAAAACAATGTATGGAACAATTTGTAGTTCGGAAAGGCTGGGATCTTTTAAGGTCAGGGATCAAGAACAATGGCGGCACAGGCTAATGGTGTGACTGTCACAAATGCTGGACTGTTGATGACTGCTTTCTGAACCAGTTTTACCCTCAGCTTCCTGATAGGATTTAATAAGGTTTGCCAATCACAGATGTGCATTCTGATCATTTAAAGCAGGTATAACATTTTTATACAGATGTTTAGATTTCTGTTTCTAAAAGATTCTTACAAGTATCCTTTTAAGGATAAATAATACAATACTTTAACATTTCTCTGTGAATTCAAATTGCTTACTTATGAAGTTACGTTGACCTTGGGAGCAATTTGTTTTCTTTAGGTGTACTATATAATGTTTGTTCTAATACAGTACTGGGTATCACTTTTTTCATCACTAAGCAAGAGAAGAAAACTAGAATATGATCACATTTGTAATACAATATTCAATAAATTAAAGGTCTATAGGGAAAATACTGCCCGTTGCGAAACAGAGAAAACCTAGAAAATTGAACTGTATGTCACAGGAATAATCCTGGGAGTATAAATATTATCTAGAAGAATCACCTCCACTCCATCTTCCTAAATCTTTTCTACCCGTGACGTGCCCCAGACTAACTTTCACCATTCAGAGCATTTAACCACTAATGAAGAAAAGAGAAGTATCTAACTTTATAGAGAGATGGAGTACGTAAATGTTTCCACTGTGACACAAGAGACTCTCCTGGAAAAGGCACTCTTGAAACTGGTCAATGTAAGGAAAGCTGTTCAGCATGTAGGCCATGGGCGTTCTAAGAGACATTATCATTAGGTCCTCTCTGAAAAATCTCTTGTAACCTAGAGAGCCCTAGCTCCTTTTGTGAGGTCACAAGTGTTGTCCTGATAGCATCTGCCTCTCAGATATTTCTTCAGTACCCCTAGAGCTTACTAATTGGCCTTTCATTCAGAATAAACAGACATTTTTGAAGGGAGAACAAAGAGGATGAAGAAATCAGAGATGTGCAAAGAAAGCTTCCCTTCTGTTTTGGTATCATAAAGGAAGAATTACCTGGTCCATTTGAGAGCTCAGTGAGTCCAGGGTAGGTGTTTAGTGGGTTTCCTGAAGAGACAGCCTTCATCTCAGCTTTCCACATATGGGAATGAGGACATGGGAGCCTCTCAAAATCATCTGGACTTACCTGTTCTTATGGTTCCTGGAAGTCAGAGAGTTTATATCATTCATTTCTTTATTCCAAAAGCCAAGGGATGGAAAGGGCACAGTTGTTTTCCTGAGAGTGGATGGCCTTTATTCTTTTTGACAAGAAGAAAAGGGACTTAAAGAACACGGGAAGGACAAGTTTTGTAACCCTAGCTCTGTGTAAACTCCTCCATGCTTTAGATTCCTATAGTGCAGTTTGTGCCTGACCCTGATATCTGGGATAGAGAAGAGCTTCTATTTGAAACATCATCATCTCAGTCCTTCAACTATTATTTCTATGACTGTCATTACCTGATAGTGACTCATTAGATTTCTGAGTCAATAGCTGTAATTAGCTGGTAGTTTTCTCTTCTTTTATTTCTTATATCTTTTATTTTTTACAAATTTTATTTCTTTTTTTAAAATGTATATTTATATATTTATATTTAAAATACTGTTTCCTTTTAGAATTTCCTCCCATAAGATCCCTAACAGGTCCCTCTCCACTTCTTCTATAAACCATCCCATTACTGTCCCTTCACATTCCCTTTAAATGCAAGTCAAACCAAGGGAGGACCAAGGGCTTAACCTTCCTTTGGTGCCCAACAAGGCCATCCTCTACTACAAATGCAGTTGGAGCCTTAGGTCTTTCCATTTTCCACCTTTGAATATTGGTCTCGTACCAGAAAGATCTGGTTCATTGGCATTTTTGTTCTTATGGGTTGAAACCCTTTTCAGCTCTTATTATCCTTTCTCAGAATCTACCAACTGGAACTCCATTTCCAGTTTACTGGTTTGCCATTGACATTCACTTTTGTATTTGACATGCTCTAGCTTTGTCTCTTAGGAAATATCTATATCTGTTTCCTGGCAGAATGCATTTCTTAGCTTCATCAATGTTATCCAGTTTTGGTGGTTGAATATATATATATATATATATATATATATATATATATATATATATATATATATATATATATATATATATATATACTTTAGGTGCTTCCTACACCTATTAGGTTAGGTGGAATGATTACATGGATTCTGCACAACTAGGTCAAGAATGTAGAGTTTGCAAATGAGTATATCAAAGAGACTCCCTCCTGTACTTATGAAGGTATTGAGTTGAGGTTTCACTGTTCCTCAAGTCTTTCTTCCCCCTGCCCATGCTCCTGTTTCTTATATATGACATTAAGGAAGAATCATGGCAACACATCTAAAACCTTCAAGTCTGGCCATGGGAACACAGGAAGTAGATAGTGTAGTACAGATATCAAATGTGAATAGGGAAACGAATTGTATACTCCATGTGGTCCTTTGCTTTATTGATGTTGGTAATTTTTGAATAACATAAGGATTTGGGAATTTATAATTGAAGTAGGTACACCATATTTACACTGTTATTCTCAGTCTATAGATGGGCCCACTTTGTTTCCAAAATCATAGCAGAGAATGGAATTTGAAAACAGAATTTTTGAGTACATATTCAGGAATATTTATAATGTCCCCTATGAAGGAATGTACAATAGGAAAGTGAAATACAATATTCATTCAACGAAAGTTGTGTAGGTAAAGTACTGGCCTTTATAAAATTAAGAAAACCTAGAAAATTGAACTGTATGTCACAGGAATTGACCTGGGAATAAAAATATTATCCAGAAGAATCTCCTCCACACCAAGTTCCTAAATAATTTCTATCCATGCCAAGCCCCTGACTCATTTTCTCCATTCAGAAGTCACTAGCTTTAGAGAGATGGAGAACGAAAGTTTCCACTGTGTCACAGGAGACATACCTAAATTGGCACCCTCAAAACTGGTTAATGTAAGGAAAGCTGTTTAGAGTCAGGCCATGGCAGTTCTCAGTGACAATATCATTAGGCTCTCCCTGAAAAATCTCTTGTATCCTTGAGAGCACTAGCTTCTTCTGTGATGTAATAAGTGTTGTCCTGACTGCAAATGCCTCTCAGATATTACTTCAGTACCTATAGGTTTTACTAATTGGCCTCAAATTCAGGGGAAACAGTCATTAGGGTGGGAGAACAAAGACGATGAAGAAATCAGAGATGGGGAGAACGAAGCTGGTCTTCTGTCTTGGTATAAAAGAAGGAAGAAATACATCATCCCTGAGAAATCTCACTGAAGCCTTGGTAGGAGTGGAATATGTAAGTTGAAGAGATAGAATTGATCTGATCCTTCCACACATGGGATCAGGAGCTGGGAGCCTCTCAGAAGAATCTGGACTTCCCTGCTTCTAATGGTTCCTGGAAGTCAGAGAGTTTATATCATTAATTTCTTTCCCCCAAAAGCCAGGTGTTTGGAAGGACACTGTCATGGAATATTGGTTTAATACCAGAAAGCTCTGGTTAATTGAACTTATTGTACTTTTGGGGGTTGAAAGCCCATTCAGCTCTTGTAATCCTTTCTCAACATCTACAAACAAGGGGTCTGTATTCAGTTCTCTGCTTTGCCACGAGCAATCACTTCTGTATTTGACATGCTCTAGCTGTGTCTCTCATGAAAGTTCTAAAACCATTTATTGGCAGAATGCAATTTTATCTTCATCAATCTTATCTAGTTTTTGTGCCTGATATATATATATATATATATACACATACATACATACATATATATATGAATACATACATATATATATATGTGAATACATACACACACATATATACATATATATACACATATACACATATATACATATATACATATATACATATATACATATATATATATATATATATATATATATATATATATATATATATATATATATATACTTTTGGTGGATCCTACAACTAGGAATTTTGGTTTAATATTTGGATGGATTCTGCATAACAAGGTGAAGACTATAGGATCCACAAGTGACAATTGCAAATAGACTCCCTCCTGTTTTTTATAACCTATTGAATTTGAGGTTTCATTGGCCACAAGCCATTCCTATCACTGCCCATCACTCAGAAACTGATGTGTGGCCTGAAGAAAGAATCATGGTAAAACATCCAAAACCCTCAAGCCTATCCCTGGGAACACAAGAAGGTAGATATTAGAGGACTGATATCTAATAGAACTTCAGAACCACATTCTTTACTCCATGTTGTCCTTTGCTTTACTGATGTCTTGTAAATAATGGATAAAATATGGATTTGGGAGTTGATCATTAGAAGTAGGTACACAATATTTCCACTCTTATATTCACTCTATAGCTGAGCCACGTTTGATACCAAATTCATTGCAAAAAATGGAATTTGAAAAATGAAATTTTGAGTACACATGCAGGAACATATATAATGTCCCCTGTCAATGAATTTACAATCAGAAAATATAAAACAATATTCACTCAATTAAAGTTCTGTAGGGAAAATACTGGCACCAGCGAAACAGGGAAAACCCAGGGAATTGAACTTTATGTCACAGGATTTGACCGGAGAATAAAATTAATCTCCAGAAGAATATCTTTCCTTCTGTGTTCCTAGATCTTTTCTACCCATGACAAGCCCCTGACTAACTTTCTTCATTCAGAGCATGTAATCACTAATAAAGCAGAGAGAAGGCTCTAGCTTTAGAGAGATGTAGCATGTAAATGTTTCTACTGTATCACAGGAGACACTACTGGAAAGTGCACAACCAAATCTGGTCAATGCAAGGAAGCTGTTGAGCAGGTAGGCTATGGCAGTTCCATCATCATTAGGCCCTCCTTGAAAATTCTATTGTGTCCTGGAGAGCCGTAGCTTCTTCTGTGATATCACAAGTTTTGTTTTGACAGCAACTACCTCCTTCCATATGTCTATGGTTTAGTAATTGGCATCTAATTCAGAGTAAAGAGCGATTTGGGAGAGAGAACAAATAGGAAGAAGGGATCAGAGATGGGGATGAGGAAGCTGGCCTCTTGTCTTGGTATAAAAGTAAAGAAGAAATAAGTGGTTTTTGGAAAACACCCTGAGCAGATGGCTTTAGTTCTTTTGTTCTTCTATGGGTTAACCGAGCTCTTGGAGAAGTTGGTGAACATCCTAAAGACCTTTTGGCAGATGGTAAAGTTTCTAGACACCCCTTTTTGTATTTCAATGATCCTAGGGATTGTATGACTAAAGGTAATTGTTTCCTAGGATGAGTGCTAGAGCAAGATAGATTTTTAGGTGCTTTAAAAGACATGGAATTTTTCTGATATACTTGGACTAATGGCACAAGGTCTAAATGATTTTTTTTTCGATGTGGACTTTCCCTCAGACCTTTGGTAATATAAAAAAAGCGTTTTATATGTTTGAAGTCTAATTTGCACAATGACAAACCACTTTGAGCATGGAGAACACTTTCTGGAGCCCTAGAGAGGAGTGAAGAAATTCTCTGAAACCCTAGGTTAGATGGTGAGCATGCCTTTTTTGTAGAAGGAGGAGTTACTTGAGCATCTTGGGACAATATGGAATGTCCAGCAAGTCCTTTCAAGGAATGGCATCTTTGCACAATTCCTTCATATTTTTTGGAAATTCCATGACCCTTTGGACAGATGGAGAAGGTTAGGACTCACCTGAGGAGATAATGTAGCTTTTGCTGTCTCTTTGGCTGCAGAAGATGGCACAAGATCCCTTTTGGCAGAAGGGGGATGTTTGAAACTATCTTCTTTAGAGGAAATTTCTCAAGACTACATCAGAAGGATCAAATCTTAACCTTTTTTTTTATAGAAACTGGATGCATGTGGTCCACTTTGGTAGAGGGAGAATGTCGCCTCTTTATCCCCAGAGTGGACATGTTAAATAAATCTACTTAGGTATATGGGGATAGTTCTAAAACATGCTGTTCAGATGCAGTAGATCCTAAGACATCCTTCTCAGATGAGGAAGGTCTTAATGTACCGTGTATACGTGTAGAATCCTTACTGTGATATCAGAATGGAGAGTATGTATTAGAGCTACCTCTGAAAATGTGACCTCTCCCTGAGCATCATAGACATATTCTAGATATTGTTTTGTAACTGTGGAAGTTCCAAGAGAAATTTCTTCTGCTGGAGAAGTGGAAACCGACTTTCCTATAGAAGTGTCAGGTTCCCTAGCCTGCTTGAGAGGCAAAACAGGCTCCAAAGCCCCTTCAGAAGATGAGGTAAAATCCAGAGCTTTTGAGGTATTTGGCAGATGTTCTGGGTCTGCTTGTGGGTATAAAGAAGGAATGGCAATCCTTTCTGAATATTTGGAAGAGTGTGTAGCATCTTCTGTAGTTGGGGAAGATGGCTGATTTTGAGGAGATAAGGAAGTTCCTATAGCCTACTGTGGAATTTGTGGAGGTCGTATTCCTTCTTTTACACTAATGGAATACAAGGAATCCCTTTCCTCAGTTGTCGAGGATGCTACAGACTCTGGTGTTCGCATTTCATGGTTCACATATGTTTGGGTCCATAAACTTCTCTACAGATGGAATCTGTCCTAGAATATCTTTTGTATATGTGTCACATCCACAAGACATTTCTAAAGATGTGGCTATGGGTAGACCTCCTTTTGTAGAAGTTTCTTGTCCCACAGTCTCTTTATGAGATAGAGTAATACTCAGAGAATACTGCTCAGTTTTGGGAAGTTCTAGCATCTCTGATGTATATGTGGAAAATTTTGGAGCCTCTGCTTTCAGGACAGAACGACTTAGAGTCCCCTGAGGAGGTAGGGGATATTTTATCTTCTCTGCACATTGTATAAATATGGAGCCTGCATGGCTCATTGACAGTGTGTTTTGATAAACTTGGCTTTTTGGGGCCTAATGGGATGTCAGGAGGGTCCCTTCAGTGGTAGAGGATATTTGAATAATTCTCTATTATATAGGGACATTTGAAGTACTGGGGGATATGGTGAGGCTGCTAGAACATATTTTTATGTGCAGAAGGCACAGGAGTTCCATCGGTGGATTCAGAAATTTCTACCACATCTTGCGTGGGTGTGGAACTCTCAAAAGCCCCTTCTGAATCTGTCAATGGTCCTTGATCTAATGGTGTACATGCAGAAAATTTTGTCTCTTCTTGGGCTGGTATGTGTGTTATGAGGTTCACTTGGGTATTTGTAACTGTATTTTGTACGCCTTGGATCATAAGTGATGATTTAAGCGTATTTTTAATAGTGGAGGACTTTGAATGTCCTCTTGGCTTAATAGGGTAGTTCCGCAATCCGCTTTGTCAGCAGAATCAGGTTTCAAACTCATTTACCCGAAGCAGATTTCATAAGCACGTTGGTGGAGATAGGGCACATCTTTGACTGTCTTTGTGAATGGACAGAGCTCTCTGCCCTGCTTTGGCAGCTGGCAAAGGTATTAAAGTCTCTTCTGGAGAAGGGGCAGGACCTGTTCCACTTGTGGAATATGAGAAATCACTGAGATTACCTTTAAGAGAAGAAGATTTCCAGCCCTTTTCTTTCTGATTGGGCCTGTTGTTCCTCCCCTTAACCAGAGGCATCTTCTCAAACAAAATTTGGAGGAGAACTGGAAAGACTGAGGACCTGTAAGATAGGGAGTGAACATTTGAAATCCTTTGGAAAGTCTGTGGGACAAGAGCTGAACACCCAGAAGAGTGTGCAATACTGAGACCTCAACGAGGAGACCCTGCTACTTCTTCCCACATGTGCTCAGATCCCTAGCCCAAGAGGAAACTGCATAGTGCCACTGGATACATGAATATAGGAGCAGTCAATCTGCAGGAGCCCTGCAGTCCAAACTGCAGCTGAATCTGAACTTGTCCAAACAGTGTTCTACACCCAAATGTCATGAGGGGTGGGGAAGTATTACACTGTCAGAGGGGCAGAAACCCGTGAGAACTCTGCTCAAATTCCTGACTCAAGAAAAAAACACCTAGCTCCATCTGGGCCTCCTGTGCATAGGAACCTAGGAGCAGTAGGGTCAAGACACTTCTGGTTGCAGCCCTTATGGAAAGCTGAAAGTCAGCCCAACAAGTGAGTTCAGGCCTGAGAGAAGAGGTGATTCCAACTTTTCTGCTTGAAGCGAGCTCACTGGTTGACTCAGGACATGCAAAGGCAGAACTCCTCTGGGATCAGGCATTTCCAGTTTCAAGCTGGCTCCTGAACCTTGCTGATTCCAGCACAAAGCTCCCTTCTCCTAGAAACTGTGGGAGAGAGAGCTGATCACCCAGGAGTGTGGGCAATACTGAGCATACAATGCACACAGACTACCACTTCTGCCCACAATTACCCACATCTCTGGCCCAAGACAAAATTGCATAGTGACTCTGGAATTGAGGAGGAGTAAATCTACTGGAGCACCATGTTCCAGACTGTGCCTGGATCGGAACTGATCTTGTCAAACAGCTCCCTGTACCCAAATCATGATGGTGGGGTAACTAGAGCCTCAGAGAAGCAGACACTCCTGGGAAATCAGAGGAGACTACTCTCTGCCCAGATTCCTGACTCAAGAGGAAAACACCTTTTACCATCTGTGCCCCCTCCCCCCACAGAGGGACCTAGGAGAAGTATGGGAAGTTCCTTCTGGTTCCCGCCCACAGGGACAGCTGAAAGTAAGTAGACAGGAGCAACTACATGCCTGAGAGCAGAATACTCTGTTCCCTTAACTGGGTAAAAGAAAACAGGAAAACAGGTCTACAGCAGCCCTGACACACGAGCCTACAGGACGGTCAAGCCACTGTCAGAAAGAGCAAGACAAGCTAATTCCAGAGACCACCTGATGGCCACAGGAAAGCACAGGAACACAAACAACAGAAACCAAGACTACTTGGGCTCAACAGAACCCAATTCTCCCATCAAAACAAACACTGGATATCTAAACACACCAGAAAAGGAAGATCTAAATTTAATTTCACATTTATCATGATGATGGAGGATGTTAAGAATAGTAACTCCCTTAAGAAAATGCAGGACAATAGAAAAAACTGAAGTAAACAAATATAATGCAAGAAAGAGGGAACACAAAACTACCTTAAAGAACTACTTGAAAAACAGCATAACAGGAGAAGGAAATAAACAAAACCACCCAGGAGTTAAAAATGGAAATAGAAACAATAAAGTAAGCACAAGGAAGATAACCCTGGAAATGGAAAACCTAGGACAGAGACCAGGAGTCATAGAAGTGAGAATCACCAACAGGATAAAAGACATAGAAGACATAATCTAAGGAGCAGAAGAATCACACAACTGTCAAACATAATGTAAAACAGAAAAGACCTAGCTCAAAACATAAAGGATATCCAGGACACAATGAGAAGATCAAACCTAGTCTTAACAGGTATAGAAGAAAGTGAAGACTGTCAACATCAAGGGACAGTAATATCTTCAACAAAATTATAGAGTAAAACTTCCCTAATCTAAAGAAAGAGATGCCCATAAACATACACAAAGCCTACAGAACTCCAAATAGATTGGACCAGAAAAGGATATTCTCCCATCACATAATAGTCAAAACACCAAATGCACAAAACAAATAAAAATGTTAAAAACTGTAAGGAAAAAGGTCAAGTAATATATAAAGGCAAAGTTATCAGAATTAAATCAGAATTCTTTCCGGATACTATGAAAGTCAGAAGATCATAGACAGATGTCATACAGACACTAAGAGAATAAAAACACCATCCCAGGGTACTGTATCCATCAAAACTCTCAATTAACAAAGACGGAGAATCCAAGATATCCCATGACAAAACGAAATTTACACAATACCTTTCTACATATCTAGTCTTATAAAGGACACTAACTGGCAAGACCGAACACAAGGATTCAAGTAAAACCATAGATAAAGCAAGAAATTAGTCTTTTCACAACAACACATAGAGAAGAGAAGCACACAAACATAAACTAACCTCCAATTATGAAAATAACAGCAAGTGACCATCACTATTCCTTAATATCTCCAACATCAATAGACTCAATTCCTCACTAAAAATACACAGATTGACACACAATATGTAATGAGGACCCAGCATTTTGCACTACAGGAAACACACTTCAGAGACAAAGACAGACACTACATCAGAGTAAAAGGCTGGAAAACAATTTTCCAAGCAAATGATCTGAAGAATATATAAAATCGACTTTCAACCAAAAGTCATCAAAAAGCATAAGGAAGGACACTTCATATTCGTCAAGGGAAAAATCCACCAAGATGAACTCAAAATCATAAATGTCTATGCTCCAAATACAAGGGCTCCTACATACACATAAGAAACCTTACTAAAGATCAAAGCACATATTGCACCGCAAAAAATAATAGTATAAGATTACAACACCCCATTCTCATCACTGGACAGATCACAGAAGCAGAAATTAAACAGAGATATAGACAGACTAGCAGAAGGTATAAACCAAATGGACTTAGCAGATATTTACAGAACATTCTATCCTAAAACAGAAAGATAAACCTTCTTCTCACAGCCTCCTGGCACTTTCTCCAACATTAATCATATAATCAGTCAAAAAGCAGGCCTCAAAGCATACAGAAAGATAGAAATAATCCAACGCATCCTATCAGACCACCATGGGCTAAGGCTGTTCTTCAATAAAAATTAGGAAAGAACGCCCACATATACATGGACGTTGAACAATTTTTTTACTCAATGATAACTTGGTCAAGGAAGAAATAAAGGAAGAAATTAAAGACTTCTTAGAATTCAATGAAAATGAAGGTACAACACACCCAAACTCTTGGAACACAATGAAAGCTGTGCTAAGAGGAAAACTCATAGCTCTGAGTGCCTGCAGAAAGAAACTGGAGAGAGCATACATCAGCAGCTTGACAGCACACCTAAAAGCTCTAGAACAAAAAGAAGCAAATACATGCAGGAGTAGTAGAAGGCAGAAAATAATCAAACTCAGGGCTGTAATCAACCAAGTAGAAAAAAAGGGACCATACAAAGAATCAACAGAACCAATACCCGATTCTCTGAAAAAATCAACAGGATATATTAACCCATAGCTAGACTAAGCAGAGGATACAGAGAGTGTGTCCAAATTAACAAAATCAAATATTAAAAAGGGAGACAGAACAGCAGAATCAGAGGAAATTAAAAAAATACTGTACTACAAAAGCCTAGGTTCAAAAAACTTGAAAATCTGGAAAAAAAAAGACAATTTTCCAGACAAATACAAGATACCAAACCTAAATCAGGAAAAGATAAACCATTTAAACAACCCATAACTCCCAAAGGAATACAAGCAATCATCAAAACTCTCCCACCCAAAAAGAGTCCAGGATCAGATGGGTTTAGTGCAGAAATCCATCCAAAATTCATTGAAAAATTCATAACAATACTGTCCAAACTATTCCATAAAATTGAAACAGATGGAGTACTTCCAAACTGCTTTCATGAAGTCACAATTTCTCTTATAACTAAAACAAAGAAAGACTCAACAAAGAAAGATAACTCAGACCAATTTATCTTATCAATATCAACACAAAAATACTCAATAAAATTCTGGCAAACATATTCATACAACACATTAAACAATCATCTACTATGTTTAAGTAGGATTCATCCCAGGCTTGCAGGGATACTTTAATATACAGAAAATAAACAACATAATTCACTATATAAACTCCAAGATAAAAACCACATGATCCTTTCATTAGATGCTGAGAAAGATTTTGACAAAATTCAACATCACTTCATGAAAAAAGTCCTGGAAAGCACAGGAATTTAAGGCCCACACCTAAACATATACAGCAAATCCATAACTAACATTAAACTACGTGGAGAGAAACTTAAAGCAATCACACTGAAATCAGGGACTGAACAAGGGTGCCCACTCTCTCACAACTTATTCAATATAGTTCTAGACATCTTAGTCAGAGCAAGCAGACACTGAAGGAGGTCAAAGGGATATAGATTGGAAAAGAAGAAGTTAAAATAGCACTGTTTGTAGTTGATATGATTGTATACTTAGTGACCTCAAACATTCCACAAGAGAATTACTAAGCCTGATGAACAATTTCAGCAAAGTGGCTGAGTATAAAAATAACTCTGCACAAAGCTAAACAAGCAGAGAAAGAAAGTAGGGATATGACACCCTTCACAATAGCACCAAATAATATAAAATGTCTTGGGGTGACATTATCCAAGTAAGTAAAAAATATGAGCATATGAGCAGAACCTCAAGTCTCTGAAGAAAGTGAAGGAGATTTCAGAAGATGGAAAGGTCTCCCATGTTCATGGACTGGCAGGATTAATACAGTAAAAATGGCCATTATATCAAACGCAACCTACATATTCATTCCAATCCCCATTAAAATTCCAATCCAATTCGTCAAAGATTTAGACAGAACATTCATTAATTTATCTGGAATAAAAAAAAATACAGAATAGCTAAAACTGTCCTCAACAATAAAAGGACTTCCATGGGAATCACTATCCCTAAACTCAAGCAGTATTACAGGGCAACAGTGACAAAAAAAAAAAAAAAAAAAAAAAAAAAAAAAAAAAAAAAAAAAAAAAAAAACTGTATGGCGTTGTGACAGAGGCAGGCAAATAAACCAGTCGAATAGAATTGAAGACCCAGAAATGAACGCCTACAACCATGGTCACTTAATTTTTGAGAAAGAAGTCAAAACCATCCAATGGAAAAAAAGACAGCATTTTCAGCATGTGGTG
The DNA here is from genome assembly GCF_021556685.1 of Rattus norvegicus. Taxonomy (NCBI): domain Eukaryota; kingdom Metazoa; phylum Chordata; class Mammalia; order Rodentia; family Muridae; genus Rattus; species Rattus norvegicus. Next base: position 41,298,712 of record NC_141555.1, on the reverse strand, counting down.
CTGGTTCAACTGTGGGTCAGTATGTAAAAGAATGCAGATCGATCCATTCTTACTGCCCTGTAGAAAGCATAAGTACAACTGGATCAAGGACCTCCACTTCAAACCAGATTCTCTCCAACAAATAGAAGACAAAGTGTGGAAACATCTCAAACACATGGGCACTGGAGAAAATTTTCTGAACAAAACACCAAAGGCTCATGTTCTAAGATGAAGAATCAACAAATGTGATCTTAAAAAAACTGAAAAACTTCTGTAAGGTACAGGACACTGTTGTTAGGACAAAATGGAAACCAATAGATTGGAAAAAGATCTTTACCAATCCTACAACTGATAGACAGCTTATATCCAAAATATACAAAGAACACATGAAGTGAGACTACAGGGAGACAAATAACCATTTGAAAAATGGGGTTCAAAGCAAAACAGAGAATTCACAGCTGAAGAATATCAATTGGCAGAGAAATACCTAAAGAAATATTCAACAACTATAGTATAAGGGAAATGCAAATCAAAACAACCCTGATATTCCACCTCACACCAATGAGAATGTCTAAGATCAAAAACTCAGGTGAGAGCAAATGCTGGAGAGGATGTGGAGAAAGAGGAACACTCCTCCATTGTTGGTGGGATTGCAGAATGATATAACTATTCTGGAAATCAGTGTAGAGGTTCCTCAGAAAATTGGACATTGAGTTATCTGAAGACACAGCTACACCTATCTTGGGCATATACCCAAAAGATGCCCCAATATATAACAAAGACATGAGCACCACTATGTTCATAGTAGCCTTATTTATAATAGCCAGAAGCTGAAAGAACCCAGATGATCTTCCACAGAGGAATGAATACAGGAAATATGGCACATCTAACCAATGGAGTGTCATTAAGAGATACATTGAAATGCTAGCACTCTATACAACAGGGTTTTAGAGTCCCTTAGTGAGAGAATGGTCTTTTACAGCAAGGTCTTCATTATCAGACTTTGATTTAACCCATCTACCTATGAAGTGAAATTATCACAGACATAAAATAGTGCCTCTCCAGAAACAGCTTTTATCCACTAATACGCATCTACTTCTATTTCATAATTGTCATGTTTATATGGGTTTAGGATACAATATGTTCTGATTTATTAATGATATTTAAGTATTATTTGGGGTAATTTTGAAATTTTCAAAGGAACAAACCTATTTTATGATTGTATTCCATACTACTTGTAATTTGATCTTGAAGAATTTCATGAAAACTGAAGTATCGAAAATGTATATCTTCCCATTGAAAATTTGTAACATCAATCATGTGAAACTCCCGCTGAACCTCAGTGGATTGATTTCTCTGAAAGCATTTATAGACTCTCCTACTGCATTATTGCAACTCTACAGAAGCTTCACTCCCATAGTGGCAGTTCCAGATCAGATGTAAACAAACAATTTTCTTTGCCTTGGAAAAGATTTAAAATATTTTCTTTAACTTTTTATATGAAACTACTAAGGATTTTGAGAAAAGGGGGCAGACAGGCCCCAGAAAGTATGTTTTTAAAATTCTTTTCTTAAAATTAGACTTTTTCATGCAATATATTTGAATTATGATTACTCTACCCACTATTCCCCCCTTCTATTCCTCTCCTGTCATCTGTATCTACATCCTTCTGACTCTCAAAACAAACCATCATCTAAGGGATAAAAATAAAATGAAAGTTAATGAATAGGAGTAGAACAAAACAAGCATATAGAAAAGAGCCAAAACAAGGTTCAAGAATCAGATACAGACACGCAGACCCAGACTTCCATTCACACACTCTGGAATTCCATGGAAACATAAAAGCAGGAAAAATATATACACAAAACATACAGAGCAAAAATTAATAGATAAATAAACATAAAACAAAATGAAAAAGACATTCTGAAGAAAAAGTCCTGACCCATTATGAGACAAGGATCCTCCAAAGATGATGTTCAGTTCCCTTAGTGCTTTATACGCAGTCTACCCTTAAAATTAGTTTGTGTACCCAGTGATATTCCCTTGGAGAAAACTAAGTTTTCATTTTCACATGATTATCCAATGGAGATAACTTCCAAATTAGAGATAAGGTGATATGTAGGCCTTGGGTACTTTCAAGGGCTTATTAATGGGTAAGGAGATCTGTGAGGTGCTGTCCACTGAGCATGATACAATTGTGGCCCTCCAGAACTCAAAATACTTACATCTATCTGAAAAGACCCTATATAATATTGACACTGCCTATTCAAAGGAACTAAGTGAAGTGCTGGAGAATAGAGAATGATGTAGCCATGGGTGTCTTACTTCATGCAAGAAGATTTTAAGAGACTAAAATTTACTATGAGTTGGTGTCTCAAAGTAACACCAGAAATTACACTGTTAACGTCTCACTAACACAACTGCCTAAACAACAGCTGAGGAAGAGAGGGAATGGGGAAGAATGGAAGTTTAGTTCTCTTTCTGTTTAAATTCCTTCTTCCTCTTCTTCTTCTTCTTCTTCTTCTTCTTCTTCTTCTTCTTCTTCTTCTTCTTCTTCTTCTTCTTCTTCTTCTTCTCCTTCTTCTCCGTCTTCTTCATCTTCGTCTCCTCCTCCTCCGTCTCCTCCTCCTTGTCTTCCTCCTGTTCCTCCTCCTTCTTCTTCCTCTTCTGCTTCTTCCTGCTCTTCTTCCTCCTCCTCAATCTCTTCTTCTTCCTGTTCTCCTTCCTCCTCCTCTTCTCCTTCTTCTCCTTCTTCTTCTTCTTCTTCTTCTTCTTCTTCTTCTTCTTCTTCTTCTTCTTCTTCTTCTTCTTCTTCTTCTTCTTCTTCTTCTTCTTCTTCTCCTTCTCCTCTCCCTCTGGTTTGATGTGTAGGTCCTTGATTCACTTTGACTTAGGCTTTGTACATGGTTATAAAAATGAGATAATTTGCATTCTTCTTCATGCTTATTTCCAGTTGAACCAGAATTATTTTTGGAAAATGCTATGTTTCTGCCTTTGAATGGTTTTTATCTACTTTTCCAAATATCAAATGATAGGTGTGTGGGTTCATTTCTGTGTCTTCACTTCTAATCCACTGGTCTATCCATCTGTGTCTTTACCAATACCATGCAGTATTTATCACTATTGCTCTGGAATACTGCTTGAGTTCAGGGGTGATGATTCCCCCAGAAGTTCTTTTCTTGTGGAGGATAGTTTAATCTCTTCTAGTTTTTTCTTATTCTAAATAAATTTGGAAATTTCTCTTTTTATCTCTATTAAAGAAGTGAGTAGGAATTTTGATGGAGATTGCATTGAATGTGTAAAATTAAATTGAATGGCAAAATGGTCATCTTTACTATATTAATCCTGTCAATCCATGAGCATGTAAGCTCTTTCTATCTTCTGAGATAGTACTCAATTTCTTTCTTCAGATACTTGACGTTTTGTCATACAGATCATTCACTTGCTTGAATAAACTTAAACCAAGATATTTTATATTATTTGGGACTATTGTGAAGTGTGTGATTTCAATATTTTCTTTCTCAGCCTGTTTATCCATTGAGGAGAGGAAGGCTACTGGTATGTTTGAGTTAATTTTATACCCTGACACTTTGATGAAGTTATTTATCAGGTTAAGAAGTTCTCTGGTGGTACTTTTGGGTCACTTAAGTATATACTATCATATCATCTGCAAATGGTGATATTTTGATATCTTCCCTTCCAATTTGTGTCAGTTTGACCCCCTTGTGGTCTGGTTTCTCTGACTATAACATGGAGTCCTGTTTTGAATGAGTAGGGAGAGAGTGGGCAGCCTTGTCTAGTCCCTGATTTTAGTGGGATTGCTTCAAGTTTCTTTCCATTTAGTTTGATGTTAGCTACAGGTTTCCTGTATATTTCTTACACTCTATTTTGATATGAGCCTTCAGTTCGTGATTTTGCCAGGACTTTTATTCGCATGGGTTGTTGAATTTTGTCAAATGCTTTCTCACCATCTAATGAAATGACCTTGTGCTCCTTATCTTTGAGTTTGTTTACATGATGGATTACATTTATGAATTTTCCTATATTAAACCATCCTTCCATCCCTTGGTTCAAGTCTACTTGATCATGATGGATGATTTTTTTGATGTGTTGTAATATTCGGATTGCAAGAATTTTATTGAGAATTTTTTCATCAATATCCCTAAGTGAAATTGCTCTGAAGTCCTCTTTCTGTGCTGAGTCTTTGTGTGGGCTAGGTATAAGAGTAATTGTGGATTCATATAAGGAATGTGGTTGTGCTCCATCTGTTTCAATTTTGTGGAAGAGTTTGGACAGTATTAGTATGAGGTTATCTTCCATTCTCATTTCCCTGCTTTCCCTATACCTAATTCCTGCAAAGGCCACTCCCTTCCCAACCTCCCCTCTCATTCAGTTTCCTCTCTCCCTCCATCCTCCTCAATATCAATTCTGCTAACTGCATTTTAAAGTCAATATTTAGGAAAAAACACTGAGTAAGTATAGGAAGTATCCCATAAGCAATTGTGGTGGTGTTTTGTCAAGATATGAACATATTTAATTTAATAGTTGTCAAAATTCCTACATATACTTTTAGAAGAGACACTGTCTTCATTACCTTCAACATGAAGGAAAAGCATTTATATATTCTTTTAAGTTATACAAGGGCATCTGTTAAATGAGTAACACACATCACACAACTTTATTACTTTGAAAGCTCTCTTTATTGCATATATTTACACAATGAAAAGTACAAAGGCTTAAACTCATGTGAGTGTACTTTGTTTCAAAGTTAAAGTTTAGATATACAGGTTGATGACAACAGCCATCTCAGACTCAGAGGGGTTAAATACATAAGGGCATCATCTATTACCTTACCTTTCTTCTTTCCTTTATTCCTGATGAAGACTCATCTCATTTGCAGCCCCTGCTGTGAGAGATGGATCAGAAAATGCCTGAAAGTCCACAAACCAGAATCCATCTATAGGAAAGAAAAAAGACAACATCTACAAATAGTACATGCACTCAAAACTTGTTTGTAGATCTTAACACTTGAAATAAAATGCAAAAAGAAACCCATTTTCTAGGATATTACAATATACAGGAAATGGTACCTGTAGGAAGCATTCTCAGGGGATTTTAAACTTCTGCACCTAAGAATGAAACTGCCTCCATGAAGGTGAAGATTTTTTTCTTTGGCAAGAAAGTCAGTCTGTCTCTTGACAGTTGTGCAGTCTGTTCATCACTAGAGCAATGGTGATGCTTTATGAATGTGAACAGATAAACACATACCAGTTTTCACTTCTTCAAATAATTTCAAGAAGAACCTGAAAGAGAATATATAATGTTCCACAGATGAAATATGGGAATTTAAATTAGCCAGCATAAATATGTTGTTAAAATTTCTGCCTTTATTAATTTTGACTATTTCTGCTATGAATAATAAGATGGTTGTGTATGTCTACCAATCCCCAAAGCCTGAAACATTGTGGAAAACTGTCTTATTTCTCCCCAACTTGGTTTTTGATCACCATACTTTTCATTGCCCATCTAAATTCTCTGTTTCTCATGTAGATCTGAGGACTATGTGAGGATGTCACTCTCATGTAGAAGACCAAGGAACTTTCTGTACTTGCATGTATTTACTCATGGGAGCATGCAAATAAATCTTTCAGTTCCAAGAACAAAATCGTGGCTGTCCATGACCCACATGAAACAAAATCTTTCTTTCTGCCATCAATGAACTTTAGCACACTGGTAACAACACAGATAACAATATAATGGAATAGTCCTGTAATAATAATATTAGTGATGATGATGATGATGATGGTGATGATGATGATGATGATGATGATGATGATGATGATGATGATGGAAAAATCCCCTCGAGGGATCACGTTATAAGGAAAATAAATATTGAGATGTGTTTTTTTTAAGTGATATTGTATCCAGAAAAGCAATTTTCAATAGGACAGACTCCTCTCACATGAAAATCACTCAAACTGTCATGGCTTCACAGAGAGAGTTGAGAACCAGAGTGGTCTTTTAGGACAAGAGAAAGATTCGCCAACATTCTATAAAGAAAAGCAATCCAGACATTCTGTGTGAGGATGGTTAGCTTATGCATGGCTAACACACACAACATATACACAAACACACAAACACACACACAGACACATATGCATGTACACACACACAGATACACAGAGACACACAGAAAGAGACATAGACAGTTAGACAAACAGACATTCACACAGAGAGACTGACAGTCACAGACAAACACACAGACACAGACACACATACACAGACACAAACACACAGACACACACACGTATACACACAAATATACAGAAGCACAGACACAGAGACGATAACCAATATACAGATACACACACAGACACAGACAGACACACACACACAAACACACTTATGTACACACACACACATACACACACACACACACACTCACACACACACACACACTCATCTCTTGTCTCCTACCTAGAGTGTCCAGGTGCATAAAACGTGTGAAAGGATGAAGTGGACCCAGGAAACAGTTAGTCAGCAGAATATTGGTCTGCGTGCAAGTGAATTTTGGTGTCTTCCAAGGATTTCAGTGTCACAGCTCTGTTAGAAGGTATTCAGGGACACGCTATGGTTGTGTGCATATAATTTACTCAGGGTCAAAAGGGCTAAACGAACCTTGGAGAGCAGGAAGGGGTTTTTGTGTGCACTTACATCAGTTGCAGGCTTAAGGTACCAGGAAGTCCTCTATTGCTATATCTTTATAATCTCTGACCCAGCATCGGTCTGTTGTTCAGTGATCTCCATTTTACCTACTCAGAAATCGACTCCACTGAATGTGCCCCATACCCAACCCTGAGGTCCTACTTGCTCGATTTCAAAGGATTGCAGGTTCATGTTATGCATTCTCTGTCAGAATAAATCCTCAGGAATTTGGCCCTCTAGACATCATGAATTAACCAGTGCTTCCATCGAGTTTCTGCATTAACCCGTATGTCCTCTATTTCTGGCCAGTTCTCTCTACACCCCGCTATCCCTCCATCTTCCCCTCTGAACTTCTGCTCCTGTCCTCAGTCGCACTCACTCACTCACAGAATCTGTTCCAGTTTTTCCTTTCAGATAGGTCGATGCTTTTCTTCTCAAGGTGCCTTCTCCTTTCCTTTGTCCTCTCTGCATTTGTGGATTGTAGATGGAATATGATTTATCTCACAGCCGATACCATGCATAGGTAAACGCCTGCCATGTGTGTGTCTCCAGGTCTCATTTCCCTCTTGGGCTGATTTTTTTTTCTAGTTTCATGTATTTTCTTTTTGGCTTCAGGATATCATGCCTCGACCACTATGATGTTATTCCCCCACCCCTATGATGTCATGCCCCACCCCCATGATGTCATGCCTTGGCCCCTTGTTAGAATGGTTGTATATATTCACCAGGTAACATTCTCAATTCTGCCCTGTCACCAGACTCCTCCAGGCACCCACCATTTACAGTTCTTCCTCCTATCCTCTCCCCTTCTACTCTTATTGAGTAGAGGACCCTTCTGGGTACACCCCGTCTCCTGGCACATAAAGTCTCTGCAGGACTAGACTCATCGTCTCCCACTAGGTCCTGAAAACGCAGCCCGGGTAGGAGAACAGGATCCACAGACAGGCGACGGGTTTACTGAACTCATGTGAGAACCATTGTGCTCCTCTACCTCTCTCAGTCCTTCCCTCAGCTCTTTAGTGAGACTCACTGAGCACTGTCTGATATCAAGCCCTGTGCCTGTGCATCTGTATCAGTCGGCTGCTCGTTGGAGCCTTGCAGAGGACAATAATGCTACACTGCCGTCTGCAAACATAAGAAAGGACCATTAATAATGTCAGTGTTTGCCGTCTGCCCATAGGATAAGTCTCACATCCGGCCACTTTTCCTTTGGCCATTTCCTCATTTCCTCTTCCATCTCTCTCCGTGTGTCTCTTATAGAGGGGGCAATTTCTGGGTCAAAATTTTGGGGATGTGTTTGGTTCCTTATCCTTCCACCTTGGCTCCTCTGTGGCTACAGAAATTGACCATTTCGGTGTCCGTATCCCCACTGTTACGAGTCTCAGCTAAAGTCACCCTCATGGACGCCAGGGTATCCTCACCCATCCCAGATTGCTGGCAAATCATAGAGATAGTACCAACCCTGGACAGTCACTGATTTCAGTTTATTCTCTTGGCGCTCTGTACCTCTTGCTCGTCTCTCCCAAGAAATGATTCTCAAACCCTATTTACCTTCCCATCCCCTCAGTCACCCAATCCTTTCCTTCCAACTGCCTCTTCTCATTACTTTGTTCCTCCTTCTGAGTGAAATTCAAACATTTTTCTTGGCCCATTCTTATTGTTTATCCTCTTTGGTTCCATAGAACTTAGTGTGTGAATTCTGTACTTAATGGCTAATACCCTCTTTTAAGTGAATATATACATGTTATTTTGGGTCTCAATTACTTCATTCAGGACAATACTTTCTCACTCCATCTTCTTGACAGCAGCTTCTCAATGTCCTTATTTTTCTTTCTTTTTTTTCTTTTTTTCAGAGCTGGGGTCCTTATTTTTCATATGTGTATAGTATTTCATAGTGTAAATGAACTAAATTATCTGTAGCCACTGTTTGGTTGAGGGGCATCTGGCTTATTTCTATTTTCTGTTCATTATGAAGAAATCCACTAGGAACATGATGGAGCACATGTACTCTCTGCATGGCAGAGGTCTTTTCAGATATAAGACCAGGTGTAGTATAGCTGGGTCTTTAGGAAGAATATTCCCCATTTTCTCACAATCCACTGGACAGATATTGATAGCATTATACAGATTTGCTCTTCCCAAGCAAATGCAATTTGTATCCTGATATTTATTTGCTTCCTCAAAGGAGGTCTCCCCCCACCAACTAGCCCTCTATCATGGACACTGGTGATCACATATGAAACTTCTTCCCATTTTAACCGGTCAGTAAATGCTAGAGCCTATTACTGATAGCCGGAGGGGAAAGTTGGTACTGGAGGAATGACAGTGGGGTTAGGTAGAGAGGCAGAAGAGGGTAAGAGGGGAAGGGAGAGGACTGAAGAAAAAGAGGAGGAAGTAATGATGGAAACAATCCATGTGGCCTGAAGAATGCACATGTAGCAGGGGTTTTATGGTTGGAGTATAAGTTATGATAACGTTAGATCTACCCAATACACGTTTATAGATTATAATTATAATAACCAAGTTGTGTGTTTTCTTTATGGGTCATTGGATTTGGAAATTCCAACAAGCTTTCCTCAACAGTATTTCTGAATCAAATTTTCTGTTAATAGAGATCACCCCTTGTAGGGGCTCTAACCATTGCTCCATAGTCCAGTAGATACAGCTGTTTCTTTCTCAGTCATGTCTCTTGTATTTTCTGTGGATATCTGTTTCTTCAGTGATCCATGCCCAGTGTTCCTTTTTCTCAAGGTTTTCAATGATCTCACCCAGAGGAGTTTCAGGTTTCTCAACTTGTTCCACTTAGTTAACCGCAGCTTCACAATGTCCTTATTGCTCATACCTGCATATTATTCCACTTTAAAAATTTTCTGATAACAGTGAACCGTTGTGAGTAGGCTAAAATTTCCCAAGAAAACATTAAACATTCAGTCTCTAAATCTAGATCTCCTCATCCCATTATGCTTGCTTTGCCTGAATGGCCATGGCATGAGCAGTTTTTTCTTAGGGACATCAAAGCCATTTCCTTCTCCAGTAATGGCTGCCATCCCTCTGTCACAGGTTTTTACCCTGGTTATTTTTGGTGATTGATGTGATTTAGAAATTGTAACACCATCTGCATGGTAGAAAGCCAGAGATGTTTCAGGTTGACCCTGCTTCCACAGCCAATGATGTCACATGTGCACAATGAGCAACCATGTGACACCCAAACAGCAAGATGATGTCATGTGGAGACATGTGACTGCAAGATTGCCTCTTCTCCTGCATGCACCTTGGCAACCATGTCATCCTGACTGCAAGATAGGAACTTTGAATCTACACCCAAAATTAAGATGGCCTCTTTAACTCTCTTAATCCTACCCGTCTGTGAGTATGGGAGGTCTTTCTGTCTTCTGCTACCTTCCTCAGTGTCTCTTTTCAGAGACTTGGAGTTCACACCAGATATGCTTCTGATGTGCTAGGTAAGAGTTAATTTATATTTCATAATATATATATATATATATATATATATATATATATATATCCATTGTGATTGGCATGTCTTCCATAATTTCTTCTCAGCCTCTCTGTCATTTGCATGGCATATTATTTTCATTTAATTTTTCATCCATCCACTTGGCTGAAGGTGTTTTTCATATGTAGGTCATTTCTGGTAAAACTTTTGCATCACATATGTTCACTATTATATGATGTGTGAATGGTGATACACTGAGTTCTCCTTTTGCGATATCACCCCCTTGACCTCCTTTGGTTGTCTTATTGCTCTAGCAGGAATTTAAGGACTTTACTGAAAGGATGCTGCGAGGTGTGCAGTCTGTTCTCATTCTCCAATTTAGTAGAATTGCCTTTTGCTTCCCTACCCCTTATTTAGATATTAACTGTTGGCTTGCTATATTGCATTTTATGTAATATTTTTTGTATTTATTTTAGTATTTTATTACATTAGGTATGTGCCTGACATCCCCGGTCTCCCTGAGACCTTAAATATGGAACGACGATGGATTTTGTCAAAAGCATTTTCAGCATTTAAGAGATAGTCTTGCATTTTTTCCTTCTTTCTTTAATTCTGCTCCTTCACACCATTGAGTAATAGTGAATATTAATAAATCATATTAAATATGTTAATAATTAATATATTATTTTTGATATATTAATGTAATATATCAGTTACATTATTATATCAATATATATTAATTTAATATAGTAACATAATATATTACTATTAATTATATTTACCTTATTAATATAATAATTTAATGTATAAATACATGTTAATATTAACATAGTATATTAATATTAGTTATATATTATGATGTTAGGATATAACAATTTAATGTTACTTTATTAAAATATATATGTATTTTATTAAAAAAATATATATTATGATATGCAACTACCAAAAAGTTAAATCCAAGGGGAGCTCCCACGTTAATTTGAAGTGCAGAGGGCACAATTTTTTTTTTCAATTAAGTTTGTTAATATGGTGGATCACTTTAATGGGTTTTCATAGATTGATCCACTCCTGCATCCTCAGGAGAAAGCTTACATGATTGCACTGAATGGCAGTTTGAAATGCTTTTCATTTTGTTTTTGAGCATTTTACCTAGTATTTTTTCCACCATTGTCTGTAAAGAAAATTCGTCTGAAACTCTTTCTTTGTTGAGTCATTTTGTGATTTCGGTGTCAGGGCGACAGTGGTGTCGTGGAATCTGTTTGGTGATTTTCCTTCTGTTTCTGTGTTTTGGAGTAGGTTGAGAATTCTTTGAAAATCTGGTAGAAGTCTGCGCTCAATGAAACTGGCCCTGAGAATTTTTCAGTGGTTAAACTTTCAATTACTGTTTGTGTCTTTTTAGGGGTTGTACAGCTATTTAAATAGTTTATCTTACTTTAGTTTACCTGTGGTCAGTGTTATCCATCTACACAAACATCCATTTAATTCAGAGAATCTAATTTTGTAGAAAGAAGGTTTTTGAAGTGAGACCTAAGGATTCTGTGACTTTCATCTTTGTCTATCGATGTGTCTCCCTGTTCATTTCTGATTTTGTTATTTGGATGCTGTCTTACCTCGTATTACATTATCTATTTAAGGGTTTGTCTGTCTGGTTGATTTTCCCAAGGAACTAGATCTTGTTTTTGTTAATATTTGTATTCTTTTTGTTTCTGGTGGATAACTCTCACCCTGAGTCTGATCATTTCTTTCTGTCCCCTCCTTTAATATGTGTTTGCTTCTTTTTATTCTAGAGATTTCATGTGTGCTGGGAAACTGCTAGTATGGGGTCTCTCCAGTTTCTTTATAAAATTGCTCTGTGCTGCATGTGCACGTTCCTCTTACACTGCTTTCCTTATGTACCTTAAGTTTGGAGACGATATGCCATCATTATCATTGAATTCTAGGAACTTTTTTTTTCAAGTCTTCTCTGAACTTGTGGTTCTTCAGTTGCAAGCTATTGAATATCCATGAGTTTATAGACTTTTTGTTATTGTTGAAGTCCAGTTTAAATCCATGGTGATCTGAGAAGATCCAATGGTTAGCACAGTCTTTCTGTGTCTGTTGTGACTTGTTTATTGAGGGTGAACATGATCAGTTCAGGATAATGTTCCATGAGGTACAGAAAAGAAAGTGTGTACTTTTGTGTTCATGTGAAATATTCTGTAGATATGAATGAGGTCAGATTAATTGAAACCATTGGCAGTTATATATTCTATTTTTATTGTTTTATTTTTAGTTTCTGTCTCAATGACCTGCCCTTGGTGAGATGGGACATTGATATCCCCCACTATTAATGTGTGAGGTTCGATGTGATATTTAAGCTTCAGCAATATTTCTCTCACCAATGTTGCTACTTTTGTCTTTGGGATATAGACATCCAGAATTGAGATGCCATTTTGGCGGGTTTTTCCTCTAATAAATATGAAGTGTCCTTCCCCTTCTCTTTTGATTACTTTTGTTTGGAAGTCTGATTGCTGGATGTTAGAATGGCTACACCATCTTGTTTCTTGTTTTATTTCTTGGAAAACATGTTCCAACACCTTAGTCTAAGGTTATGTCTATCTCAATTGCTGGAGTGTGCTTCTTGAATGCAACAGAATGACACATCCTGTTTTTACATCCATTATTTTAACCTCTGTCCTTTTGTTGTTGAATAGAGGCCACTAATGCTTAACGGTATTAATGACCAGTGATATTAACTTCATGCTATTTTGATGTTGTGGGTGCAGGGTTTTCTTGCTTGCATGTATTTTGGTTTTTTGTTTTTTTTTTGTTTTTTTTTGGGTGGGATGTTTGAGTGTGTATGTTAGTATAAAATCTGTTCTGTAGGGTGAATGATTTTTTTTTGTTTGCATGTTGTTTTTGTTTTTTTCAGGGGGGGGGATTGTTAGAGTATGCAGGCGAGTACTTCCCTTGGTTATGCTGTGTAATTTTTAATTTCTAGTCGGAGGTTGGGATGGTTCAAATTCTGAAAATCCATCAGTATAATCCACTATAAGTGAAACTGAAGGAAAAATTACATGATAATCTCATTAGATGCAGAAAAAGCAATTCCAGCCCCGCTTCATGATAAAAGAGTGTGAGTGATAAGGGATACAAGTCCTATGGAGAAACATAATAAAAGCAAGGGAGAGGAAACCTGTAATGACCATCAAGCTAAATATAAAGAAACTTTAAACAATTCATTAAAGTGAAGGACAAGGTAAGGCTGCCCACTCTCCCTATTCAGTATAGTATTTGAAATTCTATCCAGGGTAAAAGCATGGTTCAAATTTGGTTCTGACATGGAGTATTGCCAAGTGCTGTGAAGGAGGAATGGCACAACATTTTAAAAATCCTGTGGTATGGCCCACTCTTTAGAACAGCCTCATTGCTCTTTGGTGAGTCATAGCCCCAAGGACCAACTGTACTGAGAACTTCATGCAGCGTTTCGCTCGGTTGTTCCCCTCATATCTCTCTAATTCTAAGAAGTACAAAAAAATCCTCCTGGAGCTTACCACCACTCAGGGAGCAACATCATTGGCATTTGCAATAATAGTGGTCGAGGTCTTTTAGGAATTTCCTCTGTGGAAGACCAATGCTTCCACCATCACCAAAGGAAATGTAGAATAATTAGTGACGACCAGCACCCTTAAAAAGCATTTGGAAAAATAAAATTGTTTGTTAGGCTGGCTAACATGTTTTAACTACTGCCTCTGATGTAAAAAAAAAATTAGGGAACAATTTGAGGTTTGGAAAGGCTGGGACTTTTTAAGGCCAGGGATCAAGAACAATGGTGGCACAGGCTAATGGTGTGACTGTCACACATGCTGGATGTTGAGGACTGACTTCTGTCCCAGGTTTAGCCTCAGTTCCTGATAGGATTTAATAAGGATTGACAATCACAGGTGTGCATTCTGATCATTTAAAGTAGATATGACATTTTTATACACATATTTAGATTTGTGCTTTTTAAAAGATTCTTATTAGAGTACTTTTAAAGATAAATGATACAATATCAACCATTTCTCTGTAAATTCAAAATGCTCTCTACAGTGAAGGGAAACCGAATGAGAAAACTACTTTGCTTACTCTTTGTTACTCTATAACAAATTGCTTACTTATGAGCCTTGTTGGCCTTGGGAGTAATTTGTTTATTTTACGTGTACTATGTAATATTTCTTCTCATACACTATCACTCTTTTCAGCATCAAGCATGAGAAGAAACTAGAACATTATCACATTTGCAGTTTTACTTGGCTTGAAAGATTTCACTAGGATATCAAAGCTATTTGCTGTGGTTTGCCCTGAAGTTATCCGTATTTTGATGCTAATTCCACTGCCCCAAGGACAGCTGCCTACTCATGTACTCAGAACTCAGGTGACTTCACCAAAACCACCTCCCATTGAATTTGTAAAGTACAGGTGTGGGGCAGGTACATGATAGAAGGATGCTTTGGGAGTAATTTTTTTTCTTTACTTGTACTATGTAAAGAACTTTTCTTTACCATGTAAAGAAGGAGGTCATTGGAGGAGAAGGAAGAATGGGTGAGAGAGATGTTTGAAGAAAAAGGAGGAGACTGGAGGAAAAAGGGGAGATAGGAAGAGGAGAGGGTGAGAAGTCATGGCAGGTGAGGTTACAATTATGGTCTGTGTATTTACAGGTTATTATTAATGTTCCTAAGGGATGGATGGTAAAGGGCTTTGTATATTTAAGTGCGCAATTATATCTTAGCAATTGGGTCAAAATTTTTGTGATGTGTGTTTTCTATGTGAGGGATTGAGTATAGGAAAATGTGTGGCGGCAAGGGACACTGGGCTGACAGGGAGTAGGGATGTGTTTTCACCAAGATATCTACCTATTATATTAGGACACTACGGTGATAGTGATAGCATGGTAAAAGACAAGTTTCCTTTTTTTTTACAACAACAGATGGCAAAACAAGGTGATGGGCAAGAATCCACTAGTAATCAAAAAGTTGAGAGAACCTTTTTATTTTCTAATTAAGAGGACACCTGTGCCATATTAATTCTTGATAACTTAAGAGCAGAATATAAAACAAAAATGGGGAAGCAGCAAGGGCTGACAGGCTGTTGGTCCCCTGCTGTGTGATAAGTAATGGCAGTTCAGAGAGTTAAGAGATTAAAGCTGCTTTTTAATGAGAGTTGTTTAGTAAGTCTTTCAGGATACACATTTTCTTTTTAACATAGGCTCCACAGGGGAATTTTGTGTGGAAATCCTAGTTACACAAGATACTTCTTCTATTAAGGTATTATTAACAAGTGATTAAGTTTTATTTAAGAAAGAAGAGAGTAGAGAGATTACCTGAATCAGGTGGGGATTTTCATCTACTGCTCAGACTTAGGGAAAAATTAGGCACTACCAAGTAGAGAGTTTTGATGAAATGTCTGTAACAACAGGGAAAGTGAATGCAGACATATATTGTAGAAGTTATTAACGATAAAGAAAAATCTGTGGCTTCAGGTAGAGAGCTTAACAGACTGAGCTTTTTTGGGCAAAAGTCCTGGTTTGAAGTTTTCTTATTGATATTAGAATTGATAGAAGGTATTCGATTAGTTTTATGAATTATCCCACTATATGGCTCGTTGATGACGCTTAGCGATGATTTGTGGTTACTTTTGATATTTATGACAATAGCAAGTTCAAATTCTCTTAACATGGGCTCCATGGGAACTTTGGGTTTATTTCCTGATATCACCAAGTACTGAGTTATATCAGGCTCATTTTATACTTAAATTCCTTTTTTAAAATTGTTTAATCTTCAGGATGGGTGTGACTTTGAGTTTTATGCTTATATTATTACTCTGGGAGAGAGTGCAAGATACAAGCTTCTCTGGTTTCAGATTAAGAAACAGAGTATTTTGGAAGAAAGATTTTTTCCTTGTGTTTTTAAAAATTGTGATTAGGATTCTGGAAACCTCACAGAGTCATACTGATCAGGTTTGATATCAGTAGACGGCTATCAAATATATATTCAGGAGAATCAAACAAAAGATATATCGATTCTTAACCTTTTTCCTGAGAGTTGTATTTTGTAGAGTGTACCTACTTGGAATCCTGGTTTCAGTGAATTTCAGCTGGGTCCAGTCAGGACATATCGGCTATCGCATTTGTTTCATTTTTCCTACCCCCTACACCTAAGGATATCTCAACGCCCATGTACAACTTGAAGAAGTTATGGTGGATCCGTTGTCTCAATTACCTGGAATTTGTGGGGTGGGGCTGGAAGTGGTTATTCTAAAGATGTTTTTATAAAGAATTGAAAATTGGTTGAAATTTAGCAGGGAGGAATAAGCTAGATTTAGTTATACAGTCATAATCGTATTTGGTAACTAAGCTTAATCTTATCTTTGTTTGGGTATAGAAATAATTGGAAAAAAAATTAAAATTACAAGAGCCAGTTCTATTATTTTTGTCATTACACACTTCTGAGTTGATTAAACCTGTGAGTTAAGATTGAAATATTAAAGTCATGCATCTGACTTGGTAAGAGTACTATCAAGAAAAAATTAAGATATAAAGACAACAGTCCAGATTGTCTTAGATAGATAGATGCTTTTCAAAAATGTAAGAAATCCACAAAATTTGAGATTTAAAGTTATTACGTATCTTTTGTTGAGTCCTATCTTCTCCTAACTGTTCCCCTTTGGCAAATTTAATGAAGAATTTGAACATCTCTACCTCCAAATGAGGCAATACTTTGTGGCTAGGCAGTCACTGGAAAAAAAATGCCTGTTTCATATGCAGATTAATACTATCCAGAAAAGGACAAATTATGCAGAGGATTTGAGGGATAAACCCTGCCAATACAGGGTAATCAGCCCTTCCAAGTCTGCCTTTCAATAGGCTGTCAGTTGATCTTGTGTCAGAAGGCTGAAGACTTAAGCTCACATGTTGCTAACAGGGGATTGTGCTATTGGAGATTTGTCTCTACAACCTCTCAGTTCTAGAAGCCCTCTAAGACATCCTATGTGTATAGATATTTGGTCACTCTCACATTTCTGACGGGGTAGGAGACTGATTATAGCCTCATTGCTTATCAGGCTGTATAACTCTGAATATACATATTTTACTGGATAGTTATCAGATAGTATACAAGCTAGCCAAGACATAATATAGATTTTAAGCCTTTCTGAAGCTGGAATGAAGAACTAAATGCTCTTTCTAACTGATATGGTGACATACTGGGTTTTGAGTATATCAAATGCTTTATAAATTGTAGAATAGTAATAATCTTACTCAATTGATATATATAAATGAAAAGTCTGTTTAACTGGACAAAAAGGGGGAAACGTTGTTTACACTAAAGTTATCTGTATTTTGATGCTAATCCACTGCTCCAAGGACAGCTGCCTTGTCCTGTACTCAGAACTCAGGTGAATTCTACAGAACAGCTTTCACATTAAATTTGTGAAGTACAGGTGAGGGGCAGGTACAGGATAGAAGCAGGCCTATCATTGGAAGAGAAGGAAGTATGGGCAGGAATGAAGTTTGAAGGAAGTAGAAGAGACTAGAGGAAAAAGGAGAGACAGGAAGAGGAGAAGGTGAGAAGCCATGGCAGGTGAATTTAAGATACTGCTCTGTGTATTTACTGGTTGTTATTATTGTCCCTAAGGTATGGATCGTACCAGGCTTTGTATGCTTATGTGGGCTACTATATCTTATCAATTGGGTCAAAGATTATTGTGTTGTGCGTTCTTTCATGTGAGGTTTTGAGTGTAAAAACATGTGTGGCAATAAGAGACACTGGGAAGCTGAGGAGTGGTGATGTATTCAACCAAGATATCTAGCAGAGACTTGGGAAACTACAGTGCCAGAGATAGCGGGATATAAGACAACTTTTTTATTTTTATATTTTTGCAACAACACATTCACTTCTGTATTTGACATGCTCTTTTTGTGTCACTTAGGGAAGATCTATATCTGGTTCCTGACAGAATGTGCTTCTTAGGTTCATCAATCTTATCTAGTTATCTATTTTTGGTGGCTGATTATATATATATATATATATATATATATATATATATATATATATATATATATATATATATCGGTTGTTCCTACAACTATGAGATTACGTGCAATTTTAACATGGATTCTGAGCAGGTATGTCAAGAAGGTAGAATCCACAAATGGCAATGCCAAATAGACTCGCTCCTATTCTTATGACCCTAATGAAGTTGAGGTTTCATTGGACCTCTAGTTCTTCCCTCCCTGTCAATCCTCCTGTATCTTATCTTTGGCGTGAAGAAAGAATCATTTTAAAACATCCAAAACCCTGAAATCTCACCCTTGGAACACGACAAGGTTGATATTACAGAGATCATATCTAATGGGACTACATAGTCCACGCTGTCCTTTGATTTACTCAGGCAGTTATTTCTTTGCATAAAATAAAAATTTGGGAGTTTATCATTTTAAGTAGGTACACAATATTTACACTGTTAAATTCACTTCATAGCTTAGCCACATTTGTTGCCAAAATCATTGCCAAAAAACTGGAATTTGAAAACAGAATACTTAAGTACACATTTAGGAATATCTATAAAGACCCCTTTCAAGGAATGAACAATTAGAAAATGAAATACAATATTCACTCAATTAAACGTCTGTAAAGAAAAAATGGCCTGTGGGAAACAGGGAAAAAATAGGAAATTGATCTGTTTGTCAGAGGAATGGAACTGGGAATAGAATTATTATCCAAAAGAATCTCCTACATCCCATGTTCCTAGATCTTTTCTACTCAATACAAGCCCCTAACTGAGTTTCTCCATGTAGAGCCTGTAACCATTGATGAAGCAAAGAGAAGTTTCCAGCTTTAGAGAGATGTAGTACATAAATGTTACCAATGTGTCACAGTAGACATTCCTGGAAAAGGCAAACTCGAATCTGGTCAATGTAAGGAAAGCTATTTAGGAGGTAGGCCATGGCAGTTCTCACTGACATCATCATTTGACCCTCCCTGAAAAATTTCTTGTACCCTAGAGAGCTCTAATTTTGTATTGTCACAAAAAACTGCATCACATATATTCCTGCAGTACCTCTAGGAATTACTAAGTGGCCTCTATTTCAGTGCAAACAGCCATTTGGGAAAGAGAACAAAGAGGATGTATATAACAAAAATGAGTAGAAGAAAGTTGGCTCTCTGTTTTAGTTTGAAAAAAATGAAAAAAAATATGTGGTACATGGGAAAGTGCAGTGAGTGCCGTGTAGGGTTTGTGAGGGTTCACTGAACACATGAGCCTTCCACATATGGGATTCAGGAAGTAGGAGCCTCTTAGTAGCAACTGGATTTCCTTGCTTGTTATGGTTCCTGAAAGTCAGAGGTTTTTTTTTATCATTAATTTCATTATTCCAAAAGTCAGGTACAGCTTTTTTTTTTTTTTTTTTTTTTGAGAGCACATGGCTTCTATTTTTTCTTCCAGAAGAAAAAAGTCCTAAGGAGGAAGGGAAAGACAAGTATTGTATCCTCAGCTCAGAGTAAACTCCTTCGTGTATATGATTTCTACACTGTAGTTTGTGTCTGACACTGATATATGGGAGGGAGAAATGCTTCTAGTTCAGACTTAATCATATCAGTCTTTCCACTAGTGTTATGCTGACTACCATTCCCTTACAGTGTCCCTCTAGATTTCTGAATCAATATGTCTGATTACCTTGCAGTTTTATTTACTTTTATCTCTTTCATAATTTTTTTTAATTTAAGCTAATTTTAATATTTTTTGGATATTTCTATATCTACATTAAAATGTTATTTCTTTTCCCAGTTTCCTCTCCATAAGAGACCTAAATGTTTCCATTCCTTGACATTTAAACCACCCTTACTCTCCCTTGACATATCCTTGAACTGGGAGTCAAACCTAGGGAGGACCAAGGTCCTCTCCTTCCTTTGGTGTCCACCAATGCCATCCTCTGCTACATATGCAGTTGGAGCAATAGGTCTGTCCATGTACAGTCTTTGATTATCTGTATAGTACCAGAAAGTTCTTGTTCATTGTTCTGATGGGGTTGATAGCCTCTTCAGCTCTTGTAATCCTTTCTGAAAATTTATCAACAAGAGGTCCGTTTACAGTTCTCTGGTTTGCCACTAGCATTCAATTCGGTAACTGACATTGTCTAGTTGTGTCTCTCAGGGAAGATCTATAACCTGTTACTGGCAGCATGCACTTCTTAGCTTTATTAATCTGAATCGTATCTAGTTTTGGTGTCTGATCTATTTATCTATCTATCCATCCATCTATCTATCTATCTATCTATCTATCTATCTATCTATCTATCTATCTATCTATCCATATATTTATCTATCTATCTCTGCCTCTGTCTCTAGCTCTATCTCTTCTCTATCTCTATATATCTATATCTATTTATCTATATCTATTTTTATATATATGTACATATATTTGATGGCTTATACATCTATGAAGTTAGTTGAAATTTTAACATGGATTCTGAGGTCCTAGGTCAAGAATGGAGAATCCACAAATGCCAATACCAAATATACTCCCTCCTGTTCTTATGCGCCTATCGAAGTTGAGCTTTTACTGGGCCTCAAGGCATTCCTCTCCCTTCCCATCATCCTGTATCTTTTGTATGGCCTGAATAAAGAATCATGGTAAAATATCCAAAAGCCTGAAGTCTCACCATTGGAACACAGGAAGGTAGATATTCCAGAAATGATACCTAATGGGACTACAGAACCGCATGCTAGAGTCCATGCTGTCCTTTGATTTACTGATGTCAGGTAATTTTTGCATAAAATAAAAATTTGGGAGTTTATCACTTGAAGTAGGAACACAATATTTACACTATTACATTCACTCTTTAGCTTGGCCAGCTTTGTTGCGAAAATCATTGCAAAAAACTAGAATTGCAAAACAGAATTTTTGAGTACATATTCAGGAATATCTATAATGTGCCCTATCAAGGAATGAACAATTAGAAAATGAAATACAAAATCCACTCAATTAAATATCTGTAGGGAAACAATGGCCTTTTGGAAACAGATAGAACTTAGGAAATTGAACTGTTTGTCACAGGAATGGAACTGGGAATAAAATTATAATCCAGAAGATTGTCCTACATCCCATGTTCCTAGATCTTTTCTACACATGCGAAACCCGTAATAACTTTCTCCATTTAGAGCATGTAACCACTAATAAAGCAAAGAGAACTGTCTAGCTTTAGAGTGATGTTCTACATAAATGTGTCCACTGTGTCAAAGGAGACACACCTGGAAAGGTCACCTTAGAATCTGGTCAATATAAAGAAAGCTCTTTAGCAGGTAGGCCATGGCAGTTCTCAGTGACATCATCATTAGGCTGGCCCTGAAAAATCTCTTGTATACTGGAGATCCCTAGCTTCTCCTGTGATGTCACAGTGTTTTCCAGACTGCAACTGCCTCTCAGACATTCATTCAGTACCTCTAGGGTTTATTAATTGGCCTTTATTTCAGTGTAAACAGCTATTTGTGAGGAAGATCAAAGAAGATGTAGATATCAGAGATGGGGAGAAGGAAGTTGGCCTAGGAAGTTTTAGTTTAAAAAACGAAGAAATATGTGGTACATGGGAAAGCACAAGGAGTGCTGTGTAGGGGTTGTGAGGGTTCACTGAACACATAGCCTTGATCTGAGCCTTCCCCATATGGGATTCAGGAGGTGGGAGCCTCTCGGTAGCATCTGGATTTCATTGCTTGTTATGGTTCCTGGAAGTCAGAGGTTGTTTATCATTAATTTCTTTATTCCAAAAGTCAGGTATTCGGAAGTTTACAGTTGTTTTTCTGAGAGCTAATGGCTTTCATTCTTTTTCCCCAGGAAAAATAGTCCTGAGGAAGGAGGGACAACAAGTATTGTATCGTCATGTCATCTCAAGGTAAACTCCTCCTTGATTTGGATTCCTATAGTGCACTTTGTTTCTGACACAGATATCTGGGACAGAGATGTGCATCTAGTTCAGACATCATCATCTCAGTCTTTCCACTAGTATTTCTCTGATTACCATTCCCTGACAGTTACCCTTTTGATTTCTGTGTCAATATGTGTGATTCATTGACAGTTTTCTTTTCTTTTAACTCTATCATTTCTTTAGGAATTTTTATTGCGTTTCTAATTGGATACTTCTATATTTACATTTCAAATGTAATTTCCTTTCTCAGTTTCCTGTCCATAAGAGCCCTAACCTGCCCCCCTCCCCTTTTTCAATAACCCCCCTTACTGCCTCTTGACAGTCCATTGAACTGGGAATCAAATCTAGGGAGGACCAAGGGCCTCTTTTTTCATTGGTGTCACGAAGGCCATCTTCTGCTACATTTGCAGTTGGAGACATTGGTCTGCCCATGAGCAGTCTTTGAATATTGATTTAGTACCAGAATGGTTTCGTGTATTGGCATTGTCCTTGTGGGGATTAAAGCCCCATTCAGATCTTGTAATCCTTTCTCAACATTTACCAACAAGAAGTCCATTTTCAGTTCATGGGTTTGCCACTATCATTTACCTCTGTATTTCACATACTCTAGCAGTGTCTCTCAGGAAATGTCTATATATGATTCCTGGCCGATTGCAGTTCTTAGGTTCATCAATTTTATACCATTTTGGTGCCAGATGTGTGTGTTTGTGTATATATATATATATATATATATATATATATATATATATATATATATATATATATACACACACACACTTTTGGTGGCTCCTACAGCTAGGTGGTTCAGTGGAATATTAACATAGAATCTGCCAAACTAGGTCAATAATGTAGAATTCAGAAATGACAATGTCAAATAGACTCCCTCCTGTATTATGAACATATTGAGTTTGAGGTTTGACTGATAAACATGTCATTCTTCTCCCTGCCTATCCTCCTGTATCTAAGGTTGCTACTTAAGGACGAATAATGATAAAACATCCAAAACCCTTAATTCTGGCCATGGGAACACAGGAAGATAGGTAGTGCAGGTTTGATATCAAATGGGACTAGAGAACCGAATTCTGTAGTCCATGTTGCCCTTTGCTTTTCTGATGCCTGGTAATTTTTACATAAAAGAAGCTTTTAGGAGTTTATTAATTGAAGTGAGTACACAGTACTCACACTGTTATGCTCACTCTATAGCTGGGCACACTTTGTTGCCAAAATCACTTTGTTGCAGATAATGGAATAGGAAAAAAGAATTTTTCAGTACACATTCAGGAATATTTATGAAGTCCCCTGTCAAGGAAAGTACAATAAGAATGTGATATACAATATTCATTTAATTAAAGGTCTGTAGGGAAAATACTGGCCTTTGTGATACATAGATAACCAAGAAAATTGAACTCTATATCTCAGGAATGAACCTGAGAAAAATAATATTATCTAGAAGAATCTTCTACACTAGATGTTCCAAAATCTTTTCTACCCATGCCAAGCCACTGACTACCTTTCTCCATCCCAAGTTTGTAACTGCTAATAAAGCAAGGAGAAATCTCTAGCTTTAGAGAGATGGAGTACATCAAGGTTTCTACTGTGTCACATGAGACATACGTGGAATGGGCACCCTTGAATCTAGTCAATGTAAGGAAAGATGTTTAACAGGTAAGCCATGGCACATCACAATGACATAAACAGTAGGCCCTCCCTGAAACATCTATTGAAACATGGAGAGGACTAGCTTCTTCTGTGATGTCACAAGTGTTGTCGTGACTGCAACTCCCTTCAGATATCCCTTCAGTACCTCTAGTGTTTACTAATTTAACTCTAATCGAGAGTAAACAGTCATTGTGGAGTGAGAAGGAAGAGGATGATGAGATCAGAGATGGGAAGAAGGAAGGTGGTCTTCTGTCTTGTTATAAAAAAAGGATGAAATACATGATACTTCGGAAAGCTCAGTGAGTCCTTGTAGGAGTTGAGTTGGATCACTGAAGAGATAGACTTGTTCTGAGCCTTCTGCATATGGGAATCTAGAGCTGCGAGCCTCTCAGAAACATCTGGACTTCGCAGTTCTTATGGCTCCTGGAAGTCAGAGTTTTTATATCATTCATTTCTTTATTCCAAATGCCAAGAATTTGGAAGGTAACAGATGTTTTACTGAGAGCTCATTGCATTTATTCTTTTTGTCAATTATAAAAAGGTCCTAAGTAAGAAATAAAAGGCAAGTATTGTGTCCTCTGCTCAGAGTAAACTTCTCCATGCTTTGGATACCAATAGTGCAGTTTCTCTCTTACACTAATATCTTGGAGAGAGAAGTGCTTCTAGTTGAGACTTCATGATCTCAGACTTTCCACTAGTATTTCCACTGACTAACACTTTAGATTTCTGAGTCAATTGGTGAGATATACTTGCCGGATTCCTTTCTTTCATTTCTTCCATTTTTTCTTTATTTTTTTAGAAAAACTCTCAAAACTCATCCTGGCTGACAATGTAGATTAGACGCATCAGATGAAATGAATTGAAAAACTCTCCTGGGAATGAAAGTGGTAAGGAAATCACATTGATGTATCCTAAATGCAGTGCTAAGAGCAATATTCAGACTAGTCTGTGGAGATGCTGCTGTCATCAGAGACCACAGACAATTAGTGGAGAATGATTCAGCATTAAACTGGGAATGGAAGATGATGGTTGATATTGTTCTAGTAGATCTCACTACATTAAAAAGTGTTTCTTCCAGATAACTGAATGATTATTGTAAAGCAAATCCCGGAATGAACTTATGAGACCCACCATCAGCCTGTCAAATAATGTGCGAAAGAAGAAATCTGTGTCTCTCCAGGGACAAATTGTTGCTTTCAAACCAACAGTAAAGTGTCCATTCTATGAATGATACATTGATATATACACATTATAGAAGGATGGATACAGAGTTTCTTAAGGTCCATGAATGAGGTATTCAGCAGTTGACCTGGATCAGAAATGAAGGTAATTTTTGCCAACTCTTCAGACTTGAGCTCATTCACTAGGATCCCCATGATTGAAGAAAAGAACAAACTTCAGACAACTTGTCTCAGATTTTTATATAGTTAAGATTTCCTGGTCTTGGTCCTAGGAAGGAAGGATATCTTGCTTTCCAATTCTTGTTTATCCTATAATCCTCTCTGCTGCATTCATGCAAATAGATTACTGTGCATTTCTTTAATAGGTTACAATTGCTATTTTAATTATGTTGCCAAGAACTATAGAAAAAAAGAAGGACTGTATCAAAGCATCATATGAAAATCCGACTAAGGTAATGTGGCCATTGGAAATTTGTAACTGACCTGAAACTCTTACTAGAGACAAAATGCCATAAACGGTCTTCTCTAGATATCTGGTGTAGTAGTTGGTGTTCCCCAACAGACAGTAAAGGATGAATCTCTCTGTACAGAGAAATCGGACTAGTCACAATGATCACAGACTATGGAACACATAATTTAACAATGACTGACTATTTTTAAAGTCCTAGAATCCATTAGTTTATTAGTCCAAAAGGCAAGATGTCTTATCTGGTCATTGACATATGGATAAATATTCAGTGTGCAGGTTCTAATGTCTATGAGGATTTGGTATCACTGTGAGTGCAAAAATGAAAAAGTAAAGGCTTCTTTCTTCCATGTTCTCTACGGGGATTCAAATAGAATGCATGGTTTAGAATACATTGGGTTTGCCATTCTCAAACAGACCAATATCTTCAACTGAACATTCTTTTCTTGGAAGCTGTACCCTGTCAGCATGGCTCACGTGTATGTGAACTGCAAGATCTAGTCTGGGAAGGCGGTCCTGTTCATCGATCCAACCTGCCCCTAATACTGAAATACCCAAGACTTCCTCAATCAACTCCTTTGCAAACATGGTCTTCTGGGATTTGAAGACATTACATCTACTAACAACACCAATGCAATTCAAGATTACTTTCAACAGCTCCCTGGAGTAAGAATTGTTCCTTGGGTCCTTATATGTAGAGAAAGACTGCATAGGCAGACACAGTGATCTAATCTACCTGCAACAGAATGAAGAGATGATGATGTGGCTGAAGCAGATTGGAGCTCTGCATTTATTAAAGGGATGGCAGTAAAAGCCCATGCTGACAGCAGACATTCAGACATGCTGAAGCCATGCTGAGACTTGATGTTTGTCACAGATGATGTCTGTATTTTCTTATGACTGGGATTTTCAACAAATTGGCTTTCATTCTATTCCTCATTCCAAAAAATCTTTTGCTGTAGGCCTCAAACCATGGGGCAGGGAAACTTAAGAGACAACAGAGGATTGATAATCCAGTCTTCATTCACTAACTTGTCTCTACCTCTAAGTCCATGTTTCACAATCCAGTGCATTTAAATCTCCAGGGAATCAGTTACTTTTTCTCTACCATGCTGGTCTGCTGAAGTCATTTTACAGAAGTCCACTTCCAAGTAATTATTAAAGCAATGAATAATTTTGAAGTTGTTTATGATCTACACACAGGCTTTTTACGCCCCAAGCATGTACCATCCCACTTCTGCGTTTGTAGCTCTCAGCCAGTGTTCTCGACCTATCCATCCAGCAACCCTTAGATTCCACACTTTGTATGAGGATAATATTTGAAAAAACAGAAGAATAGCTGTAGCATAATTGTTCTTCACTGAAGCCATATTAACACAGACGGCAGAGCATATGATGCATTCATCTCTGTTTGTAGTGTTTAATTCCCCATAAAGTCCCAAACAATTGAGAGTTTATTCTGTCAGAGTACCAGCAAAGTCAAATAGGAAATGCAAAATTTCAGAATTCTCCTGCCAAAGATGTTTGTGAAAGAAGTTGTTTGCAAAACACTGTCTTAATAAATTTATTCCATTCTCACTTTGATATTTTGCTTTGATGTCTTGAAGTGACGTTTAATTATCACTGAAATGCAGGTCCCCTCTATAGTCTCCAGTAAGAAGAATTCATTCCTCAAAAGGATGTATCTGCAGATGCCTGAAAAAATAATAGAAAGAATATTTCTTGATAAAGATCTAGGTTAAAGTTGCAACATCTTACCACAAAGATACATATAAGAAGTTCATTTGACATTGACCTTATATTATGCAGAAATTCTTCACATATTCCCTCTATCGTTGGGGTTTAATTAATCTCCAATGAATAGTTGACAATGAAGAGTAGCCTTTAGAATCATTTTACCCTTTTCAGTAATAGTTTTAAGCAAATGGAACACTAAAAGATCACAAAGAAGAAATGGTTATAATCAAAAGATACATGTGGGACAGTCTAACTCTCATGGTCAAGATGACTTTGCACATGCTCATTATGGTCATGGATTGCTCTCATAATACTCTGCAGAAGGTTGTTCCTACTGCCTCACTTTAAGCTCCAGGAATTCCAAGCTACCAGAGCTGTTCAAGTTCCCTTACAATGCACTTGAAAGCCACATATGCTTAGGAACTTTTGATGTGCTTTAGCTCTATTGTCAGGTTTTTTTAAGCCTCTACCAAATAGCAAGCTGTCCTTTTTACCCTCTTCTCAACACCTCTAAATCTGCCCTAACTCAATTTCTCAATTGACATTAGTCATAGCTCAGCGCCCCAAATATGCACTCATCTTACTGTGTTTTTAACATCCTGCCTGCTACACCAATGGCCACTCCATACTAGATCTCACATGACTGGTAACTCTTGCTCCACCCTAAATCTTTTCTCCACCCTTGTTGGTAGAAATCCACACAACTGATTGGCCAAGAGCATCTTTATTGAACTATACAGAATCAATTTGGGAACAGGACCTTCAGTGTTCGCAGGATGATTCCCGATCTAAGAATCAAAACGATAGCAAACAAGACTCAATCCATGTCTCTGGTTTTGGGAGGGAGATAGAGCACTTAGATTCAGAGTTGAAATTTAAATAATTATAATATATATGTAGTATTAATTATGCCAGGATAAAAGGATCCAAAAAGTGGAAATGGGCAACATTAAAGGCAAGAGAAAAATCCCTAGTACAGCAAACAATGTGGACCTGTTAGAAAGACTGGTCTCTTTCCAGCCATCTGAATTTGTACTTGAAATTCTTCTAACCACTCTTGATCTCTGCATGTAGAAAAGAACAAAAAGAAAAAGAAAACAAAATAAAACAAAAAATCACCAAAATGAAACCAAAAGCAAAAGCAATAGCTAATCAACCCAATCCTAAAAGAAGAGGACTGAGTGAAGATTGCTTGAGGTCCTCATTTTTAACTACAACTACAAGTCACCAATAGCTTTCAATGCAAAAGTTTGTCATTATTTTATTTGAAACTTCTCTCTGGGTCAAAGAAACAAGGTTTATAAGCTGCAACAACAGAAAGAGAAAAAAATCATACTGTAGAGCTCAACACTGATATTACTATGGTGACTGTGGGCAATGCAGAGAATATTGGTGTTTGACAATGGGTTTTGTCGTTTTCTATATGCTGGCAATATCTATGACTCTGAAATGAATTAGAGTCATCACCAAATCATCACTAAATGAACTGCTCCTTTCTTTGGAGCACAAGATCTGGCAAACTGTTGACTGACTATGATTTTTAACTTGGATCTAGCCTCTGTGGTAAAGCTAAGGCTTCTGATGGAAAATCCTCCACCAAAATACTGGACTATCAATTGTGCTGCCAGCCAAAAACCAAGTCCTGACTCTACCCTGCAATCCAGAAGAGGTTTCAAAGTGTCAACCATAACAATATTTTAATTGTGGCTTTGTCTTTTTTTCACTTTTTATTTTAAATAAAGTGTGATTTCTGGCATAATTCCTTCTAATTTCTTCCTCACATAGAACTTCACTTTTGACCTCAAATTCCATTCATGAAGGGGTACTCTTATCTTTCGTGGCTAAGTTTTCTATTTTGCTTTTATGGCTTGCTGTGATTGCTTATTGTGACTGTCTAAATGATGCATTATTGAGCAACTGACTCCATAAGAATGGCTTGCGGGCATCAGTATTTTGCATTTTCTTGATGGTTAGTTTATGTAAGGTGACTTAGCCCACTGTGGATGGTAACAGCACTAGTAAGCTGAGGAGGTTACAGAGAAAAGGTAGCTGAGCAGATTAGTAAGCAGAGTTCCTCTTTATTTTCATGCTGCTGCCTTGTGTTCTTTTCTTGGATTCCATTGATTATGAACTGGAACTTGTGAGGTGAATTAAACCTTCAATTTCCCACACTGGCATTTTTATGTTTACTATAACATAGTCATACTAACTGGAACATTTGGCATTTTCTTGAGATCTGATCCGATAGTCCATCCTCCTGCTGGCATGCAACCTACCCTTTTAAATTAATAAATAAATCCAAGTCACTCCAAACTTTTGACATATTCACTCTGCCAACAAAATCACACTGTGTATGTAACTTACTTTTTTAATCTCATATTTTTCCTCCCACATTTTTTCTCTTTAAAATTATCTCCCTAAACATGTTAGCACTTTGTCGTTTTAAGTTATCTTATGTCCCATAGAAATAGTATAGTCAAATTTTTGATTTTCATAAAAGTGGGTGATTTGTTGTAGTAAAATATTCTAATCAATATTTATTGCATTAACTTTATTAATTAATCAAAAATTGACATTATTATACTATCTAGTTATCCTTAAAACTATAAAAGATTTGATTCATTCAAGGCTTTAAGGTCCTTCAGAACATCAGCTGGAACGTTCTTATGTATAATCTGGATGTATCATGGTTACTTCATATGTCTTCTAACTCACAGTGTTCTTTCTAACAATGCGAATTCAGGGTATTTGATATATATTTTAAGAGTGTTTAAGTGGAATATTTCCCTGATGACTCGCCCATAGTTTGAAATTGGAAAACAAAAAGATAACGTGTTTTGAGTGTTCACTTTGAATTCTACTATTTCATGAATTCATTTTCAGCTTTAAGAAACTTAATCTTTTAAAGAGAAATTGTCTCTATTCAGGATCACGTCTAGCTAATTCATAGTGGTCTTTGCATTTTAAATACTTTCGTCCACAATATTTTGTTTTATATTTTCAGAGTATTGTGAGGGGAATTTCACCCATATTTCCTCACAGTATGGTTTGGATTGGCATAAAGGAGGCTAAGGAATGTTGTGTGTTCGTATGATATTCTGCTATTATGACTGTATTTTTCAGTCTTAAGAGACTGACATATTTTTAGAGTTTTTAAAATGGTATCATGACATCTGCAAATGAGAACACTTTCATTTCTTCATTTTTCATTTGTATTCCCTGGATCTTCTTCGGTTGTCATATTGCTCTAGCTAAAATTACACATACTGTAATACATAGTTGTGAAACCAGTGTATATTCTTGTCTTCTTCCTGCTTGTAGTGGAACTGCTTTGAATTTTTCTCTCTTTAGCACGATGCTTGTGCTGGGCTTCTTGTACCTTGCCTTTATTATGTTGAACTATATCCTCCATATCTACAGCTTCCCCAGGATGAATCAAACTTTTATGTTGGGATTTGAAGAAAGCTTATCTGGTAGAAGATTATTTTTAATGTTGACTTGAATCTCTTCACAAGTATTTTATTGAGAATATGTGTGTATATGTGTAAATTAGTGTGTAATTCTCTCTCTTCCTCTCTTTGTGTCAGTCGTTTGTAACTCTTTCTCCCTCTCTCATTACCTTCCCTTTTGCCTCATTGTCCCCATGTCTCATTCTCTCTCCTTATTTTGTCTGTCATTGTTAGATAATACCAGATTCAAAATACAATTTTAATGTATTCAATCCTTTTGTCTACTTTATTGAATAGTCTTAGACACTTTAAATGCTATTTAAATGTATATTCATTTCTTTTCAACTGAAAACATGTGGTCCTATGATATTTCAGGTGGGAGAAATTAAAAACCTGATTCTTTGTAATTGTTTAGTATATAGCTTTTTAAATTATGCAAAATGAGCTGATTTAATATTGGTATATAAATACATCTAGTATTTACTGTCACTTCCAACCCCGACCAGCAGGAAAGGAGAGACACCACACATTCTTCTCAAAGCAGTTTTTTCAGGAACCCTTTTGTCTGCAAGCAGGAACAATGCCTCCATCCAGCCCCCGAGCCCACTCCCTTATATCCTCCCTCAACCACCTCAACCGTCCAGTCTGCGTGACCTCCATTCATAGGTCCACGTCACATGGCCTGATATATCGTCATGGTGTGCCTGTGCAGCTCTCACGATGGGGCATGGCTTAATTTCAGGTGTTATTCATGAGACGTGGCAGCAGTCCCGGGCTCCATTTTGGGATTGCCGCTATACCCGCTCCCCACAGTAAATCCGAATGCTTTAAAAAAATTCTAGATTTTGGACTGTAAATATAAATAATCTGTGTTTTCTCCATGTTTCCGATTTTCTCTTTCATTTTATATAATTCAAACCTTTCATTACCTAACATGGCCAGAGGTTATGACGATCCTGTTAATACTTTCCAAGAGTGACCCCTTCCTTTCATTCGTTATATTGTCTACATTTGTCTACATTTTATTGATTTCAGCCATGACGAGTTGGATATACATGTTATACCCCTTCCCCAAGGCTAAAAAGCCATCCTGAAACAAGATGCAAAGAGAATATAGGTCCCCAAAATTGTGGATGGGATCAGACATAAAGCGTCTTCTTGATACAAGAGGTGCTGCCCTCATGTCACATAGCAGCTGTGGTTTCCTGCAAAGCTTCAAGCCAGTCAACAGTCAAGAATGCAGTGAAAAGGCCTAAAAACTGCTGTACATAACTGACATACTATGGACAGTAAGTATCTTCAGTTGGAGGGTTGAAAAATTATTTGTAAGGGTTTATAATAGAGTTATTAAACAGTACTTTAATGTAGAAGATATACAAATTTAGGATTCAAAGAAATAGAGTGAGTGGGTAAAATAAATGGAAAGATTATCATCAAAATTCTTTGGAAATTCTCAAAGAATAAAATATATGAACTCTATTCCTTAACATTATGTACATAGAAAATGTTTTATTATATAGGGATACTTCATGAAGCGACCTTATGATTTCTGTTGGTTAAAACAGATCTGCCAATTCTGTGAGTTGAATATGTGCATTATGTAATTTGATCTTAATAAGTTTAAAGTGGCTATTTTCAAAAATAGTAAGCATTATTTCCATGTACATGTTCAAAAACGGGCTTCAATAAATAATAATAATAGAAAAAACTAAAACACTATATATCAATAAAACATAATTAAATTTGGCTACATGTCTAAGCAAAATATTCAAAAGTGAAGAAACTCAAGTGACTCAGAATCGAAAGTGAAATATTTATCATCCTTATACAATACAGAAATGCAAATCAAAATTATTCTGAGATTTTTTTCCTCCCTTTCAGAAATTTTAGTTTTATAACACATGAGTCAACTTATGTTTGCTGTGTTATGGGGAGAGGGGAACATTGATATTCTTCTGGTGGGAATGCAATCTTCTACAGCAACTTTGGAAATCAGTATGATGTTTCTTCAGGAACATGGAAATGTATGCACCTAAAGATATAACGCGAGGAAAATATATCCAAATGTTGATTCATGCTAGTATAGAGACTCTTGAATATTTAGAAATATTCACGTTGTTCCTTAACAAATGAATGCATAAAGAAAATGTGGTGCTTTTACAGATTGGAAAAGGAAAGCATGTAATTTTCAGGATAATGAATGGATCATGTGAAAGTCATCATAGATGAGATAATCTGGACCAAAGAGAAAAAATGGGATACATTTTCACTTTAATCTGAATATTAATTCTCCACACTGTATCAGTTTGATTAGTTTAGTGTAAAAGTCAAGGGATGTGGTCCAGACTATCCTCACTTTGTGATGTACAAATGTACTTATGGATTGCAGAGGAACACTGTCAGGAACAGGAATGTCAAATGTGAAGAGAGTGGGAAGAGTATGACAATGGAGGGAATGTAGAGATGTACAGTTAAATTGGGAGACGTTTGAGGCATTGAATGAAAACCATATGCAACAGAAATAAAAACTATTTTTTTATTTAATTATGTTTTTTGTCAAACTAAAGATTTAAAGCTATAAGGACAGAAGATAAAACATTGATTGGGTGTTTCTATGTGAAATTTCAATAATAAGAAACTCACAGTACTTATGGATTTCAACTTTCAATAAAGCTATAGTACAGATAGTGAAATATACAGTCCTTAAGGAGACAGATGGGAATATCTCTGCTGTTAAAAAAATATTAATTATATACATTATATATGTAAAATAATCTATTTATTTGCTTACATTTCAAATGTCATTTCCCAAACTGGTCTTTCTTTCTTGAATCCCCTAAGCTATTCTGTTCCTCATTTTTCTAATATGGTGCTCCCCATCTACATGCGCACTTCCGCTTTAGTCCTCTAACATCCCCCTTCTCTGGGATATGAAGTCTCCACAGGACCAATTGCCTCCCTTCACACATATGGCAGATGAGGCAGTTGTCTTCACCATGTACTCTGCTATTTGTGTAGCAGAAGTCTTCGACTGGGCAAAGCATACTCTGGGATGTGGAAAATTTCCTGAGGGTCTGAAGGTTATATTTAGTTGATACTGTTATTCTTCAAATTGGGTTGCAATCCCCTCCAGATACTTAAGGCATTCCCCTAACTCTTCTTTTGTGGCTGTCAGGTGCTGTCAAATGCTTAGGTGTTTCTGCATCTGTCACAGTCAGGTGATGGCAGAGCCCCCCAGAGGGCAAACATATTAGGGTCTTATCTGTAAGCACATTTGAAATCAGGAATAGGGCCAGGATTTAGAGTCTGTGGAAGAAATGTTTCTTATGGTGGTGTGTCTCTGAAGGGCCTTTCCTTCAGTTTTTGCTCTGTTTTTGTATTTGTCTTTTTTTAGACCTTGGATGTATATAGGATAAAGATTTTGAATTGTGTGGGAAGCACCATTCCTTCACTGGTGGGCATGTCTAGCTACAGGAGGCAGTCTCTAATGGTTCTATCTCTTTGCTGCTTGGTATTTCAACTACCATCATCCCATTAGGTTTATCAGAACCTCTTGCATCCCTGGCACCTGGGACTTTCCTGGGGAAACCCAAGTTCACCACCAACCACTGATGTTTGTTGTCATTTATTACACTTTTCCTCTGGAATTCTCTCCTGTCTCTTTTCATTGTTGCAACTCCCCCCACTTTGTCCATCATTCTCTACCTCTAAATAAGTCCCTCCGTCCCTCTGCCTTCCATGATTATTTTGTTCTCCATTCTAAGTTGTTTGCAAGGATTCACAATCTGGCCTCGTAACATGTTACCTTTCATGTGATAAATGCTCTCAATAATGGGAGTTCTGAGCTTTAAGGCTAACATCCATTTGTCACTAAGTTCATCCCATGTTATGTCCTTTTTGATCTCTGTTACTTCACTAATTTCCAGCACCATCCCTTTGCCTACAAAGTTCTTGGTGTCCTCATTTTTAATACCTTAGTAGTGTTCCTTTGTTTAAATATAGCACACTTTCTCTATTTATTCCTCAGTGGAGTTGAGGTAAATCACGCTTGCGCCCAGCATTCGACTATTGTAAGTAAGGCTGTTGTGAACCTGTTCAACCTCATGTCCTTTTTGTATGTGGATCAAGGTTGAGTATATGTGTTGAAGTGAGTGGTAAAGCTGGGTCTTCAGGTAAAGCTATTTGCAATTTTCTCTGAACGTCCATATTGATATCCAAAGTGGCTCTACAGGTACTAATAACACCAGCAGTGAGGGAGTGTTCCATTTGTCTACATCCTAGCTTACTCTGCTACTGCATCAGTTTTTTATCTTAGTCATTGAGATTGGTGTAATGTAGAATCTCTGGTTCATTTTGATTTGCCTTTTTCAGATAAGTATGGATGTTGAACATTTCTTGATGTTTTTCTCAGCTATTGAGGTACCTCAGTTGAGAATTCTTGGTTTAGCACTCTAACTAATTTTAAAAGTTTGGATATTTATTTGTCTGGGACATTAAGTAAGGGGATATCAATGTGGAGGGGACAATCACTATAAAAGGTGAGGGGTAGAGGTTAGCGGAGATGGACAGGAAAGTAGACAATATCATCTGTGATTTTAATCAGTGTAAATATGCATGTATGTATGTATGTATGTATGTATGTATGAATGTATGTATGTATGTATGTATGTATGTATCTATCTATCTATCACTCTGATCTATCACATATTGCAGTACTTTGATATATTTTCTCCCTCACATAGGTCTAGTATTATCCTCTAATTATATCACATGCTGGAAAAGCTAATTAGTTATGTTTCATGCTAAAACGTATACAGTCACATAACTAAAGTAAATATTTGTGTTTTTATGAAATAGTTGAGAAATTTGATAGCATAAAAATTAATTATCTTTATTGAATCTGTTTTCTGAACTGATATTTAACCTGAATCAATATTTATAAAGCAGCTTTTAAAATTCTTGAGTACTAATGTATACATCAGAATTGTTTCATAAAATTAGAAAATAGAGTGCATTTGTATGTTACATATATACACGTACAGACACATATATATATATATATACATATACACACACACACACACACATATATACATGTGGCCACATACACATATATACAAATATATACATATATACATATACAAATATAAATATATGTACAAGATATAAACATATGTCCTTATGTACTCATACACACATAGACATACACATACATACATACATACATACATACATACATACATGCATACATACATACATACATGTTTTTAAAAAGCAAAATCCTTGCTTTAAAAGAATTTCCCTAGGCATGATGTATATGGTTTAGCCAAATAAGAGAAAAATGAAGTTATTGCTAAATGGCTCTGTCTTAGTACTCATTTCTGCTTGTTTAAGATGATGATGGTTCTACCAATCCGACTTCTATGTACTTGGGGATTGAAATGATGTCCTTTACTTCTCTAACTCACTCATACACTTTCTCCAAAAATAAGTGAGTCCTTATCCCTACAACTAGATGCCATGTGCCTTTAGCCAAACATAATAGGAATAATAAAATAGGCGCTTCACATCTTGCAAACATTTGTTTATAAACTTGCTTGAAATCATAGTTTTGATAATTATCATTTTGATCAAAGGCACCATCAGGCTTACACATTCAAAAACACCTTGTTTTCACCTTTTTTTAACTAACTTTATTTTATTACATACAAGAGTAAGAATAAGTAACTGCTATTGAGGTGGTTTTAAGAGTTTGCAGTACCATTAAAGCTCACAGGTTTTTAAACTTCTTATTTTGGAAACATGGTCAAAGCATCTCCTCTGATCACATATTGGATTACCCATTTCACCATTAGCGGCAATAGCTATAAAGGATTGGAATAGTCTCTATCCCTCTGAGAAGAAAATGATGTACAGGATTACTCAGCAACAGTAATATATTTGTAGCAGCAAACGTTTCAAACACCTTATATATTTCCAAGGGAAATCTGGCAATACAGACTATGACAAACAAATAAAGCAGCAGGAACAATGTTTTTGCATCTTGAGTCTCTGTTGATCTTCAATTCCCTGAGAGAACCACAACATAGAATGTCTCTCTGTCCAGGTAACTGACAGAAGCCTGGCTGTTATACTAGATTGTGCCACTGCTGCTCTTTCCTGTTTGTTATGACAAGTCTACAGACCAGAACTACTAGTGTATTCATGAAATGTTTGCTAATGGAACAAGCTGCCTATTCCAACTTGAGAACTGAAATTCTGGTTTCCAGAGAACACAGATGGGAGTTGCTCCAATGAACCTTTCTAAAGAGGGACACCACCCCCACTCCACAATGCCCCCATCCTTTCTTTTACCGCTGGTGCCTGGAGGGCTACAGGGAGGTTAAAGATTTTAAGAGTCATCAACAAATAGTGATATTTGGAAAAAAAATAAAGTTTTAGTTTGTAGAGTTATAAGTTTTAGGCTCTCCTTGGGGTGTAATATCACTCAGGCATTTGACATATGCTGCATGGAAGGAGCCTGAGGATGCCAAGTTAATAGCAATAAAGACAGGTATTTTCTGGTCCTGCATATATCAGTGTATATAAAGTATTTATCAACAGTGGTAAGAAGCAGGAGATTTGGGGTCTGGGAGGAGAGAGAAGGAAGATGGTTACTATGTGTAAAATGCATGGCATCTCAGCTCCATAAATTCAAAAAGATCTGGGTCAGAGAGGGTATGACAGGCACACACCAGAGATGCTGAGTACTGTACAAAAATGATAGAGTGCTAAGTTTTGTGCTCTATATATATTGATACAAAACCAAACCAAAGAAAACAAAAAACAAATAAAGAACCATGCGTGTGTGTAAAGATCTGCTGGAAGAAATTTGTCTGAGGTTCTCAATAGTCAACACTAAATAAATAATCTCAAATAAATGATGACCCACTCACTCATGGAGATGGCCACCAAGTAATACTGGCAATAGTATTTTGAAACAGCATTGAACCCCACGGCAAGTGTTCATTACACAACATTTGGAAAATATTTGCATGCTTTTTTTTAGTGGGAACCAAGCTCTGGTTACATGTGTTCATGCATTTGTCTGAACATTCAGCTTACTGAGGTCCAGGATCACTGACCATTGTTTTCCCTACTGCAAGGACAGCACTGATAGCAGTGAATCATAATAAGCTTTTGTCCAGTGAATGAAGAAGGAAGTGAGGGATTAAATACCAATCAAAGAGTACACATGGAGGTATCCATGGCTTCAGCCTCATATATAGAAGAGCATGGCATTTTCTGGAATGAATAGGATGAAAGGACTTGGTCCTATGAAGTCTGGTTTCTCTAGTGTAGGGAATGCCAGAGTGTTGAGGTGTGAGTGGGCAGGCAGTAATCGTAGAAAACTCACAGAAACATGGAAAGGGTCGATGGGAGAGAGGGGAAACAGGAAAGGGTATAACATTTGAAATGTAAATACAGACAATATCCAATAAGAAAAGAAGGAAATGAGTGAGAAAGGAGCAGGAGGCTTACCTCAAAGAAATGAGAGAGCTTCTAGATGCTGGTTTAACTTAAAAGATTCAAGAATCTTTGTTATATATGAAAGGCAAGGGTCAGCAGACTGTAGTA
The DNA here is from genome assembly GCF_021556685.1 of Rattus norvegicus. Lineage (NCBI taxonomy): Eukaryota > Metazoa > Chordata > Mammalia > Rodentia > Muridae > Rattus > Rattus norvegicus. Next base: position 41,260,527 of record NC_141555.1, on the reverse strand, counting down.
TTTCATGTTTTTAAAGAAATGCAATTGAAATAATAGTTCCATTTTCTTATATGAACACACAGAATCATTGGAAAGAAAAATAGACAGCTGTTTTTATTACATTTATTGGTTGAAGAATCATTGGCATATTTTTCAACATAGCTTGATATACTCTCAAAAAGGTTTTTATGGGATAAGACAGCAATAGAGAGTATTGGGTCAGTGTTGGGATACAGGTATCTTCCATGTATTTTCAGACACATACAAACATCCTTTTAAACTGTGAAAATATAAAGTTATTAATTGATTGAATGCAATACTATGAATATAATTCTTTATATGAAGCAGTACTATCTGTGTGTATGACTTTCACACTTAGTATAAAATTAGGAAATGAATTCATTTAAAAATTGTTAAACGTGCTGTGGTATAGTGGAGGGATGGAATCCAGGCTCTCCACTCTCTAATCATAAAGCAAACAAGAATGTAAAGAGACAAGTGCCTCTAAGAAAAGACTCACTATAAAACTTAAAATAACCTTATACATTCAAAAGAATAATATAAATATTTTAGATATTCTAATAGGATATAAGGATTATCATTTTAGAACGGGTTCATATTTCCATACAATATATTTTACTTAAAATTTAAAGCTCATATGTGTGCAGTTTTGTTGGTCCGTACTGTTTTCCAGCCAGCATGCATTGATCTTCTTCATTACTTACCCCTTTAATTCTAATTGACTGTATTTATTGCAACCTTCTTAGTTGCCAACATTTTTGTCTGTTCTGTGATAACAACAACCATTTTTGTGCAGCTGAATCTGTCAAACATGTAGAGCCAGAATAAATCTAATGTATCATGGTGAATGGAATTGCAAAAATAGCTAAAATTTACAGGATATATTTTGATATTAAGTACAGGCATAAAGGAAACTCTGTAGTACATTTATTTTTCCTAATTTGTTTCTAAATATTTTGAGATAAAAATGTAAAAGCATGTTATTTGAGAAATGAGAATACCCTATTGCTAAAGTGCCAGAAAATATAAGATACTTATTTTGAATTGCAATGGAATGCAAAATCAAATATAACAAGAATGATTTGATGGGATGGCTATTGTGTATGCAAAATTTCTATGTCACAGAATTATATCCTTACATTATTACTCCTTGGTACATTAATAAGCAAAATGACCAAACTACAGTTTATTTCTTATAGGACAGTTAAGAAAATAAAACAAAACTGTCCTTTTAAGTTCTGTTAAAACTAATTTTGCATTTAATAAATACATCCTTCAGTAAGAGTAGAATGACTCATAGCGCTAAGTGCCTGCAGAACGAAAGAGGAAAGAGCATATGTCACCTGCTTGACAACACACCTAAAACTCTAGAACAAAAAGAACCAAATACAACCAGGAGGAGTAGAAGGCAGGAAATAATAAAAGTCAGAGCTGAAATCAACCAAATAGAAACAAAAAGGACCATAGAAAGAATCAAAAGAACCAAAAGTTGATTCTTTGAGAAAATCAATAACATAGATAAACCCTTAGCCAGACGAATGAGAGGACACAGAGTGTGTATCCAAATTAACAAAATCAGAAATGAAAAGGGAGACATAACTACAGATTCAGAGGAAATTCAAAAAATCATAAGATCTTTCTATAAAAGTCTATATTCAACAAAACTTGAAAATCTGCAGGAAATGGACAATTTACTAGACTTATATCAGGTAACGAAGGTAGATCAGGAACAGATAAACTAGTTAAACAACCCCATAACTCCTAAGGAAATAGAAGCAGTCATTAAACGTCTTCCAACCAAAAAGATTCCAGGTCCAGACAGGTTTAGTGCAGAATTCTATCAAACCTTCATAGAAGACCTCATACCAATATTATCCAAACTATTCCACAAAATTGAAAAAGATGGAGTACTACCGAATTTCTTCTATGAAGCCACAATTACTCTTATACCTAAACCACACAAGGACCCAACAAAGAAAGAGAACTTCAGACCAAATTCCCTTATGAATATCGACGCAAAAATACTCATTAAAATTCTGGCAAACCTAATGCAAAAGCACATAAAAACAATCATCCACCATGATCAAGTAGGTTTCATCCCAGGCATGCAGGGATGGTTTAATATACGGAAAACCATCGACGTGACCATTATATAAAGAAACTGAAAGAACAAAACCACATGATCATTTCATTAGGTGCTGAGAACGCATTTGACACAATTCAACACCCCTTCATGATAAAAGTCCTGGAAAGAATAGGAATTCAAGGCCCATACCTAAACATGGTAAAAGTCATATACAGCAAACCAGTTGCTAAAATTAAACTAAATGGAGAGAAACTTGAAGCAATCCCACTAAAATCAGGGACTAGACAAGACTGCCCACTCTCTCCCTACTTATTCAATATAGTTCTCGAAGTTCTAGCCAGAGCAATCAGACAACAAAAGGAGGTCAAGGGGATACAGTTTGGAAAAAAGAAGTCAAAATATAACTATTTGCAGAAGATATGATAGTATATTTAAGTGATCCCAAAATTTCACCAGAGAACTACTAAAGCTGATAGACAACTTCAGCAAAGTGGCTGGGTATGAAATTTACTCAAATAAATCAGTAGCCTTCCTCTACACAAAAGAGAAAAAAGCTGAGAAAGAAATTAGGGAAACATGGAATATTTCTAATATACTTGGGCTAATGGCACAACGTCTAAATGATATTTTTCGTTGTGGACTTTCCCTCAGACCTTTGGAAATATAAAAAAAAAAAGCTTTTGTATATTTGAAGTCTAATTTGCACAATGACAAATCACTTTGAGCCTGGAGAACACTTTCTGGAGCCCTGCAGAGGGGTGAAGAAATATCCTGAAACCCTAGGGCACACGGTGAACACGCCTTTTTGGCAGAAAGAGGAGTTACTTGAGCATCTTTTGACAAGATGGAATGTCCGGCATTGCCTTTTAGGGATTGCCAACTTTCCGCAATTCCTTCGTCATTTTGGAAAAGTCAAAGGCCCTTTGAACAGATGGAGAAGGTGAGGGACTCACCTGGGGAGTATTGGTAGCTTTTGGTGTCTCTTAGGCAGCAGAAGATGGCACAAGATTCCTTTTGGCAGGAGGGGGAAGATTGAAACTGTCTTCCTTACAGGAGACGTTTCAAAAGACTCCATCAGAAAGATCATATCTTAACCCTTTGTTTTTAGAAACTGGATGCCTGTGGTACACTTTGGTAGAGGGAGAAAGTGACTGTTTCTCCCCAGAGTAGACATGTGAAATAAATGTACTTGGGTAGATGGGGATAGTTGTAAAGAATGCTGTTCAGATGCAGTAGATCCTAAGACATCCTTCTCAGATGAGGAAGGTCTTAATGTACCATTTATATGTGTGGAAATCCTGACTGTGACATCGGAATGTGGGTAGGTATGAAACTACCTCTGAAGATGTGACCTCTCCTAGAGGATCATGGACATATTGAGAGGTCTGAGAACCTCACGAGCAGATAAGGATGTTCGAGATATTGTTGTGTAATTGTGGAAGTTCCAGGAAAATTTTCTTCTGCTGGAGAATTGGAAACAGACTTTCATATAAAAGTGTCAGGTTCCCTTGAATGCTTGATAGGCAAAACAGGTTCCAAGGCCCCTTCAGAAGATGAGGTAAAATGCAGAGTCTTTGAGGTATTTGGTAGGTGTTCTGGGTCCACTTGTGGGTATAAAGAAGGACTGGAACCTCTTTGTGCATATTAGAAAGAGTGTGTAGCTTCTTCTGTAGTTGGGGAAGGTGGCTGATCTTGAGGAGATAAGGAAGTTCCTGCAGCATCCTATGAAGTTTGTGGAGGTCATAAGCATTCTTTTGCAAAAACAGAATCCAAGGCATCCCTTTCCTCAGATGTCGAGGATGGTACAGACACTGGTGTTTGCATATCATGTTCCCCTACTCCACGTTCACATATGGTTGGATCCATAACCTTCTCTACAGACGGAATATGTCCTAGAACATCTTTTGTACATGTGTCACATCCACAAGTTATTTCTAAAGCTGAGGCTGTGGGTAGAACTTCTTTTGTAGAAGTTTCTTGTCCCACAGTCTCTTTATGAGATAGAGTACTACTCAGAGAATCCTGCTCAGTTTTGGAAAATTCTAGCATCTCTGATGTATATATGGAAAATTTTGTAGCATCTCCTTTCAGGGCAGAATGACCTAGAGTTGCCTGAGGAGGTAGGGGATGTTTTATCTTCTCTGAACATTGTATAATTATGGAGTCTACATGGATCATTGACATTGTGTTATGAAAATCTTGGCTCATTTGGGCCTGATGACAACTCAGGAGGGTCCTTTTCAGTGGAAGAAGGTATTTGAATAATTCTCTGTTGTATAGAAACATTGGAAGTACTGGGGGAGATGTTGAGGGTGGTAGATCACATTTTATATCAGCAGAAGGCACAAGAGTCCCTTGGGTCAACTCAGAATTTTCTAACACATCTTGAGTGGGTGGGGAACTCTCAAGAGTCCCTTCTGAAACTCTTAATGGTCCTTAATCTAATGGTGTACATGCAGAAAATTTTATCTCTGCTTTGGCAATTATGTGTGTTATGAGGTTAACTTGGAGATGTGACAGTATTTTGTCTCCCTTGGACTGTAAGTGATGATTTAAGCTCATATTTTAATAGTGGAGGACTTTGAAGGTCCTCGTGGTTTTATAGGGAAGTTCTGACATCCTCTTTGTCAGCAGAATCAGGTTTCAAACGAATTTAAATGAAGCAGATATCATAAGACACGTTGGTGGAAATGGGGCAGATCTTTGACTGTCTTTGTGAGTGGACATAGCTCTCTGCCCTGCTTTGGCAGCTGGCAAAGGTTTTAAAGTCTTGTGTGGAGAGGGGGCAGGACTTAATCCATTTATGGAATATGAGAAATCACTGATATTACCTTTATGATAAGAACTTTTGCAGCCCTCTTTGTCTGATGGGGCATTTTGTACCTCCCCTTGACCAGAAAGGTCTTCACCAACGATTTGGAGGAGAATTGTCAATATTAGAGACCTGTAGTATAGGGAACGAACATTTGAAACTCCTTTGAAAACTCTGTGGGACAGAGAGCTACAACCCAGAAGAGTGGGCAATACTGGGACCTCAGTGAGGGAGAGACTGCCACATCTTCCCACCTGTGCCCACATCCCTAGCACAAGAGGAAACTGCGTAGGGCCTCTGGGCACAAGAATATAGGAGAGGTCAAACTGCAGGAGCCCTGCAGTCCAAACTGCACCTGGATCTGAACTGGTCCAAACTACACCCAAATCTCATGTGGGATGGGGAAGTTTTAGACGTCAGAGTGGTTGACACCCATGAGAACTCTGGTCACATTCCTGACTCAGGAAAAAAAAAAAAACCTACCTCCATCTGGTCCTCCTGTGCATAGGGACCTAGGAGCAGAAGGGACAGGATATTTCTGGTTGTAGCTTTCATGGAAAGGTGAAAGTGAGCACAACGATCGCCTTAAGGCCTGAGAAAAGAGGTGAATCCGACTTTTCTGCTGGATGTGACCTGACTGGAGGACTCAGGACATGCAAACGCAGAACTCCTCTGGGACCTGGCACTATCAGATTCTAGCTGGCTCCTGAACCTCGCTATTCCCGGCCTAGAGCTCCCTGCACCTAGACACTGAGGGAGAGAGAGCTGATCACCCAGGAGTGTGGGCAATACTGAGTGCACAAGGAACAGAGACTGCCACTTCTACCCCCCATTGCCCACATCTCTGGTCTTAGACAAAACTGCATAGTTCCTCTGGACATAGGAATATAGGAGGAATAAAGCTACAGGAGCACCATGTTCCAGACTGTGCCTGGATCTGAACAGAACTGGTCAAAAAGCTCCCTGTACCCAAATCCTGAGCGTGGGGAAACTAGACCTTCAGAGAAGCAGACACTCCTGGGAAACCAGAGGAGACTACTCTCTGCCCAAATTCCTGACTCAAGAGGAAAACACCTTGTACCATCTGTGCACCCTCCCCCCACAGAGGTACCTAGGAGAAGTATGGGAAGTACCGTCTGGTTCCTGCCCACAGGGACAGCTGAAAGTCAGTGGACAGGAGCAACTACATGCCTGAGAGCAGAAAATTCTGTTCCCGTAACTGGGAAAAGAGAACAGGAAAACAGGTCTACAGCAGCCCTGACACAGGAGTCTACAGAACAGTCAAGCCACTGTCAGAAAGAGCAAGCAAGCTAACTCCAGAGACAACCTGATGGCCAGAGGAAAGCACAGGAACACAAACAACAGAAATCAAGACTACTTGGGCTCAACAGAACCCAATTCTCCCATCAAATCAAATACTGGATATCTAAACACACCAGAAAAGCAAGATCTAGATTTAAATTCACATTTTATCATGACAATGGAGGGTGTTAAGAAGGTCATAAATAACTCCCTTAAGAAAATACAGGACAACAGAAAATACAGTAGTAAACAAGTAGAATCCCTGAAAGAGGGAACTCAAAACTACCTGAAAGAACTACTGGAAAAACAGCAAAACAGGAGAAGAAAATAAACAAAGCCATCCAGGAGTTAAAAATGGAAATATAAACAAAAAAGAAAGCACAAGGAAGACAACCCAGGAAATGGAAAACCTAGGAGAGGTACTGGGAGTCATATATGTGAGAATCACCAACAGGATAAAAGAGATAGAAGACATCATCTAAGGAGCAGAAGATTCCATAGTAATCATTGAGACAACTGTCAGAGATAATGGAAAATGGAAAAGCAGCGAGCCCAAAACATAAAGGATATCCAGGACACAATGAGAAGATCAAACCTAAGCTTAACAGGTATAGAAGAGAGTGAAGACTGTCAACATCAAGGGACAGTAATATTTTCATCAAAATTATAGAATAAAACTTCCCTAATCTAAATAAAGAGATGCCCATAAACAAACACAAAGCCTACAGAACTCCAAATAGATTGGACCAGAAAAGGAAATCATCCCATCACATAATAGTCAAAACACCAAAATTGAAAAACAAATAAAAATATTAAGAGCAGTACGGGAAAAGGTCTAGTAACATATAAATGCAAACCTATCAGAATTAAACCAAAATTCTCACCAGATACTATGAAAGCCAGAAGATCCTGGATAGATGTCATACAGACACTAAGAGAACAAAAATGCCATCCCAGCCCACTGTATCCAGCAAAAATATCAATTAACATAGATGGAGACACCAAGATATTCTATGACAAAACAAAATTTACACAATATCTTTCTACAAATCCAGTCCTACAAAGGACACTAACTGGCAAACCCCAAAACAAGGAGGAAAGTAAAATTATAGATAAAGCAAGAAATTAATCTTTTCACAACAAAATAAAGAGAAGGGAAGCACACAAACATTAACTAACTTCCAATTATGAAAATAATATAAAGTGACCATCGCTATTCCTTAATATCTCTCAACAACAATGGACTCAATTCCCCCCTAAATATACACAGATTGACGCACTGGTTATGTAAAGAGGACCCAGCGTTTTGCACTAGAGGAAACACACTTCAGAGACAAAGACAGACACTACCTCAGAGTAAAATGCTGGAAAAAAACTTTTCAAGCAAATGATCTGAAGAAGCAAGCTGGAGTAGCCATTATAATATTATATAAAATTGACTTTCAACCAAAAGTCATCAAAAAGCATAAGGAAGGACACTTTATATTCATCAAAGGAAAAATCCACCATGATAAACTCGAAATCATAAATATCTATGCTCCAAAAACAATGGAACCTACCTACAGGAAAGAAACCTTACTAAAATTAAAAGAACATATGGCACTGCAAATAATAAAAGTACGAGATTTCAACACCTCATTTTCACCATTGGACAGATCACAGAAAGAGAAATAAACAGAGACATAGACAGACTAACAGAAGGTATAAACCAAATGGACTTAAGAGATATTTAGAGAACATTCTATCCAAACAAAAGGATATAACTTCTTCTCACCACTTCATGGCACTTTCTCCAACATTGATCATATAATCAGTCAAAAAGCAGGCCTCAAAGGATACAGAAATATGGAAATAATTCCATGCACTCTACCAGACTACCATGGGCTAAGGTTGTTCTTCAATAACAATCGTGAAAGTACACCAACATATACATGGAAGTTGAATAATGCTTTACTGAATGATAACTTGGTCAAGGAAAAATTAAAGGAAGAAATTAAAGACTTCTTATAATTCAATGTAAATGAAGGTACATTATACCCAAACTCTTGGAACACAATGAAAGCTGTGCTAAGAGGAAAACCCATAGCTCTGAGTGCCTGCAGAAAGAAACAGGAGAGAACATACATCAGCAGATTGACAGCATACCTAAAACCTCTAGAACAAAAAGAAGCAAATTCATGCAGGAGAAGTAGAAGGCAGGAAATAATGAAACGCAGTGCTGAAATCAACTAAGTAGAAAAAGAAGTGACCAATCAAGGAATGAAAAGAACCAATACCTGATTCTCTGAGAAAATCAACAGGATACATTAACCCATAGCCAGAATAACCGGATTATACAAAGAGTATGTCCAAATTAACAAAATCAAATATTAAAAAGGGAGACATAACAGCAGAATCAGAGTAAATTAAAAAAAAAATCATTGTACTACAAAAACCTAGGTTCAACAAAACTTGAAAATCTGGAGAAAAAGGACTATTTTCTAGACAAATACAAGGTACCAAACCTAAATCAGGAAAAGTAAATCATTTGAACAACCCATAATTCCCAAAGGAATACAAGCAATCACCAAAACTCTCCCAACCAAAAAGGGTCCAGGATCAGATGGGTTTATTGCAGATATCCATCCAAAATTCATTAAAAATTTCATAACAATACTGTCCAAACTATTCCATAAAATTGAAACAGATGTAGTACTACCAAATTGCTTTCATGAAGCCACAATTACTCTTATCACTAAAACACAGAAAGACCCAACAAAGAAAGAGAACTTCAGACCAATTTCTCTTATCAATATCGACACAAAAATACTCAATAAAATTCTTACAAACCTAAACCTACAACACATTAAACAATCATCCACTATGATTAAGTAGGATTCATCCCAGGCTTGCAGGGATGCTTTCATATACAGAAAACAAACAACATAATCCACTATATAAGAAACTCAAAGATAAAAACCACATGATCCTTTCATTAGATGCTGAGAAAGATTTTGACAAAATTCAACCCCACTTCAGGATAAAAGTCCTGGAAAGTACAGGAATTTAAGTCCCATACCTAAACATATATGGTAAACCCGTAGCTAACATTAAACTAAATGGAGAGAAACTTAAAGCAATCACACTGAAATCAGGGACTAGACAAGGCTGCTCATTCTCTCACAACTTATTCAATATAGTACTAGACATCTTAGCCAGAGCTGTCAGACACTGAAGGAGGTCAAAGGGATATAGATTGGAAAGGATGAAGTCACATAGCACTGTATGTAGATGATATGATAGCATACTTAGTGACCCCAAAAGTTCCACAAGAGAATTCCTAAACCTGATAAACAATTTCAGCAAAGTGGCTGGGTATAAAAATAACTCTGTATAAAAGCTAAACAAGCAGAGAAAGAAACTAGGGATATGACACCCTTCACAATGGCCCCAAATAATATAAAATATCTCGGGATGACTTTATCTAAGCAAGAAAAGATATGAGCATATGAGCAGAACCTCAAGTCACTGCAGAAACTGAAGGAGATTTCAGAAGATGGAAAGTTCTCCCATGTCCATGGACTGGCAGGATTACTACAGTAAAAATGGCCATTGCACCAAAAGCAATCTACGGATTCAATCCAATCCCCATCAAAATTCCCATCCAATTCTTCATAGAGTTAGACAGAAAAATTCATAAAATCATCTGGAATAACAAAAAACACATAATAGCTAAAACTGTCCTCAACAATAAAACGACTTCCCTGGGAATCACTATCCCTGAACTCAAGCAGTATTATAGAACAGTAGTGATAAAAACTGTATGGCATTGAGAGAGAGGCAGGCAGATTAACCAGTGGAATAGAATTGAAGACCCAGAAATGAATCTATACACCCATGATCACTTAATTTTTGAGAAAGGAGTCAAAACCATCCAATGGAAAAAAGGACAGCATTTTCAGCAAATAGTGCTCTTTCAACTGGAGGTCAGCATGTAGAAGAAGGCAAATTCATACATTCTTATTGCCCTGTAGAAAGCTTATCTCCAACTGGATAAAGGACCTCCACATCAAACCAGATACACTCAAACTAACAGAAGTAAAAGTGGGGAAGCATCTCGAACACATGGGCACTGGAGAAAATTTCCTTAACAAAACACCAATGGTTCATGTTCTAAGTTCAAGAATTGGCATATGCAATCTCATAAATCTGCAAAGCTTCTGTATGGCAGAAGACACTGTTGTTAGGACAAAATGGCAACCAACAGATTGGAAAAATATCTTTACCAATCCTACAACAAATAGAGGGCTAGTATCCAAAATATACAAAGAAATCATGAAGTTAGACTAAACGGAGACAATTAACCCTATTGAAAAATGGGGTTCAGAGCAAAACAAAGAATTCACAGCTGAAGAATTTAGAATGGCAGGGAAACACTTAAAGAAATGTTCAACATCTTTAGGTTAACGGGAAATGAAAATCAAAACAACCCTGAAATTCCACCTCACACCACTCAGAATAGCTAAGATGAAATCTCAGGTGATAAAAGGTTCTGGCAAGGATCTGGAGAAAGAGGAACACTCCTCCATGGTTGGTTGGATAGAAGAGTGGTCCAACCATTCTGCAAATCAGTCTGTAGGTTCCTCAGAAATTGGACATTGAACTACCTGAGAACCCAGCTATGCCTCTCTTGGGCATATAACCAAAAGATGCACCAACATATGTCAAAGACATATGCTCCAGTATGCTCATAGCAGGCTTATTTATAATAGTCAGAAGCTGGAAAGAACCCAGATGACATCAACAGAGGAATGGATACAGAAAATGTGGGACATATACACAATGGAATATTACTCAGCTATCAAAAACAATAACTTTATGAAATCCATAGGCAAATGGATGGAACTAGAAAATATCCTGAGTGAGGTAACCCAATCACATAAAAACACACATGGTATGCACTAATTGGTACGTGGCTATTAGCCCAAATGCTCGAATTATCCTAGATGCACAGAACACATGAATATCAAGAAGGATGACCAAAATGAGGATTCTTCACTCATTCTTTAAAAGTGTAACAAGAATACACTTGTCAGGGAATAGGGAGGCAAAGTTTAGAACAGAAGCTGAAGGAACACCCATTCAGAGCCTGCCCCACATGTGCCCCATACATATACAGTCACCCAATTAGATAAGATGGATAAAGCAAGGAAATGCAGGCTGACAGGGACCGGATGTAGATCTCTACTGAGAGGCACAGCCAGAATACTGCAAATACATAGGCGAATGGCAGCAGTAAACTACCGAACTGAGAACAGGACCCCCATGAAGGAGTCAGAGAAAGGACTGGAAGAGCTTGAAGGGGCTCGTGACCCCTTATGAACAACAATGCCAACCAACCAGAGCTTCCAGGTACTAAGTCACTACCTAAAGTCTATACATGGACTGACCTAGAGATGGGCTCCAACCTCATAGGTAGCAATGAATATCATAGAAAGAGCACCAATGGAATGGGAAGCACTTGGTCCTGCTAAAACTGAACCCCCAGTGAACTTGATTGTTGTGGGGAAGGCGGCAATGGGGAGGGTGAAGAGGGGAGTACCCATAAAGAATGGGAGGGAGGGATTAGGGGGATGTTTGCCCAGAAATCGTGAAAGGGAACAACATTCGAAATGTAAATAAGAAATACTCAAGTTAATGAAAAAATTAAACAATTAAAGTATATTATGTACATATTATTATTATGTATTATTATATAGGGATGTATTATTATATAGGGATGCTTCATAAAGTGTCCTTAATTATTTTTGTTAGCTACAACAGATCTGCGAATTAGGTGAGATTAATGGGAGCACATTATGTGATTTGACCTTAGTAAATTCAAATTAAAGTGGCTATTTTGAAATATACTAAGCATTATTTACAGGTACAGGCTCAGCAATGAACATCTATAAATAAAAAAAACTATATATCAAGAAAAAAATAATTAAATTCAACTACATATCTGAACAAAATATTCACAATTGAAGAAACTCAAATCAATAAGAATCCAATGGCAAATATGTATGATCTTTACACATTATGGAAATGCAAAACAAAATTATTTTGAGATTTTTTTCATCCTTTTCAAAAACTTAGGTTAATAACACATGAGCCAACTTATCTATACTGTGTTATGGAGAGAGGGGAACATTACTATTCTCCTGATGGGAAGGAAACTTCTGTAACAACTTTTGAAATCAGTATGATGTTTCTTCAGGAATATGGAAATGGATACGCCTAATGATATGACTCGAGGACATATGTCCAAATGTTGATTCATCCTATTTTATAAACCCTTGATTATTTGGAAATATTCAAGTTGTTCATTAACAAATGAAGGGATAAAAAACATGTAGTGTTTTACAGATTGGAAAAAGGAAAGCATGTAATTTTCAGGACAAGGAATGGATATTGTGAAAGTCTTCATAGATGAGGTAATCCAACATCCCCCTTCTCTGGGATATGATGTCTCCACAGGACCAATTGCCTCCCTTCCCATATATGGCTGATGAGGCTGCTGTCTTCTCCATGTGCTCTACAATCTATGTAGCAGAAGCCAGTGACTGACCCAAGTATATTCTAGTTCGTAGTAAATTTCCTGAGCTTCTGAAGGGTAAATGTAATGATTCTGTTGTTCTTCATATTAGGCTCCAATCCCCTTCAGATCCTTCAGGCATTCCCCTAACTCTTCTTTTCTGGCTCTCAGGTTCTGTCAAATGGTCAGGTGATGGCAGAGCCCCTCAGAGGACAGACCTATTACGATCTTAACTGCAAGCACATGTTGAAATCAGGAATAGGGCCAGGATTTACAGTCTGTGGATGAAATTGTTCTTATGGTGGGGTGGTCTCTAAAGGGCCTTTCCTTCAGTCTTTGCTCTGTTTTTGTGTTTGTGTTTTTTGAGGCCTTGGATATTTATAGGATAAAGATTTTGAACTGTGTGGGCAGCACCATTCCTTCACTGGGGGGCATGCCTAGCTACAGGAGGCAGTCTCTAGTGGTTCTATCACTTTGCTGCTTGGTATTTCAACTACCATCATCCCATTAGGTTTATCGGAACCTCTTGCATCCCTGGCACCTGGGACTTTCCTGGGGATACCCAAGTTCACCACCCACCACTGATGCTTATTGTAATACATTCCACTTTTTTTCTGGAATTTTCTCTTGTCTCTTTTCATTGTTGCAACTCCCCCCACTTTGTCTATCATTCTCTACCTCTAAATAAGTCCCTCCGTCCCTCTGCCTTCCATGATTATTTTGTTCTCCATTCTAAATTGGTTACAAGCATCCACAATTTGGCCTTCTAACATGTTACCCTTCATGTGATAAATGCTCTGTATAGTGGGCAATCTGAGCTTCGGGCTAACATCCACTTGTCACTAAGTTCATCCCATGTTATGTCCTTTTTGATCTCTGTTACTTCACTAATTTCCAGCTCCATCCCTTTGCCTACAAAGTTCTTGGTGTCCTCATTTTTAATACCTGAGTAGTGTTCCTTTGTTTAAATATAGCACACTTTCTCTATTTATTCCTCAGTGGAGTGGAGGTAAATCACACTTGTTTCCAGCATTCGACTATTGTAAGTAAGGCTGCTGTGAACCTGTTCAACCACAAGTCTTTGTTGTATGTGGATCAAGTTTGTGTATATGTGTTGAAGTGAGTGGTAAAGCCCGGTCTTCAGGTAAAGCTATTTGCAATTTTCTCTGAACCTCCACATTGATATATAAAGTGGCTATCAGCTACTAATCCCACCAGCAGTGGTGGAGTGATCCACTTTGTCTACATCCTAGCCTACTCTGCTACTGGATCTGTTTTTTATCTTAGCTATTCTGATTCGTGTAATGTAGAACCATTGGTTCATTTTGATTTGCCTTTTTCTGATAACTATGGATGTTGAACATTTCTTGATGTGTTTCTCAGCTATTTAGATACCTCAGTTGAGAATTCTTGGTTTGGCTCTCTAACCAATTTTAAAACTTTGATATTTGTCTGTCTGGGGCAGTAAGGAAGGGGATATCAATGTGGAGGGGTCAACCACTATAAAAGGTGATGGAAGAGGTTAGAGGTGATGGTCAGGAAAGATAAAAACAATTGAAAAGCAAATAAATACCCAATTTAATAAAAATGGAAAAAAGGAACCTTCCACTTCTAAAATCTTACTATTAATAAATATAGCTTTTGAGATTTTAAAAAATTCATTTCCTATGGAAATTAAAATTGCATATGCACAAGGAAGGCAAGTGCTCATAACTATTTGAGCTGGTTATCTGGAGCCTGAGAATTATACTTGTTTTCTAGATCTACCTTTTAGAATATTTTAGGAGTGTTTTTTTAAATCATTTCTATAAAATATCTGAGACTGACACTTCTATGTTGAATATGTCCAATTGTTTTACAAAGATACAGAAAAGTTACTTAATCTTTTCACAAAAAATTGTCACATATATTTCAACACTGACTCAATATGAATTAGGGTGGATAGTATAAGATATTATTAACTTATTTTTTCCATACTAAAGCAAATTCTGTACCTAGTTATTTATTGGCTCTTTTTATTTGTTTTATTGTATGAAATATCAAAATCTACATTTGCATCCCATTATCATTTACATAAAATATTAATTTCATTGAATGTAATATGGCCCAGATGCAGTGGAAAATGGGAGAAATATGAGGTAGGCTGAGAAGGGTACAATCTCCTCTTTGTGAAGCTTGGCATTTATCAAAATCAGAAAAGTAGAGTGACTGAAAGTCACATGTAAAAACGAAGTAATTACAAATAGTGTATATGTTGTGAAAATGATAAGGAAGCTTCATATTTAAGATTTTTAGTATTTAAAGGGGAAAGTTACTTTAGATTGCTTTTATTGGATGTCTTTCTGAGGAGATTATTAGGTCTTTATAACAAATGCCCAAAGTACGATAAACTGCTATGTTTATTATTTTAAATTAGTAACACCTGGATTAGACAAATGTTGGAAGAAGTTTCATCCGCTATACTCCTGTCTGTTTAGAGATTGGATATGCCAAAATGAAAAGGGTTACCTTCTGTTACTTATTGAATTTTATTTAATTAAATGAGTGTTTTCAAAAAGAAATATTAAAGAATATAACCATAACTGAACAGATTTTTGTCACAGATTATTGTTGTGTTCTCAGTATAGAGTAATTTCATTAGTCATGCAATATTGTTAGTTTATCTGAGTCATTCATCAGATTAAATCATCCAATAACCTTCAGCATGTTCAAGTCAACAAAATCCATATGGTAACCTGTACCAAATTTCAACTTTATTTTCTTTTCTGCTCTATTACACTTTATTGCCATTTTTTCTAGTATTTACCATGGATTTATAAATAAACCTGCTTATGTAATCCACTCAGAGTCACTTGTAAATATTCTTCAACAACTTTCCCTCAATATGAAAGTTCAGGTCTTTTACACTTTTTGTTTAAAATCGCATGAAGCACTTCCTTGTATGAGATCTTCTTCTACAACTCTGCTTTCTATTCCAGAAGTATTCCTCTTATGATTCCTGTCACGTAGACAGCTTTCAGTTTTAGGACTGAGTAGAACTAACACATTGTAACAATTTTGTTTTTCTTGTCTAAAGTTTCAATTGAACAAACTGTTGGTACATAATTTACTAGGGGAAAAATAGATCATTTTGTGGTTGGGGACTTAGCTTATTGGTAGAGCACTGCCCTAGCAAGCGCAAGGCACTGGGTTCGGTACCCAGCTCAAAAAAAAAAAAAAAAAAAGATCATTTTATTATCTCATATAATGAGCACTTATAAAATGATTGATGTTGAAAATAGTACTGAAATAAGAGAAGGGGATAGTGATCACATTTGTGACAGAGAAATAATAGTTACCTCTATGAGAGCAATGTTAGTAAAGCTTAAAAGAGAATCATCATTAATAATTGTCATGATAGCATATGAGGATTTACTAAGACTTAAATATAGTGATAGGATTTGAGGTAGAATGCAGAGCAGGGTGGAAAGTGACTGAAGATTTGAACATGGATAAAGAGTTTGATGTTATGCATTTAAGGAACAAAGACAAAATGATGAAAGAAGTTGACAGATTAATGCAAAGGAGGTTAAGTATTTCATGTCTGTTATCGACCTGTGTGGAAGTGTCAAATAGACATTTTATTTTAAAGATTATGGCTGATAAGTCTCCCTTTAGGTATTAAAATGTGATCACAATTCACATTTTAAATTTTATTATTTTAAAATTAAAAGATATTTTTACCATTCAATACTAATTATTTCGTGACTGATTATTTTGAGTACGTGCTTTGTCTACTTATCATCTGTAATCTTTCATCAATGTAACTATCCATGTATGAATGTATGTATGTATGTATCTATATATCTATATATCTTTCTATCTATCACTCTGATCTATCACATATTGAAATCATTTGATATAGTTTCTACCTCACATAGGTCTAATAGTATCCTGAAATTATATCACATGCTGGAAAAGCTAATTAGTTATGTCTCATGCTAAAACATATAACTAAAATAAATATTTGTGATTTTATGAAAAAGATAAAAAATTTGATAGTAAAAAATTAATGACCCATATTGAATCTATTTTCTGAGCAGTACTTTAAAATGAATCTAAATTAATGAAGCAGCTTTTAAAATTCTTGAGTCCTGATAAATATATGAGAAAAATTTCATAAAATTAGAAAAGAGAGTGCATTTGTATGTTACATATATATATACACATATACACATACAAATATATATATATATATATATATGTATATATATATATATATACTTATGTGGCCACATACACATATATACATATACACATATATAAACATGTATACAAAATATAAACATATGTCTTTATGTACACATACAAATATATACAAATATACACATACATACATACATACATACACACATACATACATGCTTTTATAAAGCAAAATACTTGGTTTTAAAAGAATTTGACTAGGCATGATGTTTATGGTTTAGCCAAGTAAGAGAAAAATGATGTTTTTGCTAAATGACTCTGTCTGAGGAATCATTTCTGCTGGTTTAACATGATGATGGTTCTACCAATCTGAATTCTATGTATTTGGGGATTGAAATGATGTCCTTTGCTTCTCTAACTCACTCATACACTTTCTACAAAAATAAGTAATCCCTTATCACCACAACTAGATGGCATGTGCCTTTAGCCACACATAATAGGAAAATAAACGGAGGAGCTTCATGTCCTACAAACATTATTTTATAAACTTGCTTGAAATCATAGTTTTGATAATTATCATCTTGACCAAAGGAACCATCAGAAATACACATTCACCTTTTTTTAACTAACTGTACTTTCTTTCATACAAGAATAAGAATAAGTAACTGCAAATGAGGTGCTTTTAAGAGTTTGCAGTACCATTACAGCTCACAGGTTGTTTTTAAACTTTTTATATTGGAAACATGTTCAAAGGATCTACTCTGTCTTGATTTTTCTTCTCTGAGCACATACTGGAATTCCCATTTCAACATTAGCTGCAATAGTTGTAAATGATTGGAATAGTCGCTATCCCTCTGAGGAGAAAATGATGTACAGGACTAATCAGCTACAATAATATGTTTATAGCAGCAGGAAACCTTTCAAACATCTTATATTTTTCAAAGAGAAATCCTGCTATATAGACTATGACAAACAAATAAAGCAAAAGCAACAATGTTTGTGCATCTTGAGTCACTACTAATCTTCAATTCCCTGAGAGAAGCACAGCATAGAACTTCTATCTGTCTAGGCTACTGACAGAAGCCTTGGCTGTTCTTCTATGTTGTGCCACTGCTGCTCTTCCCAGTTTGTTATGACAACTCTACAGACCTGAACTACTAGTGTATTCATGAAATGTTTGCTAATGGAACAAGCTGCCTATTCCAACTTGAGAACTGAAATTCTGGGATTTCCTCCGATGAACCTTTCTAAACAGGGCCAGCACCCCCACTCCCATTGCCCCACATCCTTTCTTTTACCTCTGGTGCCTGGTGGGCTACAAGGGAGGTTAAAGCTTTTAAGAGTCATTAGCTAATATTTATATTTGGAGAAAATGTAATTTTAGTTTGAAGAGCTATCAGCTGTGGGCTCTTCTTGGGCTGTAATATCACTCAGGCATGTGAGGTATGCTGAATGAAGGGACCCTCAGGATGCCAAGTTAATATCAAAGGACAGGTATTTTCTGGTCCTGCATATATCAGTGTATATAAAGTTTTTATCAACAGTGGTAAGAAGCAGGAGGTTTGGGGTCTGGAAGGAGAGAGAAGGAATATGGTTACTATGTTTAAAATGCATGGCTTCTCAGCTCTATGAATTCAAAGAGACCTGGGTCATTGAGGGAGTGACATACACACACCAGAGATGCTGAGCACTATACCAAAAATGGTAAAGTGCTATGTTTTGTGCTGTATATATTTTAATACCAAACCAAACCAAAGAAAACAAAAAGCAAATAAAGAATCATGAGTGTGTATAAAGATCTGCTGGAAGAACTTTGTCTGAGGCCCTCAATATTCAACACTAAATAAATAATGTAAAATAAATTATGAACACTCACTCATGGAGCTGGCCACCAAGTAATATTGGCAATACTATTGTGAAACAGCATTGAATCCCATGGCAAGTGTTCATTGCACAATATGTGGAAAATATTTGCATGCTTTTTTTTTTCAGTGGGAACCAAGCTCTGGTTACATGTGTTCATGCATTTGTGTGAATCTTCAGCTTCCTGAGGTCCAGGCTCACTGATCATTGATTTCCTGCCGCAAGGACAGCACTGACAGCAGTGAATCATAATAAGCTGTTGTCCAGTGAATGAAGAAGGAAGTTAGGGACTAAATACCAATCAAAGAGTACACATGGAGGCATCCATGTCTCATATATAGAAGATGAAGGCATTGTCCAGAATCAATAGGATGAAAAGCCTTTGTCCTGTGAAGTCTAGATTCTCTAGTGTAGGGAATGCCAGAGTGTTGAAGTGTGAGTGGGCAGGCAGTATTTGTAGCAAACTCACAGAAACATGGAAGGGTGGATGGGAGAGAGGGGAACCAGGAAAGTGTATAACATTTGATTTATAAATACTTAAAATATTCCATTAAAAATGAAGAGAGTGGGGGAGAAAGGAAGAGGAGGCTATCCTCAAAGGAATGAAAGAGCTTCTAGATGGTGGTTTAAGTTAGAAGATTCAAGAATCTTTGTTATGTACAAAAGGTAAGGGTCAGCAGACTATAGTGATTTATGTTTTTTTAAAAAGTTATTGAAATAATATTTCCATTTTTTATATGAACACACAGTCATTGGAAAGAAAAATAGACAGCTGGTATTGGGTTTATTGGTTCAGGAATCATTGGCATATCTTCCAACATAGCTTAAACCACTCTCAGAAAGATTTTTATGGGATAAGACAGGAATAGAGAGTATTGATTGAGTGTTGGGATACAAGTATCTTCCATGTATTTTCAGTCACATACAAACATCTTTTTAAACTGTGAAAATATAAAATTATTAATTGATTGAATGAAATCATATGGTTTTAATTACTTACATGAAGCAGTTCTGTCTGTGTATATGACTTTCACAATTAGAATAATTTTAGGAGATGAATTCATTTAAGAAATTGTTAAAGGTGCTGTGGTATAGTGGTGGAATACAGCATCTAAAGTCTTACTGTCTGGGATGGAATACTGGCTCTCCATTATCTAATCATAAAGCAAATAAGAATGTAAAGAGACAAGTGCCTCTGAAAAAACACTCACTATAAATATAAAATGCCCGTATACATTCAAAAGAATACTATAAATATTTTAGATCTTCTAAAAGGACATAAGGATGATCATTTTAGACTGGGTTCATATTGCCATACAATATAGTTTATTTAAAATTTAAAGCTCACACGTGTGAAGTTTTGTTTTATCAGAACTGTTTTCCAGCTAGCATGCTTTAATTTTCTACCTGACATACTGCTTTAATTCTAACCGATTGATTTTTATTGCAACATTTTATGTTGCCAAATATTTGTCTGCTCTGTGATAGCAACAACAATTTGTGTGCAGGTGTATTTGTCAAACATGTAGAACCAGAATAAATCTGATTCGTCATGGTGAATGGAATTACAATAGGAAAAGTTTACATGATATATTTGGATATTAAGTACATGCATAAAGGAAACTCTGTAGTACATATATTTTTGCAAATTTGTTTGTAAATATTTTGAGATAAATATGTAGAAGCATGCTATTTGAGAAAATGAGAATACCCAATTGGTAAAATGCAAGAAAATATAAGATAATTATTCTGAATTGCAAGGGAATGTAAAATCAAAATTAATAAGAGTAATTTAATGGGATAGCTATTCTTTATGCAATATTTCTATGTCACAGAATTATTCCCTTACATTAGTACTGACCAAACTGAATTTTATTTCTTGTATGACAGTTAAAAAATAAGAAATAACACAAATGTTATCCTTTTAAATTATTTTAAAACTTAGTTACCATTAGATACATATCTCCTTTAATTAGGGTAGAATGACTTTTTTCTAAAATGCTTTTGCTAACTTGAGACATTCAAAAATGAATTTTGCTTTCTTTTTCCAAAAGCCAATACCAGTGTACATGAAGAAAGTCCATCAGTAGTGAGAAAGATAATTGCTGTATTTATTCAATAATGATTTCCTTTGGTAAGTGAAATTTTATCCAAGTGTTTGAGAATTAATCTAACTATTGTCATTTCCATCAGTAGAGGTAGAAGAAACAATGATATAAACAAATGGAATTCCCTGCTACAGTAAACTCATTAAAGGTAAACCATACCTGCAAGCTATAGAAACTTTTCCAAGCAATTCCAATTGGAATTCTTACACAAATTCTTTTTATAATAAATGTAGTAAGCAAAATACTCCCATACAAACAGTAATATCTTTGGCGTAAAGTTAACATTAAATACAAACTTTCACTCTAGATATAGAGTCTTATTAATTAATCTATTATTACTTTGGAAGGAATAAAAGAGAATATGGATTGTGTTGGGTAGCAGGCAGCAATCAGAAGTCTCAACCTCTTTGTGGTAATCTAATAGATATGAATTTCATTTCTTCCATGAATATTTCAACAAGATTCTTCCCTTTTAATATTCCCAGTCTTTTGAATTGTTTCAAGATATCACGGATCCCAAAATTGTTGGATTAAAAAGGGTTCACTGTGTCATGATAATAAACTTAGTCTTAGAAATTCCCTGTTAGTTGCTACCTCTGAATAAGGACGTTTGAATCAGATCATGCAACTTGACTCCACAGAGATGTCATCCTTCTCTAATTAGCATTTGCCCACTTTTGTCCAAAATACCATGTCTTAGCCAGAGTTTCTATTGCTGTTATGAAATACCATGACCAAAAGGGAAAACAGAAAGTTGGGAAAGAAAGTGTTTATTTTAGTTTACATCTTCTTTTTTAAAATTTTATTTAATAGAAATTTACAATCCAGATCTCATCCCTCTCCCAGCCCATTCTCTGACTGTTCTACATCCCATACCTACACCCCACATGCCCATCTGAATGATGCTGACTCCCACACTGCCCCCAATCTCCCAGCCCTCTCCACTCTCTGGGAACTCAAGTCTTTTGAATATTAAGTGCATCTTGTGTTGTGTCCAGAACCAGCACTCCAGGCTTAGAGGCCTCATATTAGCTGGTGCATGATGCCTCATTGATGACTCAGTGTCTGAAAAAAAAACTGGGGTCCAGCTTAGTTAACACTGCTGGTCCTCCTGCAGGGTTGCTCTCCTCCTCAGCTTCCTCCAGCTTTTCCCCAGTTCGACCACAGTGCTTAGCAGCTTCTGTACATTAGCTGAGTGTAATTATCTGCATCTGATTCTTTCAGCTGCTTGTTGGGTCTTTCAGAAGGCAGTCATAACAGGTCCCTTTTGTGAACATGACAAAGCATGAGTAATAGTGTCAGGGCTTGGGGGCCTTTATTTAATCTGGTTCCCAGATATGGCTGATCACTGGAAATCCTTTTACTCAGGCTCTTCTCTGGTTTTGCCCTGAAGGTCTTTCAGACAGGAACACATATGGGTCAGAGTATTGATTTATGCATGGCAACCTTATCCCTCACTTGATGCTCTCTCTTCCTCATGGAGGTAGTCTCTACAATTCCCTCTACCCAATCCCGGACATTTCACTGAGTCCGGATAGTCTCTTACCTCTCAGGTCTCTGGAATATTCTAGAGCCACCACCCACCGCCAACATTTTAGCTCCTGAAGTTGCCTCTTTTCATTCATTCTGCTGACACTCAGGGTTTCAGTCCTACTCCCCACCAATAACTCTGTCCCTCTGTCCCTACAGTCTCCTTTCTCACCCAGGTCCCTCACACTTCCCTCCTGTAGTTCATTTCTTCTCTCTCTCAAGTGGGATTGAGATTCTGCACTTTGGCTGTTCAGCTTGTTAAACTTTTATTTTTCCTTTTAGAAAAATTGGATATTTTTGTTTATGTTTCCAATATTATTCACTTTCCAAGTTTTCCAGTCGTAAGCGTCCTATCCCTTCCCCCACCAGTTCTTCTATAAAGGTGTGCCCCCTCACCAACCACTCCCTTTCCCATCACCCCCTGACATTCCCCTACGCTGGGGGTCCAGCTTTGGTAGGCCTAAGAGCTTCTCCTCCCATTGGAGTCCAACAAGGCTACATATGCAACTGCAGCCATAGTTCTGTCCATGTACAGTCTTTGAATATTGTTTTAGTACCAGAAAGCTATGGGTCATTGGTATCGTTGTTCTTATGGGATTGAAAGCCCATTCAGTCCTGGTAATCCTTTCTCCAAATTTACTAACAAGAGATTCGTTTACATTCCACTGGTTTGCCAATAACCTTCATTTCTATAATTGGCATGCTCTATCTGTGTCTCTCAGTAAAGATCTATATCGGTTTCCTGGCAGCATGCACTTCTTAGCGTCACCAATCTTATGTAGTTTGTGGCAGATCGATCTATCTATCTATCTATCTATCTATCTATCTATCTATCTATCTATCTATCTACCTATCTCTTTCTATCTCTATCTCTATCTATCATATATATATTTATATTTATATATATATATATATACATATACATATATACATACTCACACATTAACACACACACACATATATATATATGTACATATATATGTATGTACATATATATGTATGTACATATATATATATATATATATATATATATATAATTTCGTGGCTCCTACAACTATGTGGTAGGTTGGAACTTTAGGATAGATTCTATGCAACTAGTTCAAAAATGTAGAATCAGCAAAGGCCAATGCCAATCAGACTCCCTCTTGTTATTTTGAACCTATTGAAGTTGAGGTTTCTCTGGACATCAAGCCATTCCTCTTCCTGCCCATCCTCCTGAGTCTTGTGCTTGGCCTGAATAAAGAATCATGGTAAAACCTCCAAAACCCTTAAGTCTGTCCCTGGGAACAGGAAGGTAGATATTATAGAACTGATATCTAATTGGACTAGACATCCACATTCTATAGTCCATGATGTCCTTTGCTTTACTGCTATCTCCTATTTTTGGATAAAATAAGGATTTTGGACTTCATTATTTCAAGTAGGTACAAAAAATTTACACTGTTATATTTACTCTATAGATTGGCATGCTTTATTGCTTATTAATTGCAAAAAATGGAATTGTAAAACATAATTTTTGAGTACACATTCAGGAATGACATATATATATATATATATATATATATATATATATATATATATATTCTCCTATAAGGAAAGTAAAATATGAAAATGAAATACAATATTCAGTCAATTAAAGGTCTGTAGGGAAAATACTGGCCTTTGGGAAACAAAGAAAACCTAGGAAATTGAAGTGTATGTCACAGGAACAGACCTGAGTGTAGAATTGTTATCCAGAATAAACTCCTCCACTCCATGTTCCTAGACCTTTTCTACCCATGCCAAGTGCCTGATTAACTTTCTCCATTCAGAGCATGAAACCATTAATGAAGGAAAAAGTCACTACGTTTAGAGTGATTTAGTACATAAAGGTTTCCCCTGAGTCACAGGAGAGATACCTGGAAAAGGCACTCTCAAATCTGGACAAGGAAAGGAAAGCTGTTCAGCAGGTAGGCCATGGCAGTTCTCAGAGACATCATCATTAGGCCCTATCTGAAAAATATCTTGTACCTGGAGATACCTATCTTCTGTGATGTCACATTTGATGTCGTGACTGCAACTGCCTCTCATATAATCCTTTAGTACCTCTAGGTTTTACTAATTGACTTCTAATTCATAATAAACAGCCATTTGGGAGGGAGAACAAAGAGGATGAAAAGATCAGATATGTGGGGAATGAAGGAGGCTGGCCATCTGTCTTGGTATAAAAAAGGAAGGAATACATGGTCCTCGGTATAGCTCAGTGAGTACCTGGTAGGGATTTAGTGGGAATGCTAAAGAGATAGCCTAGATCTGAGCCTCCAACCTATGGGAATCAGGATATGGGAGCCTCTCAGAAGCATCTGGACTTCCCTGTTTTTATGTTTCCGAAATCTGAGAGTTTATATCATTAATTTCTTTATTCTAAAAGTCAAATGTTGGTAAGGGCACAGTTGTTTTTCTGAGAGCTCATAGCCTTTACTCTTTTTGATAAGAAGAAAAATGTCCTAAGGAAAAAGGGAGAGACAGGTATTGTGTCCTACCTCAGAGTAAACTCCTCCATGTTTTGGATATCTATAGTGCAGTCTGGGAAGCAGCAGTGCTATTAGTTGAGATTTCATCATCTCAGTCTTTCCACTAATATTTCCACTGACTACCACTTTACTTCTCTGTGTCACTAGGTATGATTAACTGTCAGTTTTCTCTTCCTTTATTCCTTTGTTTTTTTTAATGTTTTAGCAATTTGTATTGCTTTTTTAACTTGATTTTTCTATATTTACATTCAATGTTATTTCGTTTCCCATTTTCCTGCCCATAAGATTCCTACCCGTACCCTTCCCCTTCTTCTCTAACATCACTGACTGTGCCTTCACATTCCCTTGAACTGGGAGACAAACCTAGAGAGGACCAATAGCTTCTGCTTCCATTCGTGATGAACAAGGTCCACTGCCACATGCAGTTAGAGCAATAGCTCTGTCCATGTAAATTCACTGAATATTGGTCTAGTACCAGAAGGCTCTGGGTCATTGACATTTTTGTTCTTATGGGATTGAAAGCTCCTTTACCTCTTGAAATCCTTTCTCAAAATTTGCCAACAAGAGGTCTGTTTCAGTTCACTGATTTCCCACTAGCATTAATTTCTGTAGTTGGTATGATCTATCTGTGTCTCTCAGGAAATTATACACACATATATATATATATATATATATATATATATATATATATATATATATATATATATATATATACACACACACATATATATATATACATATACATATATATATATATATATATATATATATATATATATACGGTTGCTGGCAGAAGGCACTTTTTAGCTACATCAATCTCATCTAGTTTTGGTGGCTGACTTATATATATATACTTTTGGTGGAACCTAAACGTATGTGGTTAGGTGGAATTGTAACATGGATTCTGAGCAACTAGGTCAAGAATGTAGACTTCAGAAATGACAGTGCCAAATAGACTCCCTCAAGTTCTTATGAACCTATTGAAGTAGAGGTTTCACTGTTCCTCAAGCCATCTTTCTTTCTGCCCATCCTCCAGTATCGTATGTTTGGCCTTCAGAGAGAATCACGGTAAAACATCCAACCCTAATTCTAGCAATAGGAACACAGGAAAGTAGATATTGTAGTACTGCTATCAAATAGGACTAGAGAACTGAATTCTATAGTCATTATGTCATTTGCTTTGCTGAAAATGGAATTGGAAACAGAATTTTTGAGTGCACATACAGGAATATTAATAAAGTCTCATCGTGGAATGTACAATGAGAAAGTGAAATACAATATTCATTCAATTAAGGTCTGTAGGCAAAATATTGTCCTTTGGGATATAGAGAAAACCTGGGATATTGAACTGTATGTCACAAGAATGAACCTGGGGAAAAATATTATCTAGAAGAATCTCCTCCACTCTATGTTGCTAAATCTTTTCTAGCCATGCTCAGCCCCTAACTTTGTCCATTCAGAGCAAGTAACCCCTAATGAAACAAAGAGAAATCTCTACCTTTAGAGAGATGTAGTGTGTAAAGGTTTCCACCCTTAAACAGGAGACTCTCCTGAAAGTGTCACCCTCAAATTTGGTCAATGTAAGGAAAGCTGTTTAGCAGGTAGACCATGGCAGTTTTCAGTGACTTCATTAGGCCTCCCTGAAATAACTCTTGTATCCTGGAAAGCCTTAGCTTCTTCTGTGATGTCACAAGTGTCCTGACTGCAACCGCCTCTCAGATATCCCTTCAGGACCTCTAGGGTTCACTAATTGTCCTTTAATGCATTGTATACAGCCATTTGAGAGGGAGAACACAGAGGATGAAGTGATCAGACATGGGGAATATGAAGCTGGCCTTCTGTCTTGGTATGATAAGGGAAGAAATACGTGGTCAATGGGAAATCCCCTTGAGTCTTGGGTAGGGGTTGAGTTGATCCATTGAAGAGATAGCCCTGATCTGAGATTTCCACATATGGAATCAGGAGCTGGGGGCCTCTCAGAAGCATCTCAACTTCCATGCTTGTTATTTTTCTTGGTAGTCAGATAGTTTATATAATTCATTTCTTTATCCCAAAATCCACGTGTTGGCAAGGGCACTATAATTTTTCCTGAGAGCTCATAGCTTTTACCATTTTACCAAGAAGGAAAAGGTCCTAAGGAAGAAAGATAAGGCAAGTATTGTGTCCTCAGTACAGAGAAAACTCCTCCATGCATTGAATTCTAATGATGTAGTTTGTGTCTGGCATTGATATCTGGGAGGGACAAGTGCTTCTTGATGAGACTACATCATATCAGTCTTTCCACCAGTATTACTCTGAATACCATTCCCTGACAGTGACCCTTTAAAATTCTGAGTCAATAGTTGTGATTAACTGGAAGATTTCTTTTCTTTTATTTCTTTCATTTTTTTAAAATTTTTAACAAATTGTATTGCTTTTTTAATTGGAAATTTCTAAATTTACATTTAAAATATTATTTCCTTTCCCAGTTTCCTGACTATAATATCCCTTACCAGTCACCTTACTCTTTTCATTATAACCTCTCTTACTGCCCCTGGACATTCACTTGAACTGGGAATCAAACGTAGGCAGTACCAAGGATTCTCCTTCCATTGTAACCCAACAAGGCCATCCTCTACAACATATGCATTGGAGACATAGGTCTGTTCATGTATATTCTTTGAATATTGGTCAACTACCAGAAAGCTCTGTTTCATTGGCATTGTTGTTCTTATGGGGTTGAACGCACCTTCATCTCTTCTAATCCTTTCTCAAAATCTGCAAACAAGTAGTTCATTTTCAGTTCACTGGTTTGACACTAGGGTTCATGTTGTGGTTTGCCCTGAAGTTATCTGTGGTAGAAGCTAATTCCCCGGCCCCAAGGTCAGCTGCATAGTCCTGTACTCAGAATTCAGGTTACTTCACCAGAACCACGACCCCATTGAATTTGTAAAGTATATGTGAGTGGCAGGAACAGGACAGAAGGAAAGTTATCATGGGAAGAGAAGGTAGAATGTGCGGAAGAGAAGTTTGAAGGAAGAGGAAGAGACTAGAGGAAAAAAGAGAGAAAGGAAGATGACAGATTGAGAAGCCATGGTATGTGAATTTAAGATTCTGCTCTGTGTATTTACAGGTCGTTGTTAATGTTCTTAAGGGATGTATGGTACCTGGCTTTGTATGTTTAAGTGGGCTATTATATCTAATCAACTGGATCAAAGATTATTGTGTTGTATGTTTTTTTATGTGAGGGTTTGAGTATAGGAAAGTGTGTAATGTCATGAAACACTGCGCAGCAGGAGAGGGATTGTGTTTCTGCCAAGATATCTAGCAGAGAATTGCCGACACTTAGGTTCCAGAGTTAGCAGGGTAGAAGAAAATTTTATTTTTTATTTTTAGATTTTTACATAAAAACATTTCTTGTATATAATATGTTCTAGCTCTGTCTCTCAGAAAATATCTATATCTGGTTTCTGGCAGAATGCACTTATTAGATTCATCAATCTTATCCAGTTTTGGTGATATATATATATATATATATATATATATATATATATATATATATATATATATATATTCTCCTTTGTGTGGCTCCTAATGCTACGGGGATAGGTAGAATTTTCACATAGATTCTGTGCAACTAAGTCAAGAATGTAGAATACACAAAGGACAATGCCAAATAAACTCTCTCCTGTACTAATGAACATATTGAGTTGAGGTTTAAATGGACCTCAAGCCATTCCTCTCCCTGTTTTTACTCCTGTATCTTATTCTTCCTGAAGAATAAATCATGGTAAAATATACACAACACTCAAGTCTGACCATGGGAACACAGTAAGGTAGATAGTGCAGAATTGAATTCAAATGGGACTAGAGATCAAAATTCTATAGTCCATGTTCTCCTCTGATTTACTGATGTCTGGTAATTTTGGGATAAAATAAGGATTTGGGTGTTTATCATTTGAAGTAGGTCCACAATATTTACACTGTTATACTGATTCTATAGCTAGGCCACTTTTGTAGCCAAAATTATTACAGAAAATGGATTTGGAAAACAATCATGTACACAATTAAGACAATGAATTAGGGAAGATCCCAGCAGGCAGTACTCAGTGAACCATTGGATTATAAAGAAAATAAAACAGGAAAATATAAAGGACATGTAGCTGGAAAGGGAATGAATCCAGAGAGAGTAGAACAAAGTTAAGGATTGGTGTGATCAAGGTAAATTGCAAACATGTGTGAAGAATAAATAAAAATTCTAAAATAAGAAAAAAAGTTCTGAAAATATATTGAGGATTTTTATATCCTATGGAAGTCATTTTTCCGTAAAAGTAGAATAGAGTATCCTAACTTTTGTTAAGTTGCAGAAAAGTCAGTGAAAAAACATAGTTACACTGGTTTAGTGCATGCTGTCTGCATTATTGAAATATCAAACTGAGGCTCATTAATCTGTACAGTTAATTTATATCACCTGTTCAAATGAAATAAAATGAAACACTGTGTAATGATCCACAAAACCAAACTGCACACTATAGAAGTAAATGCAAACCAAAAAAATGTCCCGTTCCTAACCTCAACAATTTTACTCTTTGAAACTCTGAATAAATATGAATATAAAGGTTCTAACCTGATACATAGCATATATTATGGTGTCTTTGTGACTTATATGGTAAGATTTTTAGAGTTGCACATTGCCATCAATTATGTCATTCATTTTTAAATCCTAGGACAACAAAATTTAAAATCCTTGGGCTTTTGTCCTGACAGCCAGGGATTGTACTCTGTACATGATCACTTTATATTAATTAGCTAAACTCTGAAAGGGAATTAGGTGCTTCACAAAATTATATTGTTTCATTGCTATGGTTATGATAAGTGTTTCTTGTGAGAATATCTATCTATCTATCTATCTATATATCTATATATATATATATATATATATAGATATATATAGATATATATATTTCTCATGACAAATTTTGCTTTCTCTTCTGGTGTTTTGTGAGCTATTGATGAGCTTAAACCTAGCTTCCTTACCAACCTAGCACTTACAATAGATTATGTTTCAGTGTTGAACATAGACACACTAAAGATAGGGAAAACACTGAAAATAGTATGGGCTTTGTTCACTGTTCCAAAATATCGTTTTCTGACTTCTTCTTCATCATCTTCACCACCACCACTATCACCACCACCACCACCACCACCATCATCAACATCATCATCACCATCATCATCCAATTTACATGAAATTGAATTTGGAATTTTGTTACACCAAAGATGAAATGAGAAGTATTCTGCTTGAAGAAGAGATACTGATGAACACTAACTGCTCTGCAGTCATTTTAATGTCATAAAGACATTGCCAAAGTTGCTTCAGATGATTGAATGAAATGGTAGCACTCTATACAACATGGTTTGAGAGTCCCTTAGTAATAAAATGGTCTTTTACAGCAAGGTCTTCATTATCAGACTTTGATTTAACCCATCTACCAACAAAATGAAATTGTACCAGAAATATTATAGTGCCTCTACAGAAAGAGATTTTATCCACTGATACACATCTACTTCTATTTCTTAATTGTCATGTTGACATGGGCATAGGATACAATATGTTCTGATTTACTTATGGCATTTTAGTATTATTTGGGTTAATTTTGAAAATTTCAAAGGAAAAAACCTATGCCATGATTGTATCCCATACAACTTTTAATTCGATCTTGAAGAGTTTCATGAAAACTGAATGTATATCTTCCGTTTAAAAAATTGTAACATCCATCATGTGAAACTCCCACTGAACCTCAGTGGATTGATGTCTCTTGAAGCATTTAAAGACTCTCCTACTGCATTATTGCAACTCTATAGAGGCTTCACTCCCATAGTGGCAGTCCCAGATTGGCTGTAAAAAAATCATTTTCTGTGCCTTGGAAAGGGTTTAAAATTTGTGAAAATGGCGCAGACAGGCCCTAGAAAGTATGTTTTTAAAATTATTTTCTTAAAATTAGACTTATTCATGCAATATATTTGAGTTATGACTTGCCTTCCCTCTATTCCCTCCTTCTTCTATTCCTCTCCTGTCATCTGTATCTACATTCTTCCGACTCTCACTAGAAAACAAACAGTCATCTCAGCGATAAAAATAAAATGCAAGTTAATGAACTGGAGTAGAACAAAACAAGCAGATAGAAAAGAACCAGTACAAGGTACAAGAATCAGGTACAGACACAGGGACTCAGACTTCCAATCACACACTCAGGAATTCCATGGAAACATAAAACCAGGAAAATATATACACAAAACATACAGAGTAACAATTAATAGATACATAAACAAATAAAATAAGGAAGAAGAAATCATGAAGAAAAAGTCCTGACCCATTATGAGACAAGGAACCTCCAAAGATAAGGTTGAGTTCCCTTAGTGCTTTATACACAGTCTAAACTTAAATTTAATTTTTGTACCCAGTGAGATTCCCTTGGAGAAAATTAAGTTTTCATTTTCAAATGATTACCCATTGGAGATAACTTCTGGTTTAGAGATAATGTGAAGTGCAGGGCTTGGATTCTTTCAAGGGCTAATTAAGAGATAAGGAGATCTGTGAGTTGCTGTCTTCTGAACATCATGCAGTTGTGACACTCAAGAAGTCACAATCTATCTGAACAGACCCTAAATAATATTGACCCTGCCTATTCAAAGTAACTAAGGACAGTGCTGGAGAAAAAAAAATGATGTAGCCACTGGTGTCTTACTAGTGGTTAAATGTATAGCTTCACACCCATGTTCACCGAAATGGCTCAGGTTAAATCCAGGGGTTTATGAAACAAATAATAAAGATATGCAAGTGCTATCAGGGTTTAGTCCAAAGAGGGTATGTTGCTTGGGGAGGATGAGGTTGAGAGTGTAGAGGGCTTCCATACATGTGTTGTGCATCTACGGAATTGTCAAAGAATAACTTGCTTTCTTAAAACTTCTAAATGTAACCACCAAGAAAGTTTGGGAGATATTCTCTCAAGTCTGCTCTATTTGTTTTAAAAATTGGGTCTCATTGCATAGCTAAAATTGACCTAAAACTCCCAGTGTTCTGTCACCTGCCTCCCCTGCCCTTATTGGAGGTTTACTATACATGGACAAAATTAAAGGATATATGTAAATCTTCTGTTTATGAAATTTGACTACATAATGCAATATTCTGTTATTTGTTTTTCATTTAACAATATATCTTGAATACATGTACATGGGGAAATTCTTCATGTAACATCAGGCAATTAAGAAATGGTAGTATACTCTTTTGTTTAAACAATAGCCTACCTATGTAATTCAGATTATTTTCATTTTCATTAACTAAAGTTCGTTACTGTAAATCAGCATGAACACTGACTCAGTCACTGTACTCAATGTTGATTATTTACATTGTATTTTGTATAAATTACAAAACACGTTGTTGGAATGATGTCAAGGCTGTTAAGTAATGTAATACTTGTATAAATACTGCCAAATTGCCATCTCAGAAGACTATAATAAATACATTTTGTAATCAATTTTATATGATAGAACCCATAGTATACCATTCAAAATTAATCATGCACATATTTTAAAAACGGTATCAGTCTCTGATTTCTGTCACTTGTTGAATTAGGGTATGGACTGAAGAAACTGAAGGGGAGGGCAGCCTCTATAGGAAGACCAACAGTCTCGAATCATCCCCACCCCTGAGATCTCCCAGACACTAAGCCACCAACCAGGTATCATACACGAGCTGGTCCAAGACCCTGACACATGTATAGCAGAGGACTGCCTGGTCTGGCCTAATCCTGGAGCGACGTGAGCCCCCAGGGACCAGGGATGACTGGCAGGATCTGGGGAGCATCCTCTTGGAGTAGGGGAGGAGGAAGTGGAATGGGATGAGGAACTGTGGAAGAGGACCTGGAGAGGGAGCAATGGCAGGAATGTAAATAAATAAAATAATTTTTATAATACTTTTAGTCATAAATTCAAATGCTCGTTTCTTTTAAGCATCTACATTGCAATACAATCGTGAAGTTTAGCGTTTTATGCTTACTGAACTGTGTAAGAATTAATCCTTAATTTTCTCTATTCTTATTACTTTGCATCAATTGTGTTTGCCTATGTAGAATGCTTACTATTCATAATTTGTGCAGAAAATACATTCATGATTTTTTTTATTTTAATGATCTGTTATGTGTGAATGTCTGTGTATAAACTTGTGCACATGAACACAGGCACCTGGGGAGACCAGAAGATGTCAGATACCCTGCAGCAGCTTTTACAGCTGGTTGCAAGTGGCTTCATGTGTGTTGGAAACTGAACATGTTTGCTCTAGAGAGTAGTAAGTGCTCTTAACCTCTAAGCTAATACTACAACACTTATTACATAATAAAAACAAACCTATTTATAATTTTCTCATGTATTTCAGGGTATCTTTGAACTTGGGACATCTTGCCTCATTCTAGGTGCTGAGACTACATTCAGGCAATTTCCAGCTGTCTTTCCTTTATCTTAGTAAGATGTGTTAGATTAAAAATGTTAATATTATGCAGTAAATCCTCCATATGTTTACCTATAGAACCTTGGCTTAGTGTCTGTTTCATTCCTCTGCAATGACTATATTAATTTTAGAGTTCGCAGTTCTCTCTTTCTTTACACAATTGATCAGATGTGTTTTTCTTTCATAGAGAATGAATAAGAGCCTTTTAGTTTTTCTTTGAATAGTTAATGTACTAAGAAAATGTGTTGAAATTCCCATTTTAAGGCCAATCCAAAACATTATTTCTTTAAAATGTTCCTAGAGTTATGTTTTTCTTTTTCTTCTTCTTATTATTATTCTCATTAGTCTCATTATTAATATTCTGTGTAAGCTTTTATGTGTTCAAGTCATGTAGCGAATATGGAAATCTTCCAAACATATATGTGTAGGTATCAAATTTAGGTTCTTGGTTTTTCATGGCATAAAATTTTATCTGCTCAGGGACCTCACTAGAACACACTGTAAAACATTAAGGTGACATATAGCTCCAGGCTGCTTTTATATATACAATGTTTCCATCATTTTGTTTTAAAAAATATTTTTGATTATTCTAATATATTTTGTTTTCAATGTCCAGTTGGTAAGTCTAGTGTGCTTATTTTATTATTTAGGTAATAATTTAATCATAATTATTATGCACTTGATACCTAGCTAATATGAAATTATCTTATAAAATTGAATAAATGTAATTAGTTCCCTTCAGCATGAACCTTGGTACATAATTTTGTTCATTATTACTATGTATTTGCATAAAACAGAGAATATTTCATTGTCCCAATACTGATGCGAATTTTATACAGTATGACAGCTACCAACTCCATGTGACTTTTAATCATTTAAAAGGAGTTAAGATTATATTGTTAAATGATATTTCCATAACATCAAGTAAATAGATTTTTTTGCTTCAATTAATTAAACGTGCTACAGCAGGAAAAAATTTAATTTCCTTTGATATGTTAAAATGAAATTTATCTTTACCATTCTCCTGCCTATCAGAAAACCAATATTCTTATACAGGAAGATTTGCCAAGCACATGGCAGGATAGCCACAAAGGCAGTGTAGTGGCATGAATAGCTTGGTGATAGCCAACAGCTCTCTAATTTTGCTTAAGTCCTGTTCAGTGAACACGGATGGTACTGGTAGTTTATCCACATATATAAGGTTATTGAAGCTGTGGTTATGGGGGAGAATGTACAGCCCCTTACATACTAAAGCCAGTATCATACCTAACAACAATCATAGCCATGTGTCCTTATATACAGAATTAATTACAGTCTCTGCAGCAAAGATCACAGTAAAAATCCCAGCCAATCATATACCCAAAAGATGCCTCAACATATAAAAGAGACACGTGCTCCACTATGTTCATCGCAGCCTTATTTATAATAGCCAGAAAATGGAAAGAACCCAGATGCCCTTCAACAGAGGAATGGATACAGAAAATGTGGTACATCTACACAATGGAATATTACTCAGCTATCAAAAACAACGAGTTTATGAAATTCGTAGGCAAATGGTTAGAACTGGAAAATATCATCCTGAGTGAGCTAACCCAATCACAGAAAGACATACATGGTGTGCACTCATTGATAAGTGGCTATTAGCCCAAATGC
This sequence comes from Rattus norvegicus, assembly GCF_021556685.1. Classification (NCBI taxonomy): domain Eukaryota; kingdom Metazoa; phylum Chordata; class Mammalia; order Rodentia; family Muridae; genus Rattus; species Rattus norvegicus. Next base: position 41,225,434 of record NC_141555.1, on the reverse strand, counting down.
TTGAATTACCCTAGATCCCTAGAACAAACGAAACTCAAGACGGATGATCAAAATGTGAATGCTTCACTCCTTCTTTAAATGAGGAAAAAGAATACCCTTGGCTGGGAAGGGAGAGGCAAAGATTAAAACAGAGACTGAAGGAACACCCCTTCAGAGCCTGCCCCACATGTGGACCATACATATACAGCCACCCAATTGGACAAGATGGATGAAGCAAAGAAGTGCAGACCGACAGGAGCCGGATGTAGATCGCTCCTGAGAGACACAGCCAGAATACAGCAAATACAGAGGCGAATGCCAGCAGCAAACCACTGACCTGAGAATAGGTCCCCCGTTGAAGGAATCAGAGAAAGAACTGGAAGAGCTTGAAGGGGCTCGAGACCCCAAAAGTACAACAATGTCAAGCAACCAGAGCTTCCAGGGACTAAGCCACTACCTAAGTACTATACATGGACTGACCCTGGACTCTGACCCCATATATAGCAATGAGTAACCTAGTAAGAGCACTAGTGGAAGGGGAAGCCCTGGGTCCTGCTAAGACTGAACCCCCAGTGAACTAGACTATGGGGGGAGGGAGGCAATGGGGGGAGGGTTGGAAGGGGGACACTCATAAGGAAGGGGAGGGGGGAGGGGGATGTTTGCCCGGAAACCGGGAAAGGGAAAAACACTTGAAATGTATATAAGAAATACTCAAGTTAATAAAAAATAAAAATAAAAAATAAAAAAACAAAAAATAAATAAAATAAAATGGGGGTAAAGGGGGTAAGAAAAAAAAATCCCAGCCAATCAAAAAGCAGGAGAGAAACTTCAAATCCAGTCTCAAGGCTCTATTAACAAAATGTCACTTGATTCAAGGCTGAGGAACATTACAGAGGAGGGGGCGAGAAGATTGTAAGAGACTAATTTTACTATGAGATGGTGTCTCAAAGTAACACGAGAAATTACACTCATAACCTCTCACTAACATGATCGACTAAACAACACCTGAGGAAGAGAGGGGATGGGGAAGAATGAAAGTTTAGTTTTCTTTCTTTTTCAACTCCTCCTCCTCCTCCTCCTCCTCCTCCTCCTCCTTCTCCTCTCCCTTTCCCCCTACCCTTCTCCCTCACCCACCTCCTCTTTCCCCTCCCTGATCTCCCTCTCTCTCTCTCTCTCTCTCTCTCTCTCTCTCTCTCTCTCTCTCTCTCTCTCTCTCTCTCCTTGTTGGCTATTTCCTACTTACATTTTGAATGTTATTCCCTTCCCTGTTTTTCAGTCCATAAGCCCCTTAACCTTTCCCCCTACCCTTCTATAAGGGGTTCACATTCCCACCCACGCCCTCCCATGCCTCCCCACATTCCCCTACAGTGGGGCTCCAACTTTGGCAGAAACAAGACTTTCTCATTCCATTGTATCCAGCAAGGCCTTCCTTTTCTACATCCATTTGGAACCATGGATCAGTCCATGTATAGTGGTTTGGTACCAGGAAGATCTGGTTGGTTAGCATGGTAATTATAATGGGGTTGCAAATCCCTTCAGATCTTTCAATCCTTCTTTAATTCCAACAACACAGGTCTGGTACTTGATTCACTAGTTTGCAGATGGCATTTGCCTCTGTATTTGACATATACTGTCTACGTCTCTCAGGAGGTATCAATATCCAGTTATTGTCAGCCTGCACTTCTTAGCTTCATCCATCTTATCTAGTTTTTGTGTCTGAATATGCATGGGCTACATGTGGGACAGGCTCTGAAAAGCAGGTCCTCCAATCTCTGTAATAAACTTTGCCTCCTTATCCCCTCCCATGGGTATGTTGGTTGCCCTTTTAAAGAAGGAGTGAAGCATCTGCTTTTGGTCATCCTTCTTGAGTTTCATGTGGTCTGTGTATTGCATGATGGGTAATTCAAGCTTTTTGGATAATATCTACTTATCAATGAATGCATACCAAGTGTGTTTTTCTGTGATTGAGTAACCTCACTCAAGATGATATTTTCTAGTTTATAACATTTGCCTATGAATTTCATGAAGTCATTGTTTTCATAGCTGAGTAATATTCTGTACTGCAGATGTACCAATTTTTGTATCCATTCCTCTGTTGAAGTGCATCTGGGTTCTTTCCAGCTTCTGGCTCTTTTAAATAAGTCTGCTATCACCATAGTCGAATATATTTCTCTGTTGTATGTTGGACCAACTTTTGGGTATATGCCCAAGAGAGGTATAGCTGGGTCCTCAGGTCATGGAATGTCCAATTTTCTGTGGAACCTCAAAAGAGTTGTACCAGTCTGCAATCCCACCAACAAAGGTGGAGTCTTCCTCTTTATCCACATCCTCACCAGCATCTCCTGTCACATGAGATTTATATCTTAGCCATTCTGACTGATGTGAGGTGGAATCTCAGATTTGTTTTGATTTTAATTTCCCTGATGACTAAGGATGTTGAACATTTATTTAGTTGTTTTTTGGCCATTTGATAACCTTCAGCTGAGAATGTTTTGTAATTCACTGTACCCCATTTTCTATAGGGAATTTTTGCTTTCTAGAGCCTTACTTCTTAAGTTCTTTGTATATTTTGGATATTACCAGCTACCAGATATAGGATTGGTAAAAATCTTATCCCAATCTGTTGATTATAGATTTGTCCTAATGACAGTATCTTTTGCTGTACAGAAGCTTTGCTGTTTTATGAGGTCCTATTTGTCAATTCTTGATCTTAAATCATAAGTCACTGGTGTTTTGTCCAGGAAATGTTCTCCAGTGCCCATGAGTTCAAGACTCTTTCCGACCTTTTCTTCTATTAGTTTGAGTGTATCTGGTTTGATGTGGAGGTCCTTGATTCACTTGAAATTTAGCTTAGTACATGATCATAAAAATGGGATAATTTCCATTCTTCTACATGCTGACTTCCAGTTGAACCACCACTCTTTTTGGAAAATGCTATGTTACTTCTTTGGATGGTTTTATCTACTTTGCCAAATATCAAATGATAGGTGTGTGGGTTTATTTCTGGGTCTTCAATTCTATTCCACTGGTCTATCCACCTGTCTCTTTACCAATACCGTGCAGTAATTATCACTATTGCTCTGTTTTACTGCTTGAGTTCAAGGGTGATGATTATGCCAGTTCTTTTATTGTGAAGTTCTTTTATTGTTGAGGATAGTTTTAAATATCCTGGCTTTTTCTTATTCCACATGAATTTGCAAATGCTGTTTCTATCTCTATTAAAGAAGTACGTAAGAATTTTGATGGATATTGCATTGAATGTGTACATTGCTTTTGGTAAAATTGTCATCTTTACTATATTAATCCTGTCAATCCATGAGCATGGAAGCTCTTTCTGTCTTCTGAGATTGTCCTCAATTTCCTTCTTCAGATACTTGAACTTCTTATCATACAGATCATTCACTTTCTTGGTTAAATTTACACCAAGATATTTTATATTATTTGGGACTATTGTGAAGTGTGTGATTTCATTTTTTCCTTTCTAAGCCTGTTTATTCATTGAGGAGAGGAAGGCTACTGTTATGTGTGAGTTAATTTTATACCCTGTCACTTTGCTGAAGTTATTTATCAGGTTAAGAAGTTCTCTGGTGGAACTTTTGGGGTCATTTAAGTGTATACTATCATATCATCTGCCAATAGTGATATTTTGATATGTTCCCTTCCAATTTGAATCCCTTTGTCCCCCTTTTGCTGTCTGGATTCTCTGGCTCTGACATGGAGTCCTGTTTTGAATAAGTAGGGAGAGAGTTGGGCAGCCTTGTCTAGTCCCTGATTTAGTGGGATTGCTTCAAGTTTCTTTCCATTTAGTTTGTTGTTAGCTACAGGTTTGCTGTATATTTCTTACACTATGTTTTTATATGAGCCTTCAATTCGTGATTTTTCCAGAACTTTTATCCACAAGGGTTGTTGAATTTTGTCAAATGCTTTCTCACTATCTAATGAAATTACCATGTTCTCCTTATCTTTGAGTTTGTTTACATGTTGGATTACATTTATGAATTATCCTATATTAAACCATCCTTCCATCCCTGGTTTCAAATCTACTTGATCATGATGGATGATTTTTTTGATGTGTTGTAATATTCAGAATGCAAGAATTTTATTGAGTATTTTATCATCAATATCCATAAGGGAAATTGGTCTGAAGTCCTCTTTCTGTGCTGAGTCTTTTTGTGGGTTAGGTATAAGAGTAATTCTGGATTCATATAAGGAATGTGGTAGTGCGCTGTCTGTTTCAATTTTGTGGAAGAGTTTGGACAGTTTTAGTATGATGTCTTCTAAGAAGGTCTGATAGAATTCTACACTGAACCCATCTCGACCTGGACTCTGTTTGGTTGGGAGACTTTTAATAACTGCTTCTATTTCTTTAGGAGTTATGGGGTTGTTTAGATAGTTTATTTATTCCGGATTTTCTTTGCTACCTGTTATCTGTCTACTAAATTGTCCATTTCCTCCAGATTTTGCAGTTTTGTTGAATATAGGCTTTTATAGTAGAATCTGATGATTTTTTTAATTACTTCAGATTCTGTTCTTGTGTCTCCGTTTTCCTTTCTGATTTTGTTAATTTGGGTACAATCACTTTGAACTCTGATTAGTTTGGCTAAGGGTTTATCTATCTTATTGCTTTTCTCAAAGAAAAAGTTCCTGCTTTTGTATCGTCCTTTTCATTTCTACTTTGTTGATTTCAGCTCTGAGTTTGATAATTTCCTGCTTTCTACCCCCCCTTGGCTTTACTTAGTTCTTTTTGTTCTAGAGCTTTTACATGTGCTATCAAGCTCCTGACATATTCTCTCTCTTGTTTCTTTTCACAAGCACACAGAGCTATAAGTTTCCCTCTTAGCTCTTCTTTCAATCTATCACATATGTTTGGGAATGTTGTATCTTCATTATTCATTAAGTTCTAAGAAGTCTTTAATTTCTTTCTTTATTTCTTCCTTGATCATGTTGTCATGGAGTAAAGCATTTTTAAATTTCAGTGTATATGTGGGCTTTCTGTCAATATTGTTATTGTTGAAGACCAGTCTTAGTGTGTGGTGATCTAATAGAATGCCTGGGATTATTTCTATTTCCCTGTATCTGTTAAGGTCTGTTGAGGGACCAATTATGTGGTCAATTTTGAAGAAAGTTCCCTGAGGTTATGAGAAGAATGTATATTCTTATTTTTAGGATGGAATGTTCTATAAATATCTGTTAAATCCATATGTTTTATAACTTCTATTACTTTCTCCACATCTCTGTTTAATTTCTGTTTCTAGGATCTCTCCAGTGATGAGGGTGGGGTGTTGCAATCTCCTACTATTATCATGTCAGGTGCAATGTGTGCTTTTAGCTTTAGTAAGATTTCTTTTATGAATCCTCAGGATCTCTCATTAATCATTTTTATCGAACAAATCCAAATGTAAATATAACATTCTGGTTCTTGAGTTGATATTCTGGAAATTTAACTGGAAGAGGCAAGGACTCACTCTCTAACTAGAGAGCTACCTATACAAATAAAGAAACTACTAATGAAAAGGAAGTTGCTTTAAAATATTTCAAATTAAAAAATGTAGTCATTTTCTGTGTTGGCTGTAGGAAGTTTGTTTATTTGTTTTTGTTTGTTTGTTTTAATTTAATGTAGAGTAATATTTAAAGTACATCAAAATAAGTGTGAAATGCATCACAATAGAATCCTATGCATTCCAGCATTTTTTTTACAAGAGCAGAGTCCACTGAGAGGTCAAGTATGTACAACACCATTCCTGCTTCATAATTGTCAGAGCTTGAAGTCTAACCCTATCTTCTCTACATTTAGATTTTTATAAATTTTGCTTGATTGGGTCAGATCTAATCTAATAGATCTAATAAGCTCTTATAACTGACTATGTCCCCTGCACTCCTGAGAAAACCATTTATTGTTTTAATTTTTTTTTTGTTCTTGTTTTGGGGAGCTGTGTTTTTCATTAAGATCAAAAGAAAATTAATCTACTGATCAATTAGTGAATAGAAAGGAAAATTATGTATTATGGAGAAAAATTTCCCAAAATGCAGTGTACACAAGTGTAAAACTAAATATTTGTGTGTAGACATGCATACATGCTCATGAACCATGTAGCTTACAGGCATTCCACACCCGATCAACTTAAGTGATTTGGGAAATTAACTTATTCACACAGAAGAAAACTCATGGGGAATACATTTTTTTCTTAGCCATGTTTATAAGTGACCAAATGGTGAAGCAGGATGTAAACAAATACTATTATCCTTCATTGTTTTAATTCATGTACAATCTCTACATGCTCTTATTCTATTGTGTTTCTCTGTGTCTCAGTCTCTGCATGAATATATAGGAACACTTGTGTATGTGGCATAAGAGTGTGTGTGTGTGTGTTGTGTGTGTGTGTGAGTGTGTGTGTGTGTCTTATATTGTATTTATGTTCATAGGTGTAATGTTTATTTATTTATAATTTGGAAATACTGAAACCCACATTTGATTTGTGGATCAACTATGTGCAGATCTACTCACATAGCTCAGACATTTCATTATACAGGTGAATAGAGAGAGAGCCTAAGAGGATGGAGATATCTCCTAAACTACTCTTGTCAGAAAAAAAGTGGTTTATCTTTTGGCAAGAAAACCCAAACTTCCACAAAGACATATACACTCCATAAAACAGAGAAGGACATCTCATGTGAAAGGAAAAGTTATCAGACTGGGAGAAAAATGAGTTTGCCACATTCCAATATTTGAGGGACATGAGACTGATCTTCAGAAGATATAATGGGAAGGGACAGGCAGAATCCCCAAGGAACCAAACTATGCTAAACACTGGAGCTTCTCATTACATGAGAGGTCAGAGATTAATAAGGATGGTAAACATAATGATAAGAACTTTGCAGTCCATATTCAGTCTCCGTATAAGGCTACAATGTGAAAAAGATGAAAAGTAGTCACCACCAAAGTGCTAACAGAGCTACTTTAGCAGTTACATTGTGAATAACAAAGTGTAACTATACAAGTGTGTGTGTGTGTGTGTGTGTGTGTGTGTGTGTGTGTGTGTGTTATATGGTATTTATGTCCATAGGTAACATGTTTATTTATTAATAATTTGGAAATACTGAAACCCACATTTGATTTTGGAAGCGAAGAATTATATTTGAAAACAAACAAGGCTGTACTGGAACTGAACAATTTCCATGTAAGTAAGCACACAGCAGGTGCCATATGCAAAAGTGAGCAAAGAAGAAGGAACTGTATACATACTATGTGTACAGAAATACAGGTAGTTTGGTGGAATTCTAAGATGTTTAGATGAAAGAATAGGACGGAATTCTTATCAAGCCAGGCATCATGTTTGCTCTTAGAATACTCACATTCAAGAGTCTGAGGGACGAAATTAGGAATTTCAGGTTAGCCTAGACTACATATGAAGACAACACATATTTTATTATTTTTTATTTATTTAAATCAATAGTTTGATTGATAGAATATCATGAACAATATTAAGAAAACAGAAATTTCATGCCTACACAGTGATACTCCTGCTAAGATAACATGTTCAATAAAGAGACAGGAACTATTCAGTTACAAATACCAGCTGTCATATTGAAGGCTGTGACATGAGTGGTATGGTGTTGTTTGCTTGATCCTTCTTCACTTTCAAGGCTCATTTTACACACCTTAAAAAGCTTCTCTGACTACCTCGTTACTGTGCAGACATCGAGATGTGCCTTGCCTTTTCTATGTATTAAAACCAGTAATCATTTATTTTTCAAATGATTATTTGATTTTACTTTATCTTCAAAAATAATGAGTCTTGAAGAAATGATACCTTTACTGTGTGAGTTTGAATATTCATCATAGCAATCAGAGAATAATTGGGGCCCAACACACACACAGGGTGGTTGGAGAGACTATAACTGTGGCAACAAGTAAGCATAGTAATGAGTGGGTTGATCTGTTTTTCTGCATAACATTGATAACTAGTTAATGATAAGAATGGGTAAAAAAATGAGATAAAGTAAAGGTTTTCTTTACCTTAATTTGAATGATTGCCTATACAGCATGTGAAACTGAACTCAGACCCATGGTAAAGCTTCTGCCTGAGCTTCATTAGTGCCACAACTACAAGTGTGCACCATCTTTGTAAATATTTGGACACTTGGCTCAATGCTTAGCACACTTTGGAAAATCCCCTGGTGTTAAGAAAGAAAGTATTAGATATGAAAATCTATGATAATAAATCACTTCTAAGCTTTGATTTTTGTGACTACAGAGAAAGACTTTGACTCTGATGTAAGTGAGTGTCTAAAAGTATTAAAAAATTAATATCTTTCATCTGCAAGAATCCTTCTAATGGCTTACTGCTATCTTCCAGGAGATGAGTTTCAATTGTGTCAATTGCTCTTTGTGGCAGGAAAAGGGCTTGTCTGTCAAATACTTTGAGATTCCTGGAGAATGCTTCATCCTGTTCACCCTCATTCTGCTCCCATATCCTTTGCTATCTACATTAGTCCATCTCTACACACTGCCATTTACTTCTTTCTGGCGAACTTATGTATCCTGGAAATTGTTTACACTGTCTCTGTCATACACAATTTATGGAGAGCCTTGTAAGTGAGATCTGAGTAATCTCTCTGGAGGGATGTGTCACACAGATGTTGTTCTTCACAATTTTAGGTATAACAAAGTGCTGCCTATTGGCAGCCATGGCCTTTGGCCACTGTATGGCCCCACTTCACTATTCAACCCAAATGAGTCATGAGGTATGTGTCCATTTGGCATTTTTTTCATGGGGAATAGGTTGCCTTGTAGGGTTGGGACAAAACTACTTGAGACCCAAATCTAACCACCCACAAGGAGATGATGAATTCTTGCTCATCTTCCATACCACTGTGACATCCATGCTGAACCCCATCACGTATACCTTAATGAACCAAGAAGTCAAGGCAGCACTGAGAAGAACTCTGGGTCTGATGAAAGTTCTGCTAATAAGAAGGTAATTAAAGATCCCAAAGTGCTTTTTAAAAAGGTGCAAAGTCTGTGAAAACAAAACAAAACAAAATCCCTTTGGTCTTTCTTTCTGTCTTGAAACAAACTTTTAGAAACATAACTTTGTTTTAGTGTGTTCCCTTTGTTCCCCACCATGCTTAATTGCAAACAATTGTAATATATGTTTGCTACTAAATTACTTTAGTAGATTAGTCCAGTACTTAAATGTTTTCATCCGGGCAGCGTTTAAACCACATACTAATGTCTCAGGGTCCTTGAAAATTCTCTGTACCCATTCTTAGCTATTTGGAAATCTTCCACAAATTGTTTGTAAATGATCTCAACTCATTGTGCTACAACTCCATATTCCTCAGTACATGTAAATTCATTGCATTGGACTGGAACAGCTAAGTAGTTCTCGGGACAGTGAATTGTTAGGCTCTGCTTTGTGTAACATTTGGTCAGTCCCTACTTCAGTTCTGGGCACCCAGGCCCTATGATCTTAGAACAGGAGTAGTCTTTCCCCCACTTTTTGATCTATAGGGCAGTGGTAAAGAATTTCAGCCAGATGTTTCTCAACATAAATATCATAGTTTCAGATAAACACACACATACACACATGCACAGACTCACACACAAACACACACACACGCACACACACACACACACACAAACAAGCATGCATGAACACATTATACAAGAATTGATGTGGGTTTACAAGTGACAGAATACAAATAGAAAAGCCGGCTAGTGTCAGATAATTAGATTCAGGTTGCTATTAAACAAGAAAATGAAATAACGTAAAATTAGAATTTGAGTCTTTAGAAATATATTGAAACAAAAATAAAATTCCATTTAAGTGTGCTGAAAATATGGAACACATTAAAAAAATAACCATGACACTAAAACTACAGTATTGTTTTAGGCATGAGTCACCCAACCAGAAAGAAAATAATTATATTCTCCTCGGACTCATTGTTCTGAGTGTACTTATAAGCAGTAAGGACCATTCAGGTCAAAATGTTGGTTAAAAAAATGACTGAGATGCTACAAACAAATCCTAAAGTTTTGAAGAGACATACAGTCTTTCCACAGGCATTAAGTAATTCTCCTATTATTTCTATTACTTTAAAAAGAATTACAAAAGAAAATACATTAAAATATTTTAACTATGAAAGGAAAATAATTTAAAATAATTTCATTGCTACATAATTGGGTGTTGTTAAGATGACAGGCATCCTCCTAATGTATAACTGCGATAAGTAAAGCAAAAAACACTTTTTGGTATCTGTGTCAAATACATATAATCTCAACCTATAAGAGAAAAACAACTAGACAAATCCAAATTCAGAGACATTTCAGCAAAGTATTTTTCTTCAAAGGTGTAGTCACATAAGATAAAAATAGTAATGAATTATCACAGAATAGAATAACATAAGATATGTAATAACTAAATGTCAACTGGATTTCTGGATTGGAAATGGGCATAGATAGTGTACAGTTCTAGAAACATTGTTATTATGATTTGATCAACCTACAAAATTACTTTTAACATTTTTTTCAATTTTCTAATTTTTTGAGAATTAGTCATTAGATTGATTAAAGTATATAAAATTTAGTAATTAGGTTACGATATAAAACCATACTGTTTCCTATCAATTAAATCTCCTTTTCCAGTATTGTTTGAATTCTGCTTTATTTTTTGTATTGATTCATATTATTAATTTATTTATGTCTCAAATGCTGTCATTTTTCCTGTTTTCCCCCACAGATTCCCTTAACCCAATCACCATCCTTTTCTGATTTCTTCTTTCAAAGAGTCAAAACAACAGGAGTTATAATGCATGTTCAGTCCCTGAATAGCTGTTCATATGGCCATGCATTTGAAAATCTACAACATTGATAATGCAGACATAAGGAAATATCATTCAAAAATGATCTTCAAATATTAAATAATCTCCACTTATCAGCTAACAACTATCAGCTTTACAAAACAGGAAGAATCCAAGAGGAAAAATATCCTTGTAATGTACGTAGATAAAATTGATCAGATAAGAAGGAAATCAGAGAGCAACCTTCCTGGATTCAACACAAGAGAGCCTCAGTTCCTGTAGTGTATTCGGTATGAGTTTATAGAGTTTATGGGTTAATACCTGGAAATGAACTCCTACAAAAACCAACAACAAACAGACCACAAACTGAAATATTTATAAAAGCCAAACAAATATGTGGAAAGTATTATTTTCAGGTCTATATGAGAATACTAATGTTTAATTGTATATTAATAAAATTTTAATTTAATAACTGCATATTTTATTGCAAATTTTTAAATAAATAGATTTTAAGTGACTCATGTGATCATTAACCTTAGTGGCTTTGATTGCATTATAGATCAATAAAGTGTTTATTTGACTGTGTTTATCACTATGAATATTCACCAAAATCAAATTATGTGAACCAGGAACTGCTCTTCTGTTTTCATAGTTTTTGTTGTACATATGTTAGAGTTTTATCTGCTTATTCGTGTGTGCAATACATCCATGCCTAGTGTCCAGGAGGTTTAAGAGGGTGTGAGATTCCATGATGCTGAAATTACAGCCACTTGTGTACTGTCACTTGGGAGCTAGGGTTCGGTCCTGAATTCTCTTGAAGAACACATAATGTTATTAATCACCAAATCATTTCTTCATCTTAAGCAAATGCCACTTCTTTGTAAATATAGTTCCTAAGCTGTCCTGTCTTCACCATAGACCACTGTTTTCTCAAATGTGATAATTTATTAAACACACACCCACCTGCTTCTTACCTTCATATATATTCACACAAACACACATACAAACAGAAACACACACACTCACACACAGAGACACACGCACAACTGCTCTTATCTTCAAGTTTACTTACATACTTACTTACACACACACACACACACACACACACACACACACCTGCTTCTTACCTTCAAGTAGACTTAGTTATTTTCACATTAATTTGTTTATTTATTCACTTTACATGCTGCACCCTGCCCCCCTCCAGTTCACCCCTCTCACAATCCTTTGCCCATCCCTTTCTCTTTAGAGCAGGAGGGGAACCCTCGGGTAGCTCCTCCCCTTGCATATCCAGTCTCTATGATCACATCTGCTGATACTGAGGCCAGACACAGCATCCTAGATGGATTGGGGTGGGGAGCTAGAAGTGATTTCCAGAAAGAGGCAGAGAGCTGGGGTAAGAGATGCCCATTAATCAATGGGTGTTTCCTTAGCTGAGAATCACAGTCTCAGTGATATGGACCTAAAGAAACCATCTGCTGTCGCCAGAGAGCAACCCAAATGGAATGATAAAGAGACACCAACTTTAGACACAAAATTCATTCTGACCACAAGAAATGAAAGGGCTGTGCATAGAGAAGATAGTGAAAAATGATCAACCAATGGTTAGTGCAGATTGAGACCCACCACATGGATGAGCACCGATCCCTTACACTATTAATATGACTCTGTTATGCTTGCAGACAGCAGTCTAGCATGGCTTCCCTCTGTGAGATTCCACTAAGCTGCTGACTCAGACAGAAGCAGGCATCATCTAGTCAAACCACGGTGGAGCTTGGGGACTCTGATGGAAGAAGAGAATGAAAAGGATTATGGCCTCTAAGGATATAGGCACTCCACAGGCTTTGTCTTCATGCAGGTACCGAACAGCTAGTATTGGGCCTTCCCAAAACATGCTGTATGTAGATGGGATATTTGTTTTTAAAATTCATTTATTTATTTACTCACTTTACATCCCAAAATGGGTGCTCCATCTTCATGGGATGCCAACACTCATTGTCCGGGGCACTTATAAAAAGACAAAGCTACACATTTGCTACCTATGTCCTGGGAGCTCAGGTTCAGTCTATGTTCACTCTCTGGTTGGTGGTTCAGTCTTTAGCAGACCCCAAGTGTCACTGTGAGTTGACTCTACTGGTCTTGCTGTGGAGTCCCACATATCATCTGGGCCTTGATTCTTCACCTTATTTTTTAAAGACTCCCCAACCTCCAGCTCATGTTTGGTGGTGAATCTTTACACTTATTTCTCTCAGCTGTTGGGGGGTGGAGTCACAGAGAGGTCAGTTATGCTAGGATTGTGTCTGCAAGCACGGTAGAGTATCTTTAATAGTGTCAGGTATCGGTGATTGCCCACGGGTAGGGCTCAATCTGAGCTAAACATTGGTTGGAAGTTCCTTCCATGTCTGCTCTATCTATCTTCGTATCTGAAGATCTTGTAGGCTGTGTTCATTTTGATTGAAGGTTTTGTGGGTAGGTTTTTGTCCTTGTCACATCACTGGGAGTCATTCCTGGCTACAGAAGTGGCAAATTAAAGATCTGTATCCCCACTGCTACAGTCCCCCAAATAGACACCATGTAGCCTCGCCTTTCCCAGGTCTCTGGCACCTCCTAGAGATGTGCACCCCACACTTGTGATTTCCATTCTCTTTCCCTGCTTTCCCTATAACTAATTCCTCCAAAGGCCACTCCATTCCCCACCTCCCCTCCCATTCAGTTTCCTCCCACCCTCCACCCTTCTCAATATCTATTATGCTAAATACATTTTAAAGTCAATATTTAGGAAAAAACACTGAGTAAGTGTAAGAAGTATCCCATAAGTAATTGTGGTGGATGTTTAGGGAAGACATGAACATGTTAATTTTTATAGAGGTCAAAATTACTACATATATTGTTAGAAGAGACACTGTCTTCATTACATTCAACATGAAGGAAACCATTTATATATTCTTTTAAGTTATACAAGGGAATCTGTTAAAAGAGTTACACACATCACACAAATTTATTACCTTAAAGCTCCCTTTATTGCAAATATTTACACAATGTAAAGTACAAAGGCTTACACTCATGTGAGTGTACTTTGTTTCAAAGTTAACGTTTAGAAATACAGGTTGATGAGAACAGTCATCTCAGACTCAGAGGGGATAAATACATCAGGGAGTCATGTATTACTTTACCTGTGTTCTTTCCTTTATTCCTGCTGAAGACAAATCTCATTTGCAGCCCCTACTGTGAGAGATGGATTAGAAAATGCCTGAGAGTCTACAACCCAGAAAGAAAAAAGACATCTCCAAATAGTACACACAGTCAAAACTTTCTTGTAGATCTTAACACTTGAAACAAAATGCAAAGAGAAAATCCATTTCCTAGGATATTACAATAAACAGGAAAGGGTACCTGTAGGAAGCATTCTCAGGGGATTTTAAACTTCTGTACCTAAGAACGAAACTGCCTCCATTTACGTGAAGATTTGTTTCTTTGGCAAGAAAGTCAGTTTGTCTCTTGACGGTTGTGCTGTCTGTTCAATACTAAGGCAACGGTGATGCTTTATGAATGTGAACAGATAAACATACCAGTTTTCACTTCTTCAAAGAATTTCAAGAAGAACCTGAAAGAGAATGTATAATGTTTTAGAAATGAAATATGTGAATTTAAATTAGCCAGCAAAAATATGTTGTTAAAAGTTTCTGCCTTCTATTAATAATTTTGACTATTCTTGCTATGAATAAAAAGACGGTTATGTAATGTCTACCAATCCCCAAAGCCTGAAACATTGTGGAAAACTGTCTTATTTCTCCCTAACTTGATGTCTCTCTCATGTTGAAGAGCAAGAAACTTTCTGTACTTGCATGTATTTGCTCTTGGGAGCATGCAAATAAATCTTTCAGTTCCAAGAAAAAAGACATGGCCGTCCAATGGGACCCATAAGAAATAAAATCTTTCTTCCTGACGTCAATGAACTTTAGCACACCAGTAACAATGCAGATAGCAATATAATGGAATAATCCTGTAATAATAATAATAATAATAATAATAATAATAATAATAATAATAATAATAATAATAAAATAGTAATATCAACAACAATAATAATGGACTAAACCCCTCAAGGGATCACGGAGTAAGGATAGTAAAAGTTGAGATGTGTTTTTCAGGTGATATTGTATCCAGGAAAGCAAGTTTCAATAGGACAGACTCCTCAGACATGAAAATTACTCAACCTGTCAGGGCCTCACAGAGAGAGTTGAGAACCAGAGTGGTCTTTTAGGACAAGAGAAAGATTCGCCAACCTCCTAAAAAGAAAAGGAATCCAGACAGTCTGTGAGAGGATGATTAGCTTATGCATGATAAACACACACACACACACACACACACACACACACCCATACACACACACACACATGCTCTCACACACACACAGATTCACAGAGAAACACAGCAAGAGATATAGACAGTTAGACAAACAGACATACACACAGAGAGACACAGACAGACACAGACAAACACACAGACACAGACACAGACACAGACACACACACACACACACACACACACACACACACACACTCTTCTCTTGTCTCCTTCCTAGAGTGTCCAGGGGCACAACATGTGTGAAAGGATGAAGTGGGACCAGGAAATAGTCAGTCAGCAGAAGATTTGTCTGCCTGCAAGTGAATTTTGGTTTCTTCCAAGGTTTTCAGTGTCACAGCTCTGTTAGAAGGTATTCAGGGACACGCTATGGCTGTGTGCATATATTTTACTCAGGATGAACAAGGGCTAAATAAACCTTGGAGAGGAGGAAGGGGTTTTCGTTTGCATTTACATCAGTTGCAGGTTTAAGGTACCAGTAAGTCCTCGTTTGCTATATCTTTATAATCTCTGTCCCCGCATCGGTCTCTTGTTCAAGGATCTCAACTTTATCTCCTCAGAAATTGACTCCACTGAATGTGCTCCATCCCCACCCCTGATGTCCTACTTGCTCGATTTCAAAAGATTACAGGTTCGTACTCTGTATCTCTGTCAGATTAAATTCTCAGGAACGTGGCCCTCTAAACACGATGAATTAACCAGTGCTTCCATCGAGTTTTCACATTAAACCGTATCCCCTATTTCTGGCCAGTTCTCTCAGCACCGCGCTATTACTCCATCGTCCCCGCTGACCCTCCACTCCTGTCCTCACTCGCCCTCACTCACTCACAGAACCTGTTCCAGTTTTCCTTTCAGAGAGGTCGATGCTTTTTCCCTCACGGGCCTTCTTCTTTCCTGTGTTCTCTCTGCATTTGTAGATTGTAGATAGAATATGATTTATCTCACAGCCGATACAATGCATAGGTAAACGCCTGCCATGTTTGTGTATCTAGATCTCAGTTCCCTCCTGTGCTGACTTTTTTTAGTTTCATCTATTTCCTCTTAAACTTCATGATATCATGCCTTGATCACTATGCTGTCATTCCTCCACCCCAATGATGTCATGCCCAACCACCATGATGTCATGCTCCACACCCATGATGTCATGCCTTTGCCCCTTGCTAGAATGGTTGCATCTATTCACCAGGTAACATTCTGAATGCTGCCCTGTCACCACACTCCTCCAGTCCCCCACCAATTACAGTCCCTCCTTGTACCCTCTCCCCTTCTCCTCTGAGAGAGTGGAGGGAAACCTATGGGTGTAACCTCTCCTCTTGCACATCAAGTCTCTGCAGGCCTAGACTCATCGTCTCCCACCAGGTCCTGAAAACGCAGCCTGGGTAGGAAAACAGAATACACAGACAGGCGATGGGTTTAGTGAACCCACATGAAGACCATTGTGCTCCTCTGCCTCTCTCAGTCCTTCCCTCAGTTCTTCAGTGAGACTCACTGAGCTCCATCCGAAATTTGGCCATGCATCTGTGCACCGGTGTCAGTCGGCTGCTCGGTGGAGCCCTGCAGAGGACAATAACTCTACCCTCCTGTCTGCAAACACAAGAAAGGACCATAAATAATGTAAGTGTTTGCCGTCTGCCCATAGGATAAGTCTCACATCCGGCCACTTATCCTTTTGCCATTCCCTCATTTCCTCTTCCAGCTCTGTCCCTGTGTCTTTAATAGAAAGTGCAAATTCTTGGTAAATATTTTGGGGGTGGATTTGTGTCCTTATCCTTCCACCTTAGGTCCTCTGTGGCTACGAAAAGTGACCATTTCAGTCTCCGTATCCCCACTGTTATGAGTCTTAGCTAAAGTCACCCTCCTGGATGCAGGGATAGCCTCACGCATCCCAGACTGCAGAAAAATCATACAGATAGCACCCACCCTGGACAGTCACTGATTTCAGTTTATTTCCTTGGCCCTCTGTCCCTCTTGCCCATCTGTCCCAAGAAATGATTCTCAAACCTCATTTCCCTTCCCATACACTCAGCCACCCAATCCTTTTCTTCCACCTGCCTCCTCTCATTATTTTATTCCTCCTTTTGTGTGAAATTCAAGCATTTTTCTTGGGTCTTTATTCATGTTTACCCTATTTGGTTCCATAGATCATAGTGTGTGAATTCTGTACTTTATGGCTAATACCCTCTTTTACATGAGTATGTACATGCTATTTTGGGTCTCAGTTACCTCATTCAGAATAATAATTTCTCATTCCATTTACTTGACCGAATCTTCACAATGTCCATATTTTTCATTAGCTGTGTAGTATAGCATAGTGTAAATGAACCACATTTTCTGTAGCCAGTATTTGTTTGAGGCGCATCTGGCTTATTTCTCTTTTCTGTTCATTATGAAAAAAGCAGTTAGGAACCTTATGGAGCACATGTCCTTGGGGTATGGCAGAGGTCTTTTCAGATATAAGACTAGGTGTAGTATAGCTGTGTCTTTAGGAAGAATATTCCCCATTTTCTCAGAATCTACTGGATAGATATGCAAAGCATTATACGGATTTGCTCTTCCACCAGCAAAAGCAAGTTGTATCCTGATTTTTATCTGCTTCATCAAAGGAGGTTCGCCACTGACTATCCCACTATCTTGGACTCAGGTGATCACATATGAACCTTCTTCAAATTTTAACTGGTCAGTAAATACTAGAGCTTATTACTGATAGCCAGAGGGGAAAGTTGGTACTGGAGGTTTGATGGTGGTGTTAGGTAAAGAGGCAGAAGAGGGTAAGAGGGGAAGGGAGAGGCCTGAAGATAAAGAGGAGGAAGTAATGTTGGAAACAATCCATATGGCCTGGAGAATGCACATTTAGCAAGGGGTTTTATGATTGGGGTATAAGTTATGATAATGTTAGATCTACCCAATACATGTTTATAGATTATAATTATAATAAACAGATTGTGTGTTTTCTTTATAGGCTCATTGGTTTCTGAAATGCCAACAAGCTTTCCTCTACAGTATTTGTGGATCAAATACTCTGTTAATAGATATCTCCCCTTTTAGGGGCTCTAACCATTGATCCATAGTCCAGTAGACACAGCTGTCTCTTCCTCAGTCATGTCTCTTGTATTTTCTGTGGATATATGTTTCTTCAGTGATCCATGCCCAGTGTTCCTTTTTCTCAAGGTCTTCAATGACCTCACCCAGAGGAGTTTCAATTTTCTCAACTCGTTCCATCTAGTTGACCACAACTTCACAATGTCCTTATTTTTCATAGCTGTATAGTATTCCACTTCAAATATTTCCTGTTAACAGTGAACCATTGCGAACAGGCTAAAAATTCCCAAGGAAACTTTAAACATTCATTCTCTAAAGCTAGATCTCTTCATCCCATAATGCTTGGGTTGACTGAATGGCATGGCATGAGCAGATTTTTCTAATGGACATCAAAGCCATTTCCTTCTCCAGTAATGGCTGCCATCCCTCTGTAAGAGATTTTTACCCAGGTTATTTTCGGTGACTGATGTGATTTGAAATTGTGACAACATCTGCTTGCTAGAGTGACAGAGATGTTTGAGGTTGACCATGCTTCCACAGCCAGATGCCTTTCACCAGAGGAATGGATACAGAAAATGGCCTATATTTACACAATGGACTACTACTCAGCTATCAAAATCAATGTGTATGAAATTCATAAGCATAATGGATGGACCTAGAAAATATCATCCTGAGTGAGGTTACCTAATAACAGAAAAACACACAAAGTATGCTCTCATTGAAAATTGGATATCAGCCCAAATTCTCTAATTACTTATGATACAATGCCCAGACCACATGAAACTCAAGAAGGAAGACCAAAATGCAAATGTTTCAGTCCTTCCTTTAAAGGGTAAATAAAATATCTATATGAGGGGTAGGGAGGCATTGTTTTTAGGAGACTGAAAGAATGGCCATTCAGAGACTGCTGGACATGTGTCACACACACACACACACACACACACACACACACACTCACACACACACATATATATGCATATATGCACCAAAACTATTATGGATAAAATAAGGATTTGAGAGTTTATCATTTGAATTCGCTACAAAATATTTACACTGTTATATTCACTCTATAGCTGGGCCCCCTTTTTTGCCAAATTCATTGCAAAAATGGAATTGTAAAACAGAATTTTTGAGTACACATTAAGGAATATTTATAAAGTCCCCTATCAAGGAATGTACAATAAGAAAGTGAAATACAATATTCATTCAATTAAATATCTGTAGGGAGAATACTGGCCTTTGGGATACAAAGAAAATGTAGAAAATTGAACTATATATCACAGGAATGAACCTGGGAATTAATTATTATCTAGAAGAATTCCTCCACTCCATATTCCTAAATCTTTTCTACCAATGCCAAACCTTGACTACCTTTCTCCATTCATAGCATGTAACCACTAATGAAGCAAAGAGATTTCTCTAGCTTTAGAGAGATGGACTACCTAAAGGTTTCCACTGTGTCACAGGAGACATACCTGAAAAGGGCACTCCAAATCTGGTCAATGTAGGGAAATCTGTTTAGCAGGTGGGACATGGCATGTCTCAGTGACATCATCATTAGGCCCTCCCGTAAGTATCTCTTGTAACCTGGAAGCCTCTAGCTGCTTCTGTGATGTCACAAGTGTTGTCCTGGCTGCAACTGCCTCTCAGATACTCCTGCTGTACCTCTAGGGTTTACTAATTGACCTCTAATTCAGAGTAAATTGCCATAGGGGAGGGAGAAAAAAGAGGATTAAGATATCAGTGATGGGGAAAAGGAAGCTGCCTTTCTGTCTTTGTATAAAAAAAGGAAGAAATATGTGATTTTTGGGATAGCTCAGAGAGTCCTTAGTATTGATGAAGTGGGATATCTGAACAGTTAGCCTTGATGTGAGCCTTCCGCATATGGGAATCAGAAGCTGGGAGCCTCTCATAAGCAACTGGAGTTTCCTGTTCGTATCATTCCTGAAAGTCAGAGATTTTATAACATTATTTTTTTTTCTATTCAAAAACCAAGTGATGGGCAGGGCACAGTTGTTTTCCTGAGAGCTCATAGCCTTTATTCTTTTTGTCAAGAAGAAAAAGGTCCAAAGGAAGAAGGGAAAGACAAATATTGAGTCCTCAGCTCAGAGTAAACTCCTCCATGCTTTGGATACCTATAGTGCAGTTTTTGTCTGACACTGATATCTGAGAGAGAGAACTGTTTGTAGTTGAGTCTTCATCATCTCCGTCTTTCCACTAGTATTACTCTGACTATCATTCCATTACAATGACGTTTACATTTCTCAGTCAATAGCTGTGAATACTTCACAGTGTTCTTTAATTTCTTTCATTTTTTTTATTTTTTAGCAAATTGTATTCCTTTTTAAATTTGGTATATCTATATTTACATTTCAAATCTTATGTCCCTTCCCAATTTCCTTCCCATAAGATCTCTGACCGGTCCCCCTCCTCTTTTATAACCCCCATTATTGTCTGCTTTCAGTTCACTGGTTTGCCACTAGAATGCACTTCTGTATTTGATATGCTCTAGCTGTGTCTCACATGGAAGATCTGTGTACAGTTCCTGTCAGCATTCACTTCTTAGCTTCATCAATCTTATCTATTTTGGTGAGTGATATATATATATATATATATATATATATATATATATATATATATATATATTTCTGCCGCAAGTTCGGCATGATCTGAATGGGATTCCATCAGTCTCTGCTCTAAATTCATAGATAGCATTGTTCCACCTTTTAAAAAGGAGTGAAGCATGCACATTTTGTGTGTTCTTTTCTTGAGCTTCCAGTTGTCTGTGGACTGCATCTTGGGTAACTTGAGCTTTTTTGCCAATATTCACTTCTGATGATTTCATACCATATGTGTTTTCCTGTAATTGGGTTACCTCAATCAGTGTGATATTTTCTAGTTCATTCCATTTGTCTATAACTTTTTTGAGATCATTGGTTTTGATACCCTAGTAGTACACCATTGTATAGATATACCATATTTTCTGTATTCATCCCTCTGATGAATGCCATTAGGGTTCCTTCTAGCTCCTGGGTATTATAAATAAGGCTGCTATGACCACAGTTGAGGATGTGTCCTTTAAGTATATTGGAGCATCTTTGGATTATATGCCAAGTAGAGTTCTATCTGGATCCTCAGGTAGTGAAATTTCCAATTTTCTGAGGAATCTCCAGACTGATATCCAGAGTGGTTAACCAGTTTGTAATCCCACCAACAAAGAAGGAACAATCCTCTTTCTTGACATCCTTATAAAGATCTGCTGTCTCCTGAGTTTTTATTTTAGCCATTCTTACATGTGTGAGGAGGAATCTCAGAGTTGTTTTCATTTACATTTCCTTGATGACTAAAAATGATGAACATTTCTTTAGATGGTTGTCAGATATTTGATATTCCTCAGTTGAGAAATCTTTGTTTAGTTCTGGACCACAATTTTATTAGGGTTATTTGTCTCTCTGTAGAGTTACTTCTTGAACTCTTTGTATGTATTAGGTAATAGCCCTCTGTCACATGTAGGATTGGTGATATATATATATATATATATATATATATATATATATATATATATATATATAATCTCAAAGTTGTTCTGTTCCTTGATACCCACTAGCAAGTTGCTCAATAAGGGGTACAACAACAAGGAGTTGGTGAGCAAAGTTCCTCTATTAGGGGCTTTAGCAAGCTGAATGAATCCTCAGGCCTCCATATTTGTTAGGACAGGAATCTATATGGATGTCACACTGTCATTTAGACAGAGTACACCAAAAACATCATATTATTTCCACAGTACAGTATTGAAGCTACTCCATATCACACACATGGCATGCTGAGGTTATTGTTAAACAGAGATGACAGCAATCTCTCCCTCCTCTTGTCAGGAATTTATTCTTCCATAAGGAAAATCAGTGTTTATTGTTATGTTTCAAAGCCTATTTAAAGGTCTGATCCTGAAAAAGGGTTTATAAAGTTCATCCTGGTTTTATATGAGAAATTTGGAAAGCCAGATGTATCCCCATAGTATTTGTGACATCTAATAAGCACACAGTGGCATGTGTTGGCTGAAAGAATAACATAGTGTACAACAAGGTACACGATCAGCCTGCTGTAAAGGTTATTCTTTTTCACAGGTGAAAGGCTATGTATCATAGGATTTGTGTATTACAACAGCAGCTGATGACAAGTTTGAAGAAGCATTCCTGAGGGCTCCAATAGATTTTCAACACAGTGATATGCCATGGCAAGTAGGGCCTAGCAATCACTTGACTTGGAAACATCATATAATGTGATGTTTGACAGCTAGGTTGGATGATTCTGGATTATTGCTAAATTAGCACAAAAGAATGTAAATACAAGAGGCCATTCCAGAGCAATGCAGAGTCATTGTGAGGACCTTCACCCAGAACAAAGAAACTTGATCATGTACTGCAATTAAAGGCACGAGTCAGCACTATCAGGCATCTGAGGACTCTTAAAAATATCTAAGCAACCATACAACTTGTATTTAGACAGATAGTATCTGAATCTGTAACTAACACATCAGTAAACCTAAGAAGCTTATAAAATGTAATTGTAAGGTGTTTGGATGATGCAATAGTTGGTGATTTCATTGTCATGCAAATATGAGGACTTGAGTTTGCATTCCCAACAAGTATGTAAAAACCACCAGTTGCGAAAATAATTTTTTTTTATGATGGCTAAACTCATCTAAGAATGCTGGTTCAAATGAGTTATGAGTTTTCTTTTTATGTTCAAAGAATGTTTATGTTTTAATCATGTGAATGTGTGCATGCATGTACACACACACACACACACACACACACACACACACAGACCCTCACATGCACATGCATAATCCCATGCACACACACAGGTATTTGTGATGTTTGTAGGAGCCAAAACGGATTATTGGAAGTCTTGAGGGTGAATTTACTGTCAGGGTCGGGTAGGAAGGCAGATGAGACCCAGAAGAGAGAACAGAGTGAAAAGAAGAGGAACGTGCAATGGTTTTTGGTTCAAAAAGGCATGGACATACCATCTGGTCAATTGGAATCAAGAGAAGGCCAGATAAAACATAGTAATAGTGTGGAATTATAGATAGAAAATAGATTTTAATGAGATAAAGTGTAAAT
Organism: Rattus norvegicus; assembly: GCF_021556685.1. NCBI lineage: Eukaryota > Metazoa > Chordata > Mammalia > Rodentia > Muridae > Rattus > Rattus norvegicus. The sequence goes on along the minus strand of NC_141555.1, from coordinate 41,202,125 downwards.
ATCTGGGCATTTCGATTTCTCAAAATGGCTTATCTTAATATAAAATGTGTGTGTGTGTGTGTGTGTGTGTGTTTTATCAGGGAATAAAATGGACAAAGGCAGGGTAAAAACACCAGAATGGGAGTAAATTATTTTTTACAACAAACTACCTCCTTGTTTTTTGTTTTTGTTTGTTTGTTTGTTTGTTGTTGTTTTTGTTGTTGTTGGTGGTGGTGGTGGTGGTAGTGGTGGTGTGTGTTTGTGTGTGTGTGTGTGTGCATGCGTGTGTGTGTGTGTGTGTGTGTGTGTGTGTGTATGTGTGTGTCTTTTAACAGGGAATTAAATGGACAAAGGCAGGGTAAAAATACCATATTGGGATTAAATTATTTTCTACAACAAATTACCTCTTTGTTGTTTTTTGTTTGTTTGTTTCTTTGTTTATTTTTTGTTGATTTTGTAGTTGTTGTTGTTGGTAGTGGTGGTGTTTGTGTGTGTGTGTTCGTGTGTGTGTGTTTTGTGCTATGTCTTCCTATTGTCTCAAAGCTCCAAGGTCACCTTACAGAGATCAGGGTTAGCGTAAAAAGAATCATATGTCCTAGAGGTCCTGTGGACAGTCAGTGTGCCACAATTGCCTCATATAGCCAGGCTCTCACTGTGACATAAAAAGAGGCATAGATGCTGCTGTGCATTATGCATTAGTCAGACATACTTCCAAGGACAATGCACTCTTACAAGGCTCTTTGGTGATTTCTTGCCTTCCTAACCATCATTTCTCCTGGTGGCCCTGTTGCATACAATCTAGATTACAGTGTTCTAGTACACCAGGAAAGCACCCTTTTGCCTGGTTCTTCCCTGATTTACCAGAAAGCAAGTAGAGGAACTCCACACAAAACTTGCACTCAGGATTCAGCATCTTTTCCCACCCACTCCCAGCTTTGCATTTTCTCCCCTTAAAGGACTAAAGAAAAGATTCTGTCATCCACAATTGGTAGAAATCAGCTTCTATAAGTGTCCTAGAAGGTTTCTAGACAGCGAAAATCAAAATATGACAGGAGGTGTGTTCTACAGCTGGCCTCCTTCTCAGCAAACAATCAACAAATATTTCTCCAGGCTCTTCAGTGTTACAGCTCTGTGCCCATGTCTGGGGGGCCCACAGGTGTGTGAGACAAGGGACATAAGTTAGGGATAGGAAGACTGCTACACAGTAAGAAAAACTGTGGGAGAAGTAAGTCATATGGCCAGTAATTCCTTTGTTTTAATTTCCTTCATCTGTTCCCTTTGCATCTGGATTACAGCCTTTCCCAAGTCCTCTCATCCCATTCCCACACTCACATGCTCCTCTTCCATTGCTCCTTATCCTTCACCTTAGAGAAGGGGGATTCCCACATGTGTTCTAACCTGCCATGCTATGCACCCTTTTTTTTTAGTTGGGAGACTTTTAATGATTGTATTTCCTTAGGGGCTTTACCTTTATTCAAGTTGTTTACCTGATCTTGATTTAAGTTTGAAATTGACTATTTTGTTCTGATTTTCCAATGTTAAGGAGTATATGCTTTTTTTTTTTTTTTTTTTTTTTTTTTTTGAGCTGGGTACCGAACCCAGGGCTTTGCGCTTCCTAGGTAAGCGCTCTACCACTGAGCTAAATCCCCAGCCCGAGTATATGCTTTTGAAGTAAAACCTAAGGATTCTTTGAATTATCTCATCGTTCCTCGTTATGTCTTCCTTCATTTTTGTTAGTTAGGAGAATGTTCCTCCACGTTTGAATTAGATTGGCTAAGTTGCTAATTTTCTCAACTCTTGGGACCCTTTTTAATATTACTGTCTTCTTTTTTCTTATTTATTGATTCCAGCCTTGAGTTTGATAACTGCCTTCTGATAACTGCCCCTGTGGCATGTTTGTTTGTTTGTTTGTTTGTTTTCTTGTAGAGGTCTTCCCTGTGTTTTTAAGTTACTGGTATGTGATCTCTCTGATTGCATTGGAAAGGCCATTTTTGTAGTGATCTTTCCTCTTTGCAATTCTCTCATTGTTTCTCATGAGATTGTGTATGCTACTCCTTCATTTTCACTGAATTTTAGAATGTCTTTAATTTCTGTATGTCCTCTCGAGGCCATCAGTCATTCGGTAAAAAGTTGTTTAATTTACATGAGTTTGTAGAGACTTTTCCTTGATTATTAATGCCAGCTTTAGTCCATGGTGATCTTTTCCTATATCTGTGTTCTCTTAATGTATGTAAGATATCTGCCTAGGCCCTTCTGACTTTTAGACTTTCTGTTAAAAATTAATATAGTTTTGTTAAGTTTGCCTATGTTTGTTACTTGGGCTTTTTTCTTTGTACCGTTTAATATCATTTTTCTGTATATTAAGATTTGATTATTATGTGGACACATTTGTTTGTTTTCTTTTCTTTTAATCCAACATATTTCTTGTTCTGTAAACTTCATGTACATTCATGGACATCTCTTCCATTGGTTTAGGGGAGTTTTCTTCTATTACTTGGTTGAAAATAGTTCCTGGACTTTCAAACTGAGAATCTTCTCCTTGTATTCCTATTGCACTTAGGTTTGTTTGTTTGTTTGTTTGTTTTTTTCTTTTTTCATAGTGTCCCATATTTCCCGGAGGTTTTATATTTAATATTTATCTTTGCTGATAGACTAATTCCATCTGTCTTATATGCCTGTGATTGCTGCTCCCATCTCTTGTATTCTCTTGTTGATGTTTGCATCTATAGTTTCTGTTCTCTTACGTAGGGTTTCCATCTCCAGGGTTTCTTTATTTTATGTTTTTCTTATTTCTTCTATTTTTTTTCAGGCCTTGAACAATCTTATTCATTTTCTTCACCCATTTGATTTTATTTTCCTATATTTATTTACAGGGATTATTCATTACTTCTTTAAAGTTAGCTAGAATCTTCATAAGATTAGATTTAAGGTCATTTTCTGCTGCAGCTGTGATTTAATATTCAACAGGCTGCTTTAGTATAGTTAGAACATGGTTATACCAATTGCCCTGGGTGTTATTGATTGTGATCTTATGTTGCCCTTTAGCCCTCTTGGTTTTGCAGTTATTATGGATTTACATGATGATTTCTGAGATTATCATTGTTGGAAAAGTGCTTTTGGATGCCCCACTCCATTAATTCCTGTTTTCTTTCTGACTTCTGCTCTGAGTGTCCAGAGCACAGGTTACTTGCAAAAGTTCAAACCCAGTAGGGGTCTATCCACAGGTTTTTACGGCCTATGCGGCATCTTGGGTTTTGGGTCCTAAAATTGTTTCTATGTTACCTAGTATAGGTTTTGTTTGGGAACCCAGTTACCACATTAATCTAGAGCAAAGAAGGTGGAAGTTGTTCTCCAGATAATGGACCCTAGGGAATGGGGTGATATTTAAGGTTCCTGAGTGTGCTTTAAGGGGTCTTGTTACACAAGGAATTGGGGCAGGATCTTTCTTGGTTAGTCCTTGTCAGAGCTGGTCTCCATGAAAGCAGTCAGAGTTGTGCATCAGAAAATGGAGTGCAAGATTCAGGGTGTAGTTTACTCCTGCAGAGTGTGCTTTCAGGGGATTTGCTGGCAAGTGCTTGAAGCAGTGTCTTCCTGGTTGTCCATTGTGCCGGTAGGCCTCAGGGAACACAAGCATCGTTTAAGCCTTGAAATGTAGTGCTAAAGACAGAGTCTAAATGCATGAAGCTTAATTGAAACCCAAATACTTTACTGGCATTCTTTAACTTTATTCTTAAGATACCTATAAACTCACACACAGTTTCGTTTATGTCCTGTGTAAGTGAGGACTAATTTGTGGAGTAAGTTTGCTTCCACAGCAGTAACAGATATCTTGGATTGAGAAGAATTAAGCACCAAGTACCTGTGACATGATTGGAGGCACCTACTCTATCCTGGGTCTATACCGATTTCACACAACCTAATATTAATCTATGTGTCTACTTATATGTCTAGGTATCTAGGTATCATGGTAGGTAGATAAACAGACAGAGAAGTATCTGAGATATGCATATATATATACATAGATATACATATATATACATATATAGATATACATATATATGTGTGTGTGTTTGTGTGTGTGTGTGTGTGTGTGTGTGTGTGTGTGCCTGTATGTTTTTGTGCACATATGGGGAGAGGAGAGATTATTTGAGTGACTTACAGGCTCTGGTACAGCTAATCCAACAATGGCTGGCTGTGAAAGTTAAGGTCAAGAATCTTCCAGTTGCTGTGTCACCAAGGATGATGTCTTAAGTTGTCTTCAGTGGTTTTGACATTCTTTCGAATTAAGATTTAATGCCAGTAATGAAATAAACTTGCTATCAAGACAGACCAAGCAGGATAAGAACAAGCATTTCTTTCTTCCTTGTCCTCCTATAGGCTTCCAATAGAAGGAATTGACCACATTGTAGCAGGATTAAATATCTGGATTCATGGTGTGTTTTTGTATTTTACATATTCAGACTAGAAGTAGATCTTGTCACTTTGAATGAAACCAGAAGTCCTTCAAAGATATGCCAATTATTTTATGGTTTTAGATAATTCCTGTTGCATTCACGTAGGCAACCGAAAATAGCCATCACGAGTCTACTTCTTGTCAACTTGAGACAACATCATATTTTCCTATATTGTGAATAATTTGTAAATGAAAATAATAACCAGATTATAATGGTGCCTTGATAAAATAGAATGATCCTACTTACAAATAGAAATGCATTATATATTTAACCAGGTCATAGTTATACTGAATGTGATATAATTATCAATTCCACAATGTCAAACACGTTATACATTTAGAATAGGTGCAATGGGTTTCATGGCACATTCTTTTAGTATCTCAAATTTGAAATGAATATGAAAATGATTGTATTGTCTTAATTGATATTATATTGCATGATAAATAAATGGAGGAAAGAAAACACAAAAATCTATAGAAACACTTTATTAACAAAATATGAAGGAATTATTGATTTCAATTATTAATCATTTTCTACTCTAGTTATGGTTATATAGACAACCATGTGTAAATACAACCTTAGGTTGTATTTATAAATACCTTCTTCACTACCCTGTTTTATTTTCTTCCCCCAACAGAAGCACCTCATTAGATACCAATCTCCATGCCTGATGGGTTTGCACCCTTTGTCATTCTGCACGAGTTTGACTATTTTCTTTTTACATTGGCTATGAGGACAAACATCTCTCCATCTTTTCCAAGTGCAAGCTGTCTCTCATTTCTACCAACTGGCCTGATAATGTTTCTGGCAGAGAACCCAACTCTTTTCTAGAAACTGAGAAGTTGAAGTTGACCTAGCTGACCGCATGTTCTTGACTCTTGTTAAACTTTCTTGTTTCCCCCAGCATTAGCCAAATAGGATGCATTTTTGTTCTTGTATACTTTTTCTTTAAAACTGAATCTGGTAATTTGCATTTAGAGTTAGTCTTCCTAAAATATTTCCCTCCAAGCCTTGGTCATTCTGAGTGGTCTTTCGATTTTACCCTGTAGTATCGTGAAGCCATAGATTTATCTTTTTGAAATTGTAACCAGTTTGAGCAAATTATACATTTCATCATGTACTATGACCCTGATGTGTGTAGGTTTTTTTCAAGGTGCTACCTGAGGCATTCCACAGGGAACCAAGATAAAGAAACTCAACAGAGTGATTGAGGGACCTGTGATACCCTGGTCTACATTTCCTATAGAAATTTTCATGTATTTTGTTACTTTTAGAAGTAATACTGGATCTAAAACCTTCTGTTGAACACATAGTGATGGCCATTTTTACTGCCTCTAACAGACATCAAGATTCTAGGGAGATGTCTCCAAATGACACTTTTCCCAAGTGCATGATTTTGTTGTAACCACCATTTATTGTCTCCTTATATTCATTTATTTGTTTATGTGTTGTCTATCTCTGTCTCTTCTGACCATTCCGTTATTTGTCACTGTGAATTGAGATTTTTTTATTAAAACTAATAAGCCATTCACTCCTTGTGGATATTATCTTTATTATTTCCTGAAAACCACAAGGAGGTGTGTATGGATTCTTTTAGAATGGCCTTCCTTTAAGGTTAAATGGCTGAGTTCAGGGGAAAAAAACACTGGAAATCTGGAAAAGTATGGCAGGGCATCATAAGAACTCTTGGCCATTCTAATTAGTTTCCTTCCATAGATGTGTGCTTAGGTTTATAACAACACATTCCTCTCTCGTTTGCACTTGATTCCTTAAAATTATATCTGTGACAACTTTAAAAATAACCTTCCCACAGGAAATAACAGGAACCAAACCAACATCCCAAGAGTACACAGGGATTGACCTATAACTCTTGTCACATATGTAGCAGAGGATCGACCTGGAAGGAGAGGTCCCTTATCCTGTCAAGGCTCAATGTCCCAGGGTAGGGGAATGTCAGGAAATGGAGGCGGGAGGGAGTAGGTGGGTAGGTGGGTAAGGAGCTCGCTTATAGAATCAGGGGAAGAAGGATGAGATACTTGGTTCCTGGAGGTGAAACAGGGAAATGGAACAACAATTATAATGTAAACTACATCTCTCCTCTTTCTTTTTAGGATTGGTGAACCCATGCTGTGCATCAGTCAGGCCCAAGTTCCCTTTCCTCTTCTTCTCCTGAAGTATCTCCTTGCATACCTATGATTAATCAAATTAATTTCCTTGTGTCCTGAATACCGGAATATGGCCACAGTATGTGCAGTTTCTGCAATTATTTAATACCCCTTAAGGCCACTTGGCATGCCCATGAACTGAGAGAGAAACCTAGGTAGGACCAAGGGCTTCTCCTTCCATTGGTGCACAACAAGGCCATCCTCTGCCACATATGCAGTTGGAGCCATAGGTCTGTCAATGCACATTCTTTGAATATTGGTCTAGTACCAGAAAGATCTAATTCATTGTAATTGTTGTTTTCATGGTGTTGAAAGCACCTTCAGCTCTAGTAATCCTCTCTCAAAATGTTCCAACAAGAGGTCCGTCTTCAGTTCACTGGTTTGCCACTAGCATTCATGTATATAGTTGACCTGCTCTAGCTGTGTCTTTCAGGCAATATCTACACCCGGTTCCTGGCAGAATGCATTTCTTAACTTCATCAATCTTCTCTAGTTTTGGTGGCATGCATATATATATATATATATATATATATATATATATATATATATATATATACACACACACACACACACACACACACACACACACACACACACACTTTTGTTGTCTCCTAACGCTATGAGGGTACATGGAATGTTAACGTGGATTCTGTGCCACTTGGTCAAGAATATAGAATCCACAAATGACAATGCCAAATAGACTACCTATTGTTCTTTTGAACCTATTGAAGTTGAGGTTTCACTGGACCTCAAGCAATTCCTCTCCCAGCACATCCTCCTGAATCTTATATTTGCCCTGAAGAAAGATCATGGTAGAACATCCAAAACCCTCAAGTCTGGCCGTGGGAAGATATTTGAGAACTGATATCTAATGTGACTACAGAACCACGTTAGGTAGTCCATATTGTCCTTTGCTTTACTGATGTCTGATAAATTTTGGATAAAATGAGGATTTGGGAGTTTATCATTTCGAAGAGGTAAACAATATTAATCTTATATTCACTCTATAGTTGGGCATTCTTTGTTGCCAAAATCATTGCAAAATATTGAATTGGAAAACAGAATGTTTGAATACACATTCAGGAATCTATGTAAAGTCCACTATGAAGGAATGTACAGTAAGAAAATGTCATACAATATTCTTTCAATTAAAGGTCTGTTGGGAAAATACTGTCCTTTAAGAAACAGAAAACACCTAGGAAATTGAACTGTATTTCACAGGAATGATCCAATGAATAAAATTATTATCCAGAAGATTCTCCTCCACTCCAAGTTCCTAGATCTTTTCTACCCATGCCAAGTCCCTAACTAACTTTCGCCATTCAGAGCATGTAACCACTAATGATGCAAAGAGAAATCACTTTCTTTATTGAGATGTAGTATGTAATCTTTTCCACTGTGTCAAAGGACACACTCCTGGAAAGGGCACCCTCTAATCTTGTCAATGTAAGGAAAGCTGTTCTGCAGGAAGGCCATGGCAGTTCTCAGTGACATCACCATTAGGCTTTTCCTGAAAAATCTCTTTATCCAGAAGAGTCTTAGGTTCTTCGGTGATGTCACAGGTGTTGTTGTGACTGCTCTGCCTCTCAGATATTCCTTCAGTACCTCTACGGTTTACTAATTGTCTTCTAATTCAGAGTAAACAGCCATTTGGGAGGTGAACAAAGAAGAAGAAGAGATCAGAGATGGAGAGAATGAAGCTGGCCTTTTGTTTTAGTTTAAAAAATCGACGAAATATGTAGTCCATGGGAACGCTCACTGAATGCTCTCTCAGAATAGTTATGGTTCATTGAAGAGATGGTGTTGATCTCAGCCTTCCACACGTGGGAAGCTGGAGCCTGGATCCACTCAGTAGCATCTAGATTTACTTGCTGGCTATGGTTCCTGGAAATCAGAGATGTTTATATCATTAATATCTATATTCCAAATGTCAGGTACTGGGATGGACAGAGTTGATTTTCTAAGAGCTCATGGATTCTATTCTTTCTGCCCAGAAGGAAAAGTTCCTAAGGAAGATGGAAATAACAAGTATTGTGTCCTCAGCTCAATTTAAACTCCTCCAGGCTTTGGATTCCTAGAGTGCAGTTTGTGTCTGAAACTGATATCTGGGAGAGAAAATTGCTTCTAGTTGAGACTTCATTACATCAGACTTTCGACTGTATTACTCTGATTATCATTCCCTGACAAGACCATTTAGATTTCTGAGTCAATAAGTGTGATTAGTTGGCACTTTTCTTTTCTTTTATTTCTTTCATTTTTTTTATTTTTTAGCAAATTTTATTCTTTTCTTATTGAATATTTCTATATTTACATTTCAAATATTATTTCCTTTTTCAATTTCCTGGCCATAAAATCCCTTATCAGTTCCCCTCCCCTTTTTCTATTACCCCACTTACTATACCTTGAAAATCATTTGAACAGGCAGTCAATCCCAGGGAAGACCAATGGCCTCTCCTTCCATTGGTGCCCAATAAGGTCATCCTCTGCTACATACGCTTTTGGAGCCATAGGTCTGTCCATGTACAGTCTTTGAATATTGGTTTGTTAAGAGAAAGCTCTGGTTCATTGGCATTGTTGTTCTTATGGGATTGAAAGCCCCTTCAGCTCTTGTAATCCTTTCTCAAAATCTACCAAAATGAGGTCCGTTTTCAGTTAACTGGTTTGCCACTAGCATTCAATTCTGTATTTGGCATGCTCTAGCTGGGTCACTGTGTAAAGTTCTATACCTGGTTCCTCTCAGCATGCACTTCTAAGCTTAATCATTCTTATCTAATTTTGTTGGATGAAATTATATATATATATATATATATATATATATATATATATATATATATATATATATATTCTTGATGGTCCTTACAGCTATGAGGTTATTTGGAAATTTAGCATGAATGAGCAGATCTAGGTCAAGAATTTAGAATCCAAAAATTACAGTGTCAAATATACTCCCTCCTGTTCTTATGAACCTATTGAAGTTAATGTTTCCATGGACCTAAAGCCATCCCTCTCCTTGCCCATCTTCCTGAATCTTAGGGTTGGACTGAAAAAAGAATCATGGTAAAATATCCAAAACCCTCAAGTCTGTCCCTGGTAACACAGGAAGGTAGATATTAGAGAACTGATGTCTAATGGGACTACAGAAACACATTCAATAGTTCATGTTGTCCTTTGTTTTCCTGATGTCTGGTAATTTTTGGATAAAATGTGGATTTGGGAGTTTATCATTGAAATGGGAACACAATACTTACACTGTTATAATGACTCTATAACTGGGCCCACTTTTGTTCCAAAACAATTGCAAAATAATGAAATTGGAAAACGGAATTGTTGAGTAAACATTCAGAAATATATATAAAGTTCACTATCAAGGAATGTAAAATTGGAAAATGTAGTAAAATATTCATTCATTTAAAGGTCTGTAGGAAAAACACTGGCCATAGGAAACAGAGAAAACCTAGAAAATTGATTTGTATGTCACAGAAATTGACTGGGATTAAAAATATTATCTAGAAGAATCTCTTCCCCTCCATGTTCCTAATTTTTTCTACCAGTAACAAGCCCCTGACTATCTCCATTCAGAATATGTAACCACTAATGAAGCAAAGAGATGTCTCTAGGTTTAGAGAGATGTATGTAAAGGTTTCCACTGTGTCACAGGAGACACTCCTGGAAAGGGCACCCTCTAATCTGGTCAATGTAAGGAAAGCTGTTTAGCAGGTAGGACAAGGCAGTTCTCAGTCACATCACCATTAAGACCTCAACGAAAAATCTCTTGTAACCTGGAGAGTAGTAGATTCTTCTGTGATGTCACAAGTGTTGTCGTGACATTAACTGCCTCTCAGATATTCCTTAAGTACCTCTACCTCTAGGGTTTACTAATTGGCCTATAATTCAAAGTAAACAGCCATTTGTGAGAGAGAAGATCAAGGAGGAGGGATAGGGAGAAGGAAGCTGGCCTTCTGTCTTGGTATAAAAAGAACAAATATGTGCTCCTTGGTAAAGCTCAGTGAGTCCTGCTTAGGGGTTGAGTGTGTTCCTCAAAGAGATAGCCTAAATCATAGCCTTCCACATATAGGAATCAGTAGCTGGGAGCCTCTCAAAGTATGTAGACTTCCCTGCCTATTATGGTTCCTGGAAGTTATTGAGTTTATATCATTAATTTCTTTATTCTAAAAGCTAAGTCTTGGGAAGGACAAAGTAGTTTTCCTGAGAGCTCAAGGCTTTTCTTTGTGCCCAGAATAAAAAGGTGCTAAGGATGAAGGCAAAGGCAAGTATTGTGTCCTCAGCTCAGTGTAAACTCCTCCATGCTTTGGATTCCTTTAGTGCAGTTTGTGTCTGAAACTGATATCTGGGAAGGAGAATTGCTTCTAGTGGAGACTTCATCATCTCACTCTTTTCACTACTATTACTCTGAGTAGCATTCCCTAACAGTTACCCTTAAGATTTCTGAGTCAGTAAGTTTTTATTCCTTTTCCTTCCTTTATTTTTTTTTCAGGAAATTTTAATGAATTTTTAATCGGATATTTCCATATTTACACTTCAAATGTTATTTCATTTCCCAAGTTCCTTTCCATAGAGCTTAACTAGTATCCTCCCCTTTTTCTATAAACTCCCCTTACTGCCCCTTGTCATTCTCTTTAACTGGGAGTCAAACCCATGGAGTACAATCGGCTTCTCCTTACATTGGTGCCCAACAAGGCCATCCTCTGCCACATATGCAGTTGGATCTTTAGGTCTTTCCATGTACAGATTTGAATATTGGTTTGAATGAACCAGAAAGCTCTGGTTCATTGGCATTGTAGTTCTTATGGGATTTGAAATCTCCTTCAGTTCTTGTAAACCTTTCTCAAAATCTACCAACAGGAGGTCTGGATCAGTGCACTGGTTTGCCACTGGAATTCACTTCTGTATTTGACATGCTCTAGCTATGTCTCTCAGGGAAGATCTAAATCTGTTTCCTGTCAGCATGTACTTCTTAGCTTCATCAATCCTATATTCATATCAATCTTATATTCTTATATTCCTTCAGTATCTGCTGTAAACTCATAGATATTTTCCCCCTTCTAAAACGGACTGAAGCAAGCATAAGTTGGGTTCCTTTTCTTGACCTTCTAGTTGTCTGTGGATGGTACCATGAGTAATTTGAGCTTTTGGGTCAATACACACGTTTGGTGATTGCATACCATGTGTGTTTTTCTGTGATTTGTTTGCTTCACACAGGATGATATTTTCTTGTTCAATCCATTTGTCTATGTCTTTCTTGTAATCATTGTTTTATAGCTGATTAGTAGTCCATAGTGTAGATGTACCATATTTTCTGTATCCATTTCTCTGATGAATGCCATCTGGGTTCTTTCCAGCCTATGGGTATTTTAAATAAGGTTGCTATGAACATTGTTCTGTATGTGTCTTTTTTTATGTCTTCTTTTCGGTATATGCCCAGGAGTGGTATGGCTTGGACCTCAGTTATTGCAATGTCCAATTTTCTAAGGATCCTGCAGACTGATTTCCAGAATGTTTGAACCAGTTTGTAATCCAACCAACAAAGAAGGAGTGTTCCTCTTTCTTCACATCCTTATCATCATCTTCTGTCTCCTGAGTTTTTTTATTACAGTCATTCTGACTTGTGTGAGGTGGAAACTCAGAGTTGTTTTCATTTACATTTCTATGATGACCATTTCTTTACGTTCTTTTCAGATAATTGATTTCCTTCAGTTGAGAAATCTTTGTTTAGTTCTGGAACATAATTTTAATAGGGTTATTTGTCTCTCTGAAGTCTAAATTTTGAGTTCTTTGTATGTATTGGTTATGGCCTTCTATCAGATGGAGGATTGGTATAGACCTTTCCAAATCTGTTCCTTGTGGTTTTGTCCTAAAAGTGTCCTTTGGCAGGCAGTTTTCTACTACAGTGAAGAACTGTCAGTTAGTAAACTAAAACAAGGACTGGCTCCTTACTGACTTCCCTACGTGTTCTGAACAGTAGATGGGGAAACTAAACAACCATGTTATACCCCTACAAGGCATGCCTATCTATAGTCGTGGATCTAGAGAGACCTATCAGAGATTCTGGGCATCTGTCAAAGAAATGTAGGCTGGTGAAGTTTGCAGTTTTCATCCTGGTTTCTGTATCTACAGGGTATGGTGTTGTGAAGACAAGAAACCACATGTGCAGCTGTGAATAAGTCTGAGAAGGCTGACTTCTTGGATTTCTGAAGCATTACTAAGTGATCCAGAGGAAATCAGCACGCCCTGCTCAGCAGAGCTCTGGGAATGCTGACACTCTTGCTTCATGTTTATATTAACCTAGGTCAAAAGATCACCTGTCAGGTATGTTCTTGAATATCCTTCAGTGTGCTAGCATTGGATTGCAATGAAATACTCTTCAGGAGAGGTGTGGGAAACAACTGAACTCTTCCATTAGAATCAGAGAGATGAGCTGTATTGACCTTCAATTGACTGTGTATGCTTCTGGTCTTTGGCTTTGACTATGCAGATCTATTGTCTCATACATCATTGTTCATGTGGCCAAGTTGCGGGGAAAGTGCGACACACAATTCTTTCCCATTTTCACATCCTCCATTCTAGGGTAATAGATTTTAGAAAAGCCCTTCCCATTTTATATAGTAGACCAACTGACCTAACTTTTCTTCAATACACTCTTCTCTATTATCTGTATACCTTGTTTGTGTTTGTGTCTGTGTGTGTGTGTGTGTGTGTGTGTGTGTGTCTGTTTCAGTTTGTGCGCTTAAATGGTTAGTTTGTATGCAAGTTTAGAGAAGGATTCTATGTAAGAAATCTCTAAACTGTGGATGGGGCAGCATCCAAATGTTCTCCCACATCATGACCTTCTAGAAAGAGTAGCATAATCTGCAAAAAATAATACAGTTGAAAGTAAAACTTGGAGGAAATGCCCTGGGATGGCTACATTATCACTGTTGACTGTGACATTTTTCTCTTGGCTTCTGTGGCCAGACATGAAGGCTCTGAAGCAAAGTTGCATCCTGTTGATCTGTGAATAAGATGAAGGAGGCTATCAACTGGGTCACATGAAGCATATGAAAAGCGTGACAGCAGCAGCTCTCTGCTCCCAGACCCAGTGAGAGAGAGACCCAACCGCCTGGTCAGGTGGGCACTCCTGAGGCTGCAGAGCAGAAGAGACCACCAGCGCTCACCCCTGCCCACATCCCTGGCCCAAGAGGAAACTGTATAAGGCCTCTGGGCTCCCGTGGAGGAGGGCCCAGGAGCGGCAGGACCCCTGCCTGAGACACCCCGGAACCTGAAGGAAACAGACCTGATATACAGTTCTCTGCACCCAAATCCCGTGGGAGGGAGAGCTAAACCTTCAGAGAGGCAGACAAGCCTGGGAAAGCAGAAGAGACTGCTCTCTGCACACACATCTTGGACGCCAGAGGAAAAAGCCAAAGACCATCTGGAACCCTGGTGCACTGAAGCTCCCGGAAGGGGCGGCACATGTCTTCCTGGTTGCACCCCATGAGCGAACTTGAGCCTCTGGACCACAGGTAAGACCAAATTTTCTGCTGCAAGAAAGCTGCCTGGTGAACTCAAGACACAGGCCCACAGGAACAGCTGAAGACCAGTAGATAGGAAAAACTACACGCCCGAAAGCAGAACACTATGTCCCCATAACTGACTGAAAGAGAGGAAAACAGGTCTACAGCACTCCTGACACACAGGCTTATAGGACAGTCTAGCTACTGTCGGAAATAGTAGAACAAAGTAACACTAGAGATAATCTGATGGCGTGAGGCAAGCGCAGGAACCCAAGGAACAGAAACCAAGACTACATGGCACCATCGGAGCCCAATTCTCCCATCAAAACAAACATGGAATATCCAAACAAATCAGAAAAGCAAGATCTAGTTTCAAAATCATTTTTGATCATGATGCTGGAGGACTTCAAGAAAGATGTGAAGAACTCCCTTAGAGAACAAGTAGAAGCCTACAGAGAGGAATTGCAAAAATGCCTGAAATAATTCCAGGAAAACATAAATAAACAAGTAGAAGCCCATAGAGAGGAGACACAAAAATCCCTGAAAGAATTCCAGGAAAACACAATCAAACAGTTGAAGGAATTAAAAATGGAAATAGAAGACATCAAGAAAGAACACATGGAAACAACCCTGGATATAGAAAACCAAAAGAGGAGACAAGGAGCTGTAGATACAAGCTTCACCAACAGAATACAAGAGATGGAAGAGAGAATCTCAGGAGCAGAAGATTCCATAGAAATCATTGACTCAACTGTCAAAGATAATGTAAAGCGGAAAAAGCTACTGGTCCAAATCATACAGGAAATCCAGGACTCAATGAGAAGATCAAACCTAAGGATAATAGGTATAGAAGAGAGTGAAGACTCCCAGCTCAAAGGAACAGTAAATATCTTCAACAAAATCATAGAAGAAAACTTCCCTAACCTAAAAAAAGAGATACCCATAGACATTCAAGAAGCCTACAGAACTCCAAATAGATTGGAACAGAAAAGAAACACCTCCCGTCACATATTGTCAAAACACCAAATGCACAAAATAAAGAAAGAATATTAAAAGCAGTAAGGGAAAAAGGTCAAGTAACATATAAAGGGAGACCTATCAGAATCACACCAGACTTCTCGCCAGAAACTATGAAGGCCAGAAGATCCTGGACTGATGTCATACAGACCCTAAGAGAACACAAATGCCAGCCCAGGTTACTGTATCCAGCAAAACTCTCAATTAACATTGATGGAGAAACCAAGATATTCCATGACAAAACCAAATTTACACAATATCTTTCTACAAATCCAGCACTACAAAGGATAATAAATGGTAAAGCCCAACATAAGGAGGCAAGCTATACCCTAGAAGAAGCAAGAAACTAATCGTCTTGGCAACAAAATAAAGAGAATGAAAGCACACAAACATAACCTCACATCCAAATATGAATATAAAGGGAAACAATAATCACTATTCCTTAACATCTCTCAGTATCAATGGCCTCAACTCCCCAATAAAAAGACATAGATTAACAAACTGGATACGCAATGAGGACCATGCATTCTGCTGCCTACAGGAAACACACCTCAGACACAAAGACAGACACTACCTCAGAGAGAAAGGCTGGAAAACAACTTTCCAAGCAAATGGTCAAGAAGTAGCAAGCTGGAGTTGCCATTCTAATATCAAATAAAATCAATTTCCAGCAAAAAGTCATCAAAAAGATAAGGAAGGACACTTCATATTCATCAAAGGAAAAATCCACCAAGATGAACTCTCAATCCTAAATATCTATGCCCCAAATACAAGGGCACCTACTTATGTAAAAGAACCCTTATTAAGCTCAAAACACACATTGCACCTCACACAATAATAGTAGGAGATTTCAGCGCTCCACTCTCATCAATGGACAGATCATGGAAACAGAAATTAAACAGTGATGTCGACAGACTAAGAGAAGTCATGAGCCAAATGGACTTAACGGATATTTATAGAACATTCTATCCTAAAGCAAAAGGATATACCTTCTTCTCAGCACCTCATGGTACTTTCTCCAAAATTGACCATATAATTGGTCAAAAAACGGGCCTCAACAGGTACAGAAAGATAGAAATAATCCCATGCGTGCTATCAGACCACCACGGCCTAAAACTGCTCTTCAATAACAATCGAAAATTGCCCACATATACTTGGAAATTGAACAATGCTCTACTCAATGATAACCTGGTCAAGGAAGAAATAAAGAAAGAAATTAAAACCTTTGAAAAATTAATGAAAATGAAGGTACAACATATCCAAATTATGGGACCCAATGAAAGCTGTGCTAAGAGGAAAACTCACAGCACTGACTGTCTGCAGAAAGAAACAGGAAAGAGCATATGTCAGCAGCTTGACAGCACACCCAAAAGCTCTAGAACAAAAAGAAGCAAATACACCCAGGAGGAGTAGAAGGCAGGAAATAATCAAACTCAGAGCTGAAATCAACCAAGTAGAAACAAAAAGGACCATAGAAAGAATCAACAGAACCAAAAGCTGGTTCTTTGAGAAAATCAACATAATAGATAAACCCTTAGTCAGACTAACGAGAGGACACAGAGAGTGTGTCCAAATTAACAAAATCAGAAATGAAAAGGGAGACATAACTACAGATTCAGAGGAAATTCAAAAAATCATCAGATCTTACTATAAAAACCTATATTCAACAAAACTTGAAAATCTTCAGGAAATGGACAATTTCCTAGACAGATACCAGGTATCGAAGTAAAATCAGGAACAGATAAACCAGTTAAACAACCCAATAACTCCTAAGGAAATAGAAGCAGCCATTAAAGGTCTCCCAACCAAAAAGATTCCAGGTCCAGACAGGTTTAGTGCAGAATTCTATCAAATCTTCATAGAAGACCTCATACCAATATTATCCAAACTATTCAACAAAATTGAAACAGATGGAGCCCTACCGAATTCCTTCTACGAAGCCACAATTACTCTTATACCTAAACCACACAAGACACAACAAAAAGAGAGAACTTCAGACCAATTTCCCTTATGAATATCGACGCAAAATATTCAATAAGATTAAGGCAAACCGAATTCAAGAGCACATCAAAACAATGATCCACCATGATCAAGTAGGCTTCATCCCAGGCATGCAGGGATGGATTAATATACGGAAAACCATCAAGGTGATCCATTATATAAACTAACTGAAAGAACAGAACCACATGATTATTTCATTACATGCTGAGAAAGCATTTGACAAAATTTAACACCCCTTCATGATAAAAGTCCTGGAAAGAATAGGAATTCAAGCCCCATACCTAAACATAGTAAAAGCCATATACAGCAAACCAGTTGCTAACATTAAACTAAATGGAGAGAAACTTGAAGCAATCCCACTAAAATCAGGGACTAGACAAGGCTGCCCACTCTCTCCCTACTTATTCCATATAGTTCTTGAAGTTCTAGCCAGAGCAATCAGACAACAAAAGGAGATCAAGGGGATACAGATCGGAAAAGAAGAGGTCAAAATATCACTATGTGCAGATGACATGATAGTATATTTAAGTGATCCCAAAAGTTCCACCAGAGAACTACTAAAGCTGATAAACAACTTCAGCAAAGTGGCTGGGTATAAAATTAACTCAAATAAATCAGTTGACTTCCTCTATACAAAAGAGAAAGAAGCCGAGGAAGAAATTAGGGAAATGACACCATTCATAATAGACACAAATAATGTAAAGTACCTCGGTGGGACTTAAATCAAGCAAGTAAAAGATCTGTACAATAAGAACTTCAAGACACTGAGGAAAGAAATTGAAGAAGACCTCAGAAGATGGGAAGATCTCCCATGCTCATGGATTGGCAGGATTAATATAGTAAAAATGGCCATTTTACCAAAAGCAATCTACAGATTCAATTCAATCCCCATTAAAATACCAATCAAATTCTTCAAAGAGTTAGACAGAACAATTTGCAAATTCATCTGGAATAACAAAAAACCCAGGATAGCTAAAGCTATCCTCAACAATAAAAGGACTTTAGGGAGAATCACTATCCCTGAACTCAAGCAGTATTACAGAGCAATAGTGATAAAAACTGCACGGTATTTCTACAGAGACAGACAGATAGACCAATGGAATAGAATTGAAGACCCAGAAATGAACCCACACATCTATGGTCACTTGATTTTTGACAAAGGAGCAAAAACCATCCAATGGAAAAAAGATAGCATTTTCAGCAAATGGTGCTGGTTCAACTGGAGGGCAATATGTAGAAGAATGCAGATCGATACATGCTTATCACCCTGTACAAAGCTTAAGTCCAAGTGGATCAAGGACCTCCACATCAAACCAGACACACTCAAACTAATAGAAGAAAAACTAGGGAAGCATCTGGAACACATGGACACTGGAAAAAATTTCCTGAACAAAACTCCAATGGCTTATGCTCTAAGATCAAGAATCGACAAATGGGATCTCATAAAACTGCAAAGCTTCTGTAAGGCAAAGGACACTGTGGTTAGGACAAAACGGCAACCAAAAGATTGGGAAAAGATCTTTACCAATCCTACAACAGATAGAGGCCTTATATCAAAAATATACAAAGAACTCAAGAAGTTAGACCGCAGGGAAACAAATAACCCTATTAAAAAATGGGGTTCAGAGCTAAACAAAGAATTCACAGCTGAGGAATGCCGAATGGCTGAGAAACACCTAAAGAAATGTTCAACATCTTTAGTCATAAGGGAAATGCAAATCAAAACAACCCTGAGATTTCACCTCACACAAGTGAGAATGGCTAAGATCAAAAACTCAGGTGACAGCAGATGCTGGCGAGGATGTGGAGAAAGAGGAACACTCCTCCATTGTTGGTGGGATTGCAGACTGGTAAAACCATTCTGGAAATCAGTCTGGAGGTTCCTCAGAAATTTGGACATTGTACTGCCTGAGGATCCAGGTATTCCTCTATTGGGCATATACCCAAAAGATGCCTCAACATATAAAAGAGACACGTGCTCCACTAAGTTCATCGCAGCCTTATTTATAATATCCAGAAAATGGAAAGAACCCAGATGCCCTTCAACAGAGGAATGGATACAGAAAATGTGGTACATCTACACAATGGAATATTACTCAGCTATCAAAAACAATGAGTTTATGAAATTCGTAGGCAAATGGTTGGAACTGGAAAATATCATCCTGAGGGAGCTAACCCAATCACAGAAAGACACACATGGTATGCCCTCATTGATAAGTGGCTATAGCCCAAATGCTTGAATAACCTAGATCCCTAGAACAAAGGAAACTCAAGAAGGATGTTCAAAATGTGAATGCTTCACTCCTTCTTTAAATGAGGAAAAAGAATACCCTTGGCAGGGAAGGGAGAGGCAAAGATTAAAACAGAGACTGAAGGAATACCCATTCAGAGCCTGCCCCACATGTGGCCCACACATATACAGCCACCCAATTAGACAAGATGGATGAAGTAAAGAAGTGCAGACCGACAGGAGCTGGATGTAGATCACTCCTGCGAGACAGAGCCAGAATACAGCAAATACAGAGGCAAATGCCAGCAGCATACCACTGAACTGAGAATAGGTCCCCTATTGAAGGAATCAGAGAAAGAACTGGAAGAGCTTGAAGGGGCTCGAGACCACAAAAGTACAACAATCTTAAGCAACCAGAGCTTCCAGGGACTAAGCCAATACCTAAATACTATACATGGAGTGACCCTGGACTCTGACCCCATAGGTAGCAATGAATAACCTAGTAAGAGCACCAGTGGAAGGGGAAGCCCTGGGTCCTGCTAAGACTGAACCCCCAGTGAACTAGACTATGGGGGGCGGCAATGGGGGAGGTATGGTAGGGGAACACCCATAAGGAAGGGGAGGAGGGAGCGGGATGTTTGCCCGGAAACCGGGAAAGGGAATAACACTTGAAATGTATATAAGAAATACTCAAGTTAATAAAAAAAAAAAAAAGCGTGACAAGAGAGTATCAGGCCATTGTGACACTGTCCTCCCATTAGAAACATGGAAGTGTTGACAATCACAGGTTGTGGTATCATGTCTGAAATTTGACACCCAGCTAGGCAAAGGTTAACCTGTCAGTTAGCTTCCTGAGCACCATCCACAAGACATGGGTAGGCTCAGATGATGGAATGTTGAAGATAGCTGCTATTCATTGTGAGCTACTTTTCAGGGTAAGTGGAAGACCATTTATCCTCTTGTGACATTGGAGATCAGAGTAATGAATGGGGACAGAGAGGACAAATCTGTGTTTTGTTTTGTTTTGTTTTCTGGACAACCATAACTACATTTTCTAGGCTAAGGATTTGCACATGGAAGTCTAGTGTCTCACATTGGTATATACCAATCTTGTATGATCTCAATAGCACAAGTGGTTCCAGGCTTCTTTTTTAGTTACTGGGATTTACAGGCAGTCATTTATGTCTTGTCTCCTAGATTCACAAATTATTTTCTGGCTTCATATACACAAGGCATATTTTTACACTCTGTCTCTCTGTGTATGTGTATTTCTCTGTCTTTCAGTCTCATCTCTCTTTCTCCTTCTGTCTGCCTCTCTTTCCTGTTTTTCAGCTTTCCTACAACAATCTTTACTAATGATAATATATTTCATTTCAGTTCATGCACTTTATTCTCTCATAAACTCCAGTGTGATCTAAAATTGCTGTCTATTGCAGAACCACAATTAAAAATATAACTGTTGTCCAAATCTACTAGACTAGAATTTTAACCACTGAGAAGATGTAGAATATCAACAGCTCCCAACAAGCCTAGGATCATGTATGGAAGGAAAATTTTCAGAGATAAAAGAAATGCATGCCAGGATGACCATGGCTTCTCTTTACAGGGACTACCAGCATCTGGAGAAAGGTAACATGGGGCTTTAATAAACATGCATCGTGTAACAATACCTAGTCTCTTCCCTTATGTTACACTTCCCTGTCTGTATTTTCCTAATGGCTGTTGTATATAAATGTAGTAGTTACTGCCTTTCAGGAGTATAGACGTTGTCACATGTGGCCCCCAAATGAAGAATTTGATTTTTCTTCCCTGGCTGAAGCTCCTTGCCAATGATCTACAACAACATTTCCCCCTATGACTTCTGCTTTGTTTTGTGTGTGAGTGTCTGTGTGTGTGTGTGTGTGTGTGTGTGTATCTGTCTGTCTGTCTGTCTTTCTGTCTTTGTCTCTGTCAGTCTGTTTCTTCCAGATGATACCTCTCTATACTTCAGTTTCACTTCTTAATTGCTCATTCCAAGATTGACCCATCATGCTTTCTCTGAGTGTTTGCTTTTGATGACTCAAATTACACATATGTTAATCAGTGCACCTGTAGCCACAACTGTGTACCATTGATCACATCATAACCACCCTCACGGCTAAGAAAAGCTATTTTTGAGCCTCTGAGGGAAGTTTTTATAAGAATTTAAAACTTTTCTGTATTTTTTACTCCCCTATCCAAACTGTTGTAGTTTGTGGATCTTCCCCAAGTCTTTGCTTAATTGTATTTATCTATGTTCCTGGCCTACTGGGAAGACATCATCCCAACCCTCCAATATTACTAATCAGGAGGAATAGATGAAGAAATTGGAGAAATTGGTCATTTATCTACAGAAGATGTCCCTGAGATGGATTAACTGTGTCGAATCATCGCATCACTGACAAGCATTCTGAACTATGTTCTCAGTTTATTTTCTTCTTTGTCATTTTGAGTGTGCTACCTAAGGTGGTGAGGACCATTTGTGGGCTGTGTTTGAGAATTGACTCTTCACTATTCATGCATGAAGGTGGTAAAAAATACAATAGATCAGTGATATCTCTGGGTTAGAAGGATAGTGATAGAATGTCTTCCTTTGTGTCTCAGGCAAAGATCCTTGAAAGGGCAACTTGGCTTGTTGATTTGGAGAAGAGTTAGTTAATGGGTAGGTATGTGCTGTTGAAGGGGACTCTCTTCTGGATACTCTAGAGTATGCTGGAATTTCCATGGTATTCTCTGTGATGTCACTAGTTTTATGGAAACAGAAACTGCCCTTGTGGTATTTAGTTAGTACTTATTGGTTTACGCACACAAATATTTTTGAGGATGATCAAGCTATTTACAGAGAAAACAGAAAGCATGGAGAGACAAAAGAAAGAGAAAGAAAAAATTAAAATACTTTCTTGTTACAGAAATGGAAAGAATAATTATCTTGTGGTAAATGGCGAGTTAGGGCACTTGGCTGGTTCTGAGGAGCTTCCTAGAGGAGGTGCTCTTGGCTCTGGCCTTGTAGGAGTACGACTTATGATCTGAGGGCTCTGGATTCCTAATGAAGAGAACCAGTTTCAGGAATATCTGATCATTTTTTGGCAGAGAACCAGGAATTGTCAAGCATGCAGCTGGTCTACTATGAGTTTCTTACTTTCATTCTGAATGAGCAAGAATTCCAAGAAGAGCCACAGGAATAAAAATTTTGACTCTCAGTGTAGAGTATTGAATTTTATCTTCAGAGGTATCCTGGACATGCCATTGGAATTTTATGACAAGGGCTTCTACCCTTGACATGCATCAATATCTCTGACTCTTTGTCTTGGACATACATGATTAAGGATTGGGGGTCCTAAACACTAATGACTCCAGGACTTACCTGCATCCCATCAGATATGTACTGAAAATGTCCTCCATTTCTTCATGTCTTGGCCAGATTTTGTTGTTAAGGGCCAGAGGGACTGCAGAAGGAAGTGAGGCGTATGTCTATCGATCATGGTTGGGAGAAAGAAAATAGCTAATAGATCCAGCTTGACTAGAGCTTTCCTCCTCTTTCAGTGCTTCCACGTGTCTGTAGACTTCGCCTTTTGTCATGCTTTATTGGGGGATTTGCATTTTTTCTCCTGTGTCTGGGCTACTACTATGCATGTTCCCTTGTTTTTATCTACAGGGTCTCCGGGTAAGGCATCATCCCAACCTTCCAGCATCAGTGAGCAAGTGCAACAGATTAAGAAGTTGGAGAAATTGACTAAGGAGCTCCAGAAGATGACATGTGAGTTGGAAAATTCTCGTGCATAGGTAACCATTGCACCAACAGCATTTGAAGAGAAGTACTCATTGTATGCACTTCTTTGTAGATAGTCCTGACCCCTGTGTGATAACCTCAGTTTTCTCAGACCACAGGAAAATGCAACTGTAATGTCCTCATGTACAAATTAATTTTCTTATGTTCCTCTCAGAATCACGACATAAAGAAAGGATAGTAGTGTGATAGGAAGCTATTTTATTTCTCAGAAATGCAGAAGCAGTGGTTTGAATAACTGTCTTGGGTTACGGAAAGTAATGTGTGATCTCTCATCATGGATTTTAATAGACAGAGAATGTATTTTCTGTCCTCAGACACACAGAAAGTTGGTAAGCTACAGAAGCATAGTAACTTAAACTTAGATAAGTAAACTTTTATTTTTTTTATTTAAAGTTTTATTTTATTTGTTTTCAATGAGTGTCTGTAACTCTCAGACACAACAGAAGTGGAAGTTTAATGCCATTATACATGGTTTTATGCCACTATGATTTTGCTGGTAGTTGAACTCAGGACCTATGGAAAAACAGTTAGGGCTCTTAAATGCTGAATCATCTCACCAGTCTAAATTACTTTTGACGATGATGGTGATGATGATGATGATGATGATGATGATGATGATGATGATGATGATGATGATTACCATTATTATCATTATACTTAAACTCTAAAGGGATCAAGATTTCCCCTCCTCCAAAGCTCTTTCCCCTCTCCTGTCTCAAGATACCCTACAATAAAGAAGATACCATCACAGCTTCCCATCCTCCCCAGCACTGAAGAAAGAAAAGTTTTACTTTGTCATGGTTATGGACATATTCTTGTTTACTGGGCTCAGAGCTTCAGATCTGATGGAGGGAGACTATGGAAATGGAATCTCCTTTGGAGGAATCTGCTTACCTTGTAGGAATGGGGAAACAGAGAGCAAAAGTAAGATGTTGTTCCACGACTTCATCCCTTGCTAAGAAAAAAGTGTCCTTTTCACAGCTTGGGAACTGGGTAAGCAGTCTAAGCAAGCATGGCTAACAAGCCAAACCAGATGGGTAAACATTTGTCCATTGGATACGAAGGGGGAGCATTTAATTGACTATGCTGACTGTATCTCCTGTCCACTGTGTTCTAATCCCATGCAAGGAAAGTTCGGTGGATTTTGTCTGTCCTGTGTCGGAACAATAGTGTTTTCCATTCTGAATGCTTTTTCTTCACTGATATGAACCTTGAGAGAACAGTGGGAGCCACGGAAAGCCACAGCCAACAACATTCTACATTCTAGAATATCAAGGCCTTCTCATAAGAAACACTTTCTTGTAGTTGTGAATTCAGCAGGGAGGAAAATTACAACCAACCTCTGATCAAGCAGCATAAAAATTAGCATGAGATAAAGAAAGACTTAAAAATGAGTCAGATCTCTGATACATAACAATAAGTGGACCCTGGCACTGTCACAAATAACATTAAGGTTATTTTGTTGAGCAAGAGTTACTCTCCTGGAGTCCTCAGATGTTCATATGTGGTTGAAAATCTGTCACGGAAGACTGTATTGATATCATACTCTAATCCAGAGAGACCATACAAAAAAGTATATTATTCCTTCTGGAGTATTGGTTGAAATTAATTCACATCACACATTTGTATGTGAGGCTTAAATTAATGTTCTACATAGACAAAAGCATTATCTCAATCCTTGCCTTTGTAATTTGTTTTGTTTTGTTTTTTTTTTTTAATTTTGAAAATGGCTTAGTATTCTTCAGTTAAACAATTGAACTGAAGTGACTGTTCCTCAGACTGTATACATAGAGAACATCTGAGTAGTAGTTGACATTTTTAGTCGGGGCGTCTCCCCATGGATCTGTTTGTGCCTGAATAAGCATGCATAGACTTATTTCAGTTAAGGGAATCATGTAGTATACAAAAAATTAGAGGATCCATCTGCTGTAAATATTTTCTTTTACTCAGGTGAAGGAAGGTTTATCAAAGCCTGTGTATCAAAGGTTGTAGATATTACACCATCCATAGGAGATAATATATCAAGAAAGATTCTGCAGGGATACAGAGATTGACCTAAATATCCCCACACAATTCTAAGCCAGAACGGACAAGATATCACTTCACGTGGAAATTTAAAATAATCTGATGCTATGGTATGTGGAGTGTTTTAAAGAAAAACCACCTAAAAAGCATATGCATATATAGCAGATGCTATTCAAAAATATCCAGAGGCAGTTTGGAACCTACATTTAGCACAAAGAGATTGAATCCCCACTTCACAGATACTGAATAGAACCACTGAGTATTAAGAAATCTATATTAGAAATCACTTGCCTATCACATGTCTGTATAACTAGGTAGTCACAGCAAACATGACATTCTGAAAGCATAACTTGAACTTGTCAACAATGGAGGGAGTGCATGTAGTGAATGAGGTTTGGGCATGAAACTCAAAAGTCGAAAATAATACCGAGATTTGAGTTTTGAGGACAATAAATACTTAATGACTTTTGGGACAAAATTTGAATCTAAAGACTCCAAAAATTATTTATCAATCAGCTCTGAATCCCTATGGAGATTGGTGGATATTATGAATTTAGTCTGTGCCCCAGAGGTATAGGTAAATGGTGTAATTTGAAGTGATTAGGTATGCTAAAGAGGCATACAAAACTGAGGAGGCCATGGTATCATTGAATAAGTGTGCTTCTCCAAAACGTAGCATGATTTTTTGTGGAGTGACCTAGACACTATACACACACGCGCATGCACACACATAAACACACAGATACACACATACACACATACACACAAACACACACAAACACACACAAACACACACACACACACACACACACACACACAAAACCCACAAATAATTGACTTCCTCTGTGCTGTGTGTGGCATGCTGGAATTATCCAAGATATGAAGAGTATTCTCCACAAGTAAGTTAAACCCAAACTCAATGAAAAATTTAGAATTCCTCCTCCTTTCTTGAGAAAGCATTCTGTGCATGAGTAATGCTTACATTTTAAAGTTTAAGAGGGATGACTTGAAAACAGTAACTACTTAATCCACGTTGAAACAGCATTTCAGAGATGTGTAGTGATTTAATTTTGATTTTATGAAACTGCAATTGCTCAGGTCTCATGATTGCAGTATTGAACCACGTCATTCCTAAACATAACTGTAGGGACAGTAAGAGTTTGGAGATTTCTTCAAGTTGAAAAACCTCAGAAATCGTATTAGCAACAACTTAATTCAAAAATGGAGAAACTTGTGCTTGGGTAAGGTCCTAAGACTGAGCAGCTGGTTCAAAGCCAAGGACAAACATTGCATGTAACCAAGGACTGCTGGGTACAGAACCTGTTACTAAAATGGAGAAAGCTAAAGTCTTCAGGAAATATGGATAAGGAAGACTTGAAATGGTAGAAATATATGCTATATATTTAGTGGTACACACTGAGAGGATGAATTTTTGAAATGTTTATCTCCTTAGGAGTGTAAACATTTGAGCTAAGTAAATGCTGTAGCCTAGGTACGAAAGGGAAGTGAGTTTCCATTCAGACACTGGAATTACCTTCATGCCGAACTTGAACATGGGAGGGTTTCAAAGAAATGTTGAAGCACATCAAGAGCTTCTGAGCATCCAGGAGGAGTCTGAGAGGATTAATTTGTTCTTGTTATGAGGGATTTTCTAGTTTATTGTTGGAAATCCATCAAGAGAAGTTCAAAGTCTAGAAACCAAATTCTATACAAGTCTCATATTAGCTTTGGAAGACTGTGACCTGTAAAGGCCTCAAAAAGGCATAGCTAGATTCACCTGCTAAAATGTATTACAATTGGTGACTGACTGCCTTTCCACTATGTTCCCAAGGCCAGCCGCAAGGTACGACTGTGGTGCTAAACCTTCAGCTGGAGAATTCTGCTTAGCTTAATTACTGTGTTTTGTTTTTGGTTTGAGTTGTGTTTGCTTCAGGTATTAGTACTGTAGGTTTGGTTGGAAGTTTTGTTATTCATTCTTAATAAATTTTTGTTCTTTTGGTGAATTTGCAGTTTTGATAACATCATGCACATTGGGTTATGATTGTATCATTAAACCCTTTTTGAAAAAAAATTAATATATATTTTTCAGAATAAAATGTGTTTTTCAACTCATAAGAAACAAGTTTTTTCTTGTGTCGTGTTGCACCCTGTAATCCCAGAAACCATATGTAGAGATAGATGACTAAAATTTGCAGGGTCTTGGGATTCACAATTGTTCCCAGTAAGCCAGAGGTACACATGTGGATTGGCCTTTCGATGTGTCTAGTGTGGCCTAATCTGTATACCAATTTCATGATGGAAAAGGTATCCATACTCTATCCTTGTGGTCATATATTTAGCTACTCCTAAAACATAGTACTTTAGGAATGATCTCATAGAACAAATTAATGAGAAAATCAACAGTATTTGTCTAATGACTACCAGAAAATGAAAACATTCACCAATGTATTGGAAATTAAACTCCGGAATATCTGACGTATTCTGTCTCTGCTTTATTGAGATATAGTCTCAGTGCGAACCACATAGAAGAGATAATGAATTCCATGTTCTTAAAAATCTTTTTTATACTTAGTTTTTATATTGTTGGCCTTGAATATGTATTTGGTGCCTATTTTGGATAGTTGTTTGGTTCAGATTATTATCATTACCATTATTATTGCTATTATTTCTTTTTTTATTAACTTGAGTATTTCTTATATACATTTCTTTCTTTTTTTTTAAGATTTATTTTATTTATTATATATAAGTACACTGTAGCTGTCTTCAGATACACCAGAAGAGGGCATCGGATCTCTTTACAGATGGTTGTGAGCCACCATGTGGTTGCTGGGAATTGAACTCATGACCTCTGGAAGAACAGTCGGGTGTTCTTAACCACTGAGCCATCTCTCAAGCCCTCTTATATACATTTCGAGTGTTATTCCCTTTCCCGGTTTCCAGGTAACATCCCCTTCCTTTCTCCCCTTCTTTATGGGTGTTCCCGTCCCCACCCACCCCCCCTTGTCGCCCTCCCCCCAACAATCTAGTTCACTGGGGGTTCAGTCTTAGCAGGACACAGGGCTTCTTCTTCCTCTGGTGCTCTTACTAGGTTATTCATTGCTACCTATGAGGTCAGAGTCCAGGGTCAGTCCATGTATAGTCTTTAGGTAGTGGCTTAGTCCCTGGAAGCTCTGGTTGATTGGCATTGTTGTATATATGGAGTCTCGAGCCCCTTCAAGCTCTTCCAGTTCTTTCTCTGATTCCTTCAACGGGGGTCCTAATCTCAATTCAGTGGTTTTCTGCTGGCATAGGCCTATGTGTTTGCCGTATTCTGGCTGTGTCTCTCAAGAGAGATCTACATCCGGCTCCTGTCGGCCTGAAATACTTTGCTTCGTCCATCTTGTCTAATTGGATGGCTGTATATGCATTGGCCACATGTGGGGGAAGCTCTGAATGGGTGTTCCTTCTGTGTCTGTTTTAATCATTGCCTCTATTCCCTGCCAAGGGTATTCTTGTTCCCCTTTTAAAGAAGGAGTGAAACATTCACATTCTGATCATCCGTCTTGAGTTTCATTTGTTCTAGTCATCTAGGGTAATTCAAGCATTTGGGCTAATAGCCACTTATCAATGAGTGCATACCATGTGTGTTTTTCTGTGTTTGGGTTACCTCACTCACGAAGATATTTTCCAGTTCCTACCATTTGCCTACGAATTTCATAAGGTCATTGTTTTTGATAGCTGAGTAATATTCCATTGTGTAGATGTACCCCCTTTTCTGTGTCCATTCCTCTGTTGAAGGGCATCTGGATCCTTTCCAGCTTCTGGCTATTATAAATAAGGCCGCGATGAACTTAGTGGAGCACGTGTCTTTTTTATATGTTGGGGCATCTTTTGGGTATATGCCCAAGAGAGGTATAGCTGGATCCTCAGGCAGTACAGTGTCCAATTTTCTGAGGAACCTCCAGACTGATTTCCAGAATGAGTGTTCATGTCTGCAATCCAACCAAAAATGGATGAGTGTTCCACGCTCTTCGGATCCTTGCCAGCATCTGCTGTCACCTGAGTTTTTGATCTTAGCCATTCTCACTGGTGTGAGGTGAAATCTCAGGGTTGTTTTGATTTGCATTTCCCTTATGACTAAAGATGTTGAACATGTCTTTAGGTGTTTCTCAGCCATTCGGCATTCCCCAGCTGTGAATTCTTTGTTTAGCTCCGAACCCCATTTTTTTTAATAGGATTATTTGTCTCCCTGCGGTCTAACTTCTTGAGTTCTTTGTATATTTTGGATATAAGGCCTCTCTCTGTTGTAGGATTGGTAAAGATCTTTTCCCAATCTGTTGGTTGCCGTTTTGTCTTAACCACAGTGTCCTTTGCCTTACAGAAGCTCTGCAGCTTTATGAGATCCCATGTGTCGATTCTTGATCTTAGAGCATAAGCCATTGGTGTTTTGTTCAGGAAATTTTTTTCCAGTGCCCATGTGTTCGAGATTCTTCCCCAATTCTTCTTCTGTTAGTTTGAGTGTATCTGGTTTGATGTGGAGTCCTTGATCCACTTGGACTTAAGCTTTGTATAGGGTGATAAGCATGGATCGCTCTGCATTCTTCTACATGTTGACCTGCAGTTGAACCAGCACCATTTGCTGAAAATGCTATCTTTTTTCCATTGGATGGTTTTGGCTCATTTGTCAAAAATCAAGTGCCCATAAGTGTGTGGGTTCATTTCTGTGTCTTCAATTCTGTTCCATTGGTCTATCTGTCTGTCTCTGTACCAATAGCATGCAGTTGTTATCACTATAGCTCTGTTATACTGCTTGAGTTCAGGGATAGTGATTAAACCTAAAGTCCTTTTATTGTTGAGAATAATTTTAACTATTCTTGGATTTTTGTTATTCCAGATGAATTTTCAAATTGTTCTGTCTAACTCTTTGAAGAAATGGATTGGTATTTTGATGGGGACTGCATTGAATCTGTAGATTCCTTTTTTAAAATGGCCATTTTTACTATATTAATCCTGCCAATCCATGAGCATGGGAGATCTTTCCATCTTCTGAGGTCTTCTTCAAATTCTTTCTTCAGTGTCTTGAAGTTCTTATTGTACAGATCTTTTACTTGCTTGGTTAAAGTCACATCAAGGTACTTTATATTATTTGGGTCTATTATGAAGGGTGTCGTTTCCCTAATTTCTTTACAGCTTGTTTCTCTTTTGTGTAGAGGAAGGCTACTGATTTATTTGAGTTAATTTTTATACCCAGCCAATTTGCTGAAGTTGTTTATCAGCTTTAGTAGTTCTCTCTTGGAACTTTTCAGATCACTTAAATATACTATCATATCATCTGCAAATAGTGATATTTTGACTTCTTCTTTTCCCATCTGTATCCTCTTGACCTCCTTTTGTTGTCTGATTGCTCTGGCTAGAACTTCAAGAACTATATTGAATAAGAAGTGAGAGAGTGGGCAGCCTTGTCTAGTCCCTGATCATAGTGGAATTGCTTCAAGTTTCTCTCCATTTAATTTAATGTTAGCAACTGGTTTGCTGTATATGGCTTTTACTATGTTTAGGTATGGGCCTTGAATTCCTGTTCTTTCCAGGACTTTTATCATGAAGGGGTGTTGAATTTTGTCAAATGCTTTTTCAGCATCTAATGAAATGATCATGTGGTTTTGTTCCTTTAGTTTGTTTATATAATGGATCACGTTGACGGTTTTCCGTATATTAAACCACCCCTGCATGCCTGGGATGAAGCCTACTTGATCATGGTGGATGATTGTTTTGATGTGCTCTTGGATTCATTTTGCCAGAATTTTATTGAGTATTTTTGCGTCAATATTCATAAGGGAAATTGGTCTGAAGTTCTCTTTCTTTGTTGGGTCCTTGTGTGGTTTAGGTATAAGAGTAATTGTGGTTTCATAGAAGGAATTCGGTAGTGATCCATCTGTTTCAATTTTGTGGAATAGTTTGGGTAATATTGTTATGAGGTCTTCTATGAAGGTTTGATAGAATTCTGCACTAAACCCATCTGGACCTGGGCTCTTTTTGGTTGGGAGACCTTTAATGACTGCTTCTATTTCCCTAGGAGTTATGGGGTTGTTTAACTGTTTATCTGTTCCTGATTTAACTTTGGTAACTGGTATCTGTCTAGGAAATTGTCCATTTCCTGTAGATTTTCAAGTTTTGTTGAATATAGGCTTTTATAGTAAGATCTGATGATTTTTTGAATTTCCTCTGAATCTGTAGTTATGTCTCCGATTTCGTTTCTGATTTTGTTAATTTGGACATATTTTCTGTGTCCTCTCGTTAGTCTGGGTAAGGGTTTATCTTTCTTGGTGATTTTCTCAAAGAACCAACTTTGGTTCTGTTGATTCTTTCTATGGTCCTTTTCGTTTCTACTTGGTTGATTTCAGCTCTGAGTTTGATTATTTCCTGACTTCTACTCCTCCTGTGTGTATTTGCTTCTTTTTGTTCTAGAGCTTTTAGGTGTGCTGTCAAGCTGCTGACATATGCTCTTTCCTGTTTCTTTCTGCAGGCACTCAGCCCTATGAGTTTTCCTCTTAGCACAGCTTTCATTGTGTCCCATACGTTTGGGTATGTTGTACCTTCATTTTCATTAAATTCTAAAAAGTCTTTAATTTCTTTCTTTATTTCTTCCTTCACCAGGTTATCATTGAGTAGAGCATTGTTCACTTTCCAAGTATATGTGGGCATTCATCCCTTAGTGTTATTGAAGACCAATTTTAGTCCGTGGTGGTCTGATAGCAGGCATGGGATTATTTCTATTTTTCTGTTCCTGTTGAGGCCCGTTTTTTGACCAACTATATGGTCAATTTTGGAGAAAGTACCATGAGGAGCTGAGAAGAAGGTATATCCTTTTGCTTTGGGGTAGAATGTTCTATAAATATCTGTTAAGTCCATTTGGCTCATGAATTCTCTTAGTCTGTCTACGTCTCTATTTAATTTATCTTTCCGTGATGTGTCCATTGATGAGAGTGGGGTGGTGAAGTCTCCTACTATTATTGTGTGAGGGGCAATGTGTATTTTGAGCTTTAGTAAGGTTTCGTTTACGTATGTAGGTGCCCTTGTATCTGGGGCATACATATTTAGGATTGAGAGTTCATCTTAGTGGATTTTTCCTTTGATGAATATGAAGTGTCCTTCCTTATCTATTTTGATGACTTTTAGTTGAAAATTGATTTTATTTGATATTAGAATGGCTACTCAAGCTTACTTCTTCTGACCATTTGCTTGGAAAGTTGTTTTCCAGCCTTTCACTCTGAGGTAGTGTCTGTCTTTTTCTCTGAAGTGTGTTTCCTGTAGGCAGCAGAATGCAGGGTCCTCGTTGCGTATCCAGTTTGTTAATCTATGTCTTTTTATTGGGGAGTTGAGGTCACTGATGTTGAGAGATATTAAGGAATAGTGATTATTGCTTCCTGTTATATTCATATTTGTATGTGAGGATATGTTTGTGTGCTTTTCTTCTCTTTGTTTTATTGCCAAGTGGATTAGTTTCTTGTTTCTTCTAAGGTATAGCTTGCCTCTTTATGTTAGGCTTTACCATTTATTATCCTTTGTAGTGCTGGATTTGTAGAAAGATATTGTGCAAATTTGGTTTTGTCATGGAATATCTTGGTTTCTCCATCTATGTTAATTGAGAGTTTTGCTTTATACAGTAACCTGGGCTGGCATTTATATACTCTTATTGTCCATATGACATCTGTCCAGGATCTTCTGGCTTTCATAGTTTTTGGCGAGAAGTCTGGTGTGATTTTGATAGGTCTGCCTTTATATGTTACTTGACCTTTTTCCCTTACTGCTTTTAATATTATTTCTTTATTTTGTGCGTTTGGTTTTTTGAGTATTATGTGACGGGACGTGTTTCTTTTCTGGTCCAATCTATTTGGAGTTCTGTAGGATTCTTGTATGCCTATGGCAATATCTTTTTTTAGGTTAGGGAAGTTTTCTTCTATGATTTTGTTGAAGATATTTACTGGTCTTTTGATCTGGGAGTCTTTACTCTCTTCTATACCTATTAACCTTAAGTTTGATCCTCTCATTGAGTCCTGGATTTCCTGTATGTTTTGGACCAGTAGCTTTTTCTGCTTTACATTATCTTTTTTGAGTTGAGTCAATGATTTCTATGGAATCTTCTGCTCCTGAGATTATTTCTTCCATCTCTTGTATTCTGTTGATGAAGCGCGTATCTACAGCTCCTTGTCTCTTCTTTTGGTTTTCTATGTCCAGGGTTGGTTCTATGTCTATGTTCCATGTGTTCTTTCTTAATTGCTTCTATTTCCATTTTTAATTCCTTCAACTGTTTGATTGTGTTTTCCTGCAATTCTTTCAGGGATTTTTGTGCTACCTCTCTGTAGGCTTCTACTTGTTCTCTAAGGGAGTTCTTCACGTCTTTCTTGAAGTCCTCCATCATAATGATGAAATATGATTTTGAAACTAGATCTTGCTTTTCTGGTGTGTTTGGATATTCCATGTTTGCTTTGGTGTGAGAATTTGGCTCCGATGATGCCATGTAGTCTTTGTTTCTGTTGCCTGGGTTCCTGTGCTTGCCTCTCGCCATCAGATTATCTCTAGTGTTACTTTGTTCTGCTAATTTCTGACAGTGGCTAGACTGTCCTATAAGCCCATGTGTCAGGAGTGCTGTAGACCTGTTTTCCTGTTCTCTTTCAGCCAGTTATGGGGACAGAGTGTTCTGCTTTCGGGCGTGTAGTTATTCCTATCTATAGTCCTTCAGCTGATCCTGTGGGTCTGTGTCTGGTGTTCACCAGGCACGTCACTTGCAGCAGAAAAGTTGGTTTTACCTGTGGTTCCGAGGCTCAAGTTTGCTCGTGGAGTGCTGCCTACGAACTCTCTGCAGCGGCAGCAACCAGGAAGATCTGCACCGCCTTTTCTGGGAGCCTCCGTGCACCAAGGTTCCAGATGGCACTTGGTGTTTTCCTCTGGTGTCAAGATGTGTGCAGAATGCAGTCTCTTCTGGTTTCCCAGGTGTGTCTGCCTCTCTGTAGGTCTAGCTCTCCCTCCCATGGGATTTGCGTGCAGAGAACTGTTTATCCGGTCTCTCCCTTCAGGCACAGGGGTCCTGTCGCTCCTGGGCATTAACCCAAGGGAATCCAGAGTCAGTATACAGTTTCCTCTTGGGCCAGTGATGTGGCCAGGGGTGGGCAGTGTTGGTGGTCTCTTCCACTCTGCAGCCTCAGGAGGGCTCACCTGACCAGGCGGTGAGGTCTCTCTCCCATGAGGTTTGGGAGCAGAGAGCGCTATTATTTCTTTTATACATAATTTTTCATTTGATGTAAGTGCTATGCACCACATACATGCAATTACCCCAGAATCCAGTCAAGGTTAGTGAATTCCACTTGGAACTGGGTTATCCTTTTGGTCCTATGTTAAGGAAATTTGAAAAAATGGATGAGCTATCTCTCCAGAACCTGCCCATGACTTTTGTCCTTCCTTTTGTACTGCATTAGTTGAACTTGAACAAACTCATTCAAAGAAAGAAGGTTTGTGAGAACTACAGAAATACATAAATGGCCCCTCCACTCCCATCCTCTCCCCTCCCCTTTCTCCCCCCCACCTCTCCTCTCCCTTCCTCTCCTCTCTCCTCCTTTCCATTTCCCTTCCTTCTAGAAAAAAAAAGAAATACATATAAGGAATAGGAATGCTTATTGTCTAAACTGCCAGTCATCCATGAGGGCATTAGTAGATGCACAATCATACCTTAGCATCGCTTATTGCAAGGGTTGGAGCAGAACTGTCAATCTCATCCTGTGTTATGATGTAGATTAGACTCATCAGATTAAATTAAGAATTGAAAAAAATCTCCTGGGGTTGAAAGTGGTAAGGAAATCATGCTTATGTATCATAAATGCAGTGCTAAGAGCAGGATTCAATCTAGTCTGGAGGGATGCATCCTTCAGCACAGTCAACAGATCTTTGGAGAATGATTCAGTTCAAAACTGGGTATGGAGAAGGATTGTTGATATTGTTTTAGAAGACATCCCAACATTTAAAAAGTGTTTCTTTCAGATCAGTGAATGATTTTTGTAAAATAACTCATGGAATGAACTTTTGAGACCAACCATCAGCCTGAGAATTAATGTGTGAAAGAATAAATTCTGTGTTTTTCCAGACTGTTGCTTTCAAAGCAACAGCTAAACGTGTCCATCCTATGAATGATACATAGATATATACACATTATAGCAGTATGGATACTGAGTTTCTTCAGGTTCATGAATGAGGTATTCAGCAGTTGACCTGGCTCAGAAATTAAGGAAATTTGTGCCAACTCTTGAGACCTGAGTTCCTTCCCCATGAGCCCCATGATTGAAGAAAAGAACAAATTTCAGACAACTTGTCTCAGATTTTTTGTAGTTGTGGTTTCCTGGTCTTGATCTACAGAAGGAAGGGAATCTAGTTTTCCAATTCTTGTTTATCCTATAATAATTCTTTCCAATGCACTCATGCAAATATATTACTGTGGATTTCATTGATAGGTTACTTTTGCTATTTGAATTCTGTTGCCAAGAACTCTAGGAAATAAGAAGCACTGTATCAAAGCATCATATGAAAATCATGCTAAGGGAATGTGGCCATTGGTAATTTGTAACTGAGCTGAAACACTTACTAGACACAAACTGCTGTAAAAGGTCTTCTCTAGATTCCAGGTGTAGAAGCCGCTGTTCCCTAACAGAGAGTAGAGGATGAATCTCTTTGTACAGAGAAAAGGGATTTATCACAATGATCACAGTCTGTGGTCCACATAATTTAACAATGGATGGATATTTGTAAAGTCCAAGAATCCAGTAGTTGATAAGTCCACAAGCCTGGATGTCTCATCTGTTCATTATTATATGATTAAATCCTCAGTAAGCAGGTTCTATGGTATGTGAGGGTTTGGTAGGAATGTGAGTGTAAGCTAGAAAAAGTAAAAGTTTCTTTCTTCCATGTTTTCTATGGTCTTCAATTATAATGCATTGTTCAGAATACATTGAGATTACCATTTTTCAATAGAACGTTCCTTTCAGGGAAACTGCAGCCTCACAACATGGCTCAGGAGTATGGGAACTGCAAGACCCAGTCTGGGAAGATGTTCCTATTCATCGAGCCCACCTACCAGTATTGCAAAAATACCCAAGAAATTCTCAATCAACTCCCTTTGAAACATGGTCTTCTGGGATTTGTAGACATCACAGCCACTAACAATACCAACTCAATTCAAGATTACTTATAACAGCTCACTGGAGTGAAAATAGTTCCTAGGTCTTTAAGCTAATCAAAGATTTCATAGGCATACTCAGTGAACTAGTCTCCCTCCATCAGAATTGGGAGCTGATGACGTGGCTGAAGCAGATTGGAGCTCTGCTGTTATGAAAAGGATGGCAGTAAATCCCATGCTGACAGCTGTCATCCAGGCATGTGAAGGCCAGTGCACCTGAGAGTTTATGTGCATCATGGAGGAGGACAGTACTTTTTGTGACTTGGATTTTCAAAAAATTGACTTTTATTCTATTCCTCAGTGCTTAAATATAATGCTGTTTGCATGAAACCATGGGGTAGGGAAACTTAACATCACACAGGATTGATTCTCCATACTTTATGTGCTCACATGTCTCTACCTCTAAGCCCATGTTGAACAATCCAGTGCATCTATATCTCCAGTGAATCAATTACCGTTTTTCTACCATGCTTTTCTGCTGAAGTCATTTTGCAGAAGTCCACTTCCTAGTGAATATTAAAACAATGGATATTCTGAAGTTGTGTATGATCCACACACAGGCCTTTCCCACTTCAGCATTTCCAACTTTCAAATGGTGTTCTCAACCTTTCCCTCCACAAGCACAAAAGTCCGCAGTGGTATGAGGATGCTGTTTGAAAAATCAGATGAAGAGTTTTACCATAGTTGTTCCTCACTGTAGCAATATTAATGTAGATGGAAGAGCATATGATAAATTCAGCTCTGTTCACAAACTGGTTAACTGCCAAGAAAAT
This sequence comes from Rattus norvegicus, assembly GCF_021556685.1. Lineage (NCBI taxonomy): Eukaryota > Metazoa > Chordata > Mammalia > Rodentia > Muridae > Rattus > Rattus norvegicus. Next base: position 41,164,962 of record NC_141555.1, on the reverse strand, counting down.
CCCAAACAGTTGTGAGTTGATTCTAGTCAGAGTCCCAGAAAAGTCAAATATGAAATGCAAAATTTCAGAGCTCTTCAAAGACTGTCTATGAAAGAATTTCCTTGCAAAACACTGTCCTAAAATATTTATTCCATTCAGACTTTTATATTTTGCTTTGATGTTTATTAATAATGCAACTGCAGGTCTCTTCTCTGGTCTCCAGTGCGAAGGATTCATTCCTAAAAAAGATGTATCTGCAGATGACTAAAAATATAAAAATAAGAATAGATCTTGATTAAAGTTCTGAGTTAAAGATGCAACATCCTATCACAAAGATCATATTAGAATTAGATTTGACATATATGTGTATATATTTTTATTTTTAGTGTCTTCTTGAATCTGTTCGCACGGATTTTATTGAGAATATGTGTGTATCGGTGTAAATTAGTATGTAATACTCAGTCTTCCTCTCTTTCTGTCAGTTGTCAGTAATGGAGTAGAAACACTTTTTTTTATTTTTATCAAAGTTAATAAAGATTTATTATAAGTACAGGGACAGAAGATAAAATATGGATTGGGTTTATCTATGTAATTTTTCAATAATAAGTATATCCCAAAATATGGATTTTACCTTTGAGCAAACATTTTGTATAGTCATTAAGGAATGAGATGTGAATGTCTCTGTTGGAAACATGAACATATTATATTATAAACATTATATGTATACAATAATCTATTCCTTTGTTTACATTTCAAATGTCATTTCCCCAATTGGCCTTTCTTTCTTGAATCACACAAGCCATTTTGATCCTCTTAGTTTCTAAGGTGGTGCTCCCCCATCTACATACCCACTTCCACTTTAGTCCTCTACCATCCCCCTTCTCTGGGATATGGCATCTCCACAGGACCAATTGACTCCCTTCCCAGAAATGGAAGATGAGGCAGTAGTCTTCTCCATATGCTCTACAATCTATGTAGCAGAAGCCATCTACTGGCACAAATATAAACTTGTTTGTGCTAAATTTCCTGAGACTCTGAAGGGTAAACTTTATTGATAGTGTTGTTCTTCATATTGGGTTCCAATCCCCTTCAGATCCTTCAGGCAATCCACTAGCCTTGCTTTTCTGGCTCTCAGTTTCTGTCATATGGTTATGTGTATGTGAATCTGTCACCATCTGGTAATGGCAGAGCCCCTCAGATGACAGACATATTAGGGTCTCATCTGCAAGCACATCTTGATATCAGGAGTCATCGGAGGATTTGGAGTCTGTGGATGAAATTGTTCTTCTAGTCTGGTGGTCTCTGGATTGCCTTTCCTTCAGTCTCTGCTCCTTTTTTTCTTTGCATTTTTTTTCATTTTGGACATTTATAAGTTAAAGATTTTGAAATGTGTGGGCATCAACTTCTCTTCACAGGTGGGCATGTCTAGCTACAGGAGGTAGTCTCTTGTGGTTCTATCTCTTTGCTGCTTACTATCTCAACTACCATAGTCCCAGTAAATTTATAGAACCCTCTTGCATCCCTGGCATCTGTGACTTTCCTGGAAATGCCCAAGTTCAACACCCACCACTGATGCTTATTTTTATTTATTCCAATGTTCCTGTAGATTTCTCTTTTGTCTTTATATTGTTTCTACACTCCCAATTTTGTCAACTCTTCTCTACTTCTAGCAAGGTCCCTCCACTCCTCTCTCTTTTATTATCATTTTGCTCTCAATTCTAAGTCGGTTGCAAGAATCTGCAGTATGGCCTTCTAACATTTTAACTTCCATGTGATAAATGATTTGTGTATTGGGTATACTGATCTTTTCGGCTAACATCCACTTCTCACTAAGTACATCCCATGTTATGTCCTTTTCGATCTCTGTTTCTTCACTAATTTCCACGTCCATCCCTTTGCCTACAAAGTTCTTGGTTTCCTCATTTTTAATACCGAGTAGTATTTCTTTGTTTAAATATAGCACACTTTCTGTATTTATTCCTAAGTTGAGTTGACGTATATCATGACTGTTTGCAGCACTTGACTTATATAAGTAAGGCTGCCCTGAACATGTTCAACCACTTGTCACTGTTATATGTGGATCATATTTGAGTATTTGCGTTGAAGTGATTGGTAAAGCCGGGTCTTCAGGCAATGCTATTTGCAATATTCTCTGAACCTCCACATTGATATCCAAAGTGGCTATACATATACAAATCCCACCAGCAGTGGAGGAGTGTTCCATTTTCTCAACATCATAGCCTACTCTGCTACTGCATTAGTTTTTTGTCTTAGTCACACTGATTGGTGTAATGTAGACTCTCAAGTTCATTTCAGTTTGTATTTTTCTGATAACTAAGGATTTCGAAGATTTCTTGATATGTTTCTCAGCTACTGAGATACATCAGTTCAGAATTCTTGTTTTAGCTCTCTAACCCAGTTTAAAAGTTGGGTTACTTTGTTGTGTGGGAGTTTAACTTTCTGAATTATTTCTATATTTATTATTATGGCACTTTACCAGATATGGGGTTGGTTAAAATCTTTTCCAAATGTGTAGATTTCTGTTTTATCCTATTGGCAGTGAACTTTGCGTTAACAAAAATTTTAAGATTGTTTAAATTTCATTATTGACTGGTGATCTAGGAGCCTGAACCTTTGGTATTTTGTTCTGTAAACTTTCTCCTGGCAAATGTGTTTTAGGCACTTTCTGTATTTTCCCTTCTGTTGGTTTCTGCATATATGGTTTTACATAGATTTCCTTGATACACTTGACGCGAAATTTTAAGAAAGAGATAGAAATGGATCATTGGCACTCAGCTATATCCAGACCAACAGTTAGGTAGCATCCTTTCTTAAAATGCTTTCTGTTATGTACAACATACTTAGTCATCAGGTAAATGCACATCAAAACAACCCTGAGATTCCACCTCACATCAGTCAGAATGGCTAAGATCAAAAACTCAGGTGATAGCAGATGCTGGAGAGGATGTGGAGAAAGAGGAACATTCCTCCATTGTTGTTGGGATTGCAAACTAGTACAACCTCTTTGAAAATCTGTCTTGAGTTTCCTCAGAAATTAGACATTGCACTGCCTGAGGACCCAGCTATACCTCCCCTGGGCATATACCCAAAAGATGATCCAACATACAACAAACATACGTGTTACACTATGTTCATATCAGCCTTATTCATAATATTCAGAAGCTGTAAAGAACCCAGATGCCCTTCACCAGAGGAATGGATACAGAAAATGGCATATATTTACACAAAGTACTACTACTCAGCTATCAAAAACAATGAGTACATGAAATTCATAGTCAAATAGATGGACCTAGAAAATAATCATCTGGTGTGATGTTTCCCAATCACAGAAAACACACAAAGTATGGATTCACTGATAGGTCGATATTAGCCCAAATGCTCAAATTACCTAACATACAAAGCACCGAACACATGAAACGCAAGGAGGGCCAAAATGCAGATGATTCACTCCTTCCTTATATTTAGAGTAACTAAAATATAAATAATAGGTGTAGGTAGGCATTGTTTTTAGGAGACTGAAGGAATGGCCATTCAGAGTCTGCTGGACATGTTCCCCCATATATATATATATATATATATATATATATATATATATATATACACAAACTTGAAAAGATTGATGAAGCTAAGAAGTGCATGCTGGCAGGAACTGTATATAGATCCCTCCTGAGAGACACAGCTAGAGCATGTGAAACACAGAGACAAATGCCAGCAGCAAATCACTGAACTAAGCATAGGACATCCTTTGGAGGAATTAAAGGAAGGACTGAAGAGGCTAAGGGACTTACAACCTCAAAGAAAATACTGCCAGCAAACTAGATCTTTCAGGTACTAAATCACAACCCAACTCCATATGTAGCAGTGAATAGCCTTTTTGGGGCACCATTGTGAAGCTCTTGGTCCTAATAAGATTGGACCCTTCATGTAGGGGAAAGTACGGTCGGGTGCTTTAAGGATAGGAATGGATGTGGAGGGTGCAACCACATTATAGAAGGGGAGAAGGAGAGGTTCGGGCTGATGGCCTGGAACCACAGAAAGGAATAAAATATGAAATGTAAATAGTAAATACCAAATTTAATAAAAATGGGAAAATTTGTAATCTTAAACGTCAAAAATCTTACTCTTAAATAAATATAGCTTTTGAGATTTTAAAACATTTATTTCCTATGGAAATGAATATTGTTTATACACATGGAATACAAGTGCTCTGCACTATATTAGCTAGTTATATGGAGCCTCAGAAATGAACTCAGGTGTTCTAGAAATATCTTTCACTATAATTTTAAAAAGTTTTTGAATTATTTCTACATTTATCTGATACTTCTTTATTGATTATGTCCAATTGCTGTTAAAAAGATACAGAAAAGTACTTATTCTTTTTACAAACATTGTTACTCATATTCCAGCACTGGCTCAATATGAATTAGGGTGGATATTATAAGGTATTATTAACCTACTGTCTCCCTGTAAAAGTAAATTCTGTAAGTAATTATTTATTGTATCTTTATTTTTTTATTGTATGAAATATCAAAATCTACATTGACATGCCATTATCATTTACTTAAACTATTAATTTAATCGATTGTAATATGGACCACATGTAGTGTACCATAGGAGAAATGTAAGGATTGCTGTAAAGCGTACTGTCTCCCCTTTGTTAAGCTTGGTATGTATCAAAATCAGAAAGGTATAGTGACTCATATTGACATGTAAAAATGATGTAATTACATATGGTGTCCTCTGCTGTGAAAATGATAAGCAAGCTTAGTATTTAAGATTTTAAATATTTAATGGAATCAAAGTTATGTTAGATTGCTTTTAATGGTAATCTTCTGAGGAGATAATTGGGCCTTAGTAACCAATGCCCACAAATATGATACACTCCTCTGCTTATTATTTTAAATTAATAATACCTGGAGTAGGCAAATGCTGTATGAAGTTTCATCCACTATACCCCTGTTTAGAGATTGGATATGTCAGAGATGAAAAGGGTTATCTTCGGTTCGTTATTGAATTTTATTTAATTAAATGAATGTTTTCAAAAAGAAATATTAAAGAATATACACATACATGAACAGATTTTTGTCAAAGGTTATTGTTAATGTTCTCACACTGTGTAATTTCGCTATAGGGTCGTGCAATATTGTTAATGTATCTGAGGCATTCATCCCATTAAATCGTCCAATAATCTTCAGCATGTTCAAATTACCAACATCCATATTGAAACCTGTACCAACTTTTAACTTTACTTCCTTTTCTGCTCTTTTACAATTTGATGCCATTTTTCTAGTATTTACCATGGATTTATAAATTAACCTGTTTCTGTAACCCACTCAGAATCACTTGTGTATATTCTTCAACAACTTTCACTCAATATGAAAGTTCAGGTCTTTTACCCTTTTTGTTTACAATTGAATGAAGCACTTCCCTGCACGAGGTCTTCTTCTACAACTCTGCGTTCTCTTCCAGAAGTGTTCTTCCTATGATTCCTGACACATAGCCAGGTTTCTGTTTTAGGTCTGAGTAGAACTAGAACTTTGTAACAACTTTGTTTTTCTTGTCTAAAGTTTCAATGGAAAAAATTCTTGGTACATAATTTATTAGGGGAAAAATAGATCATTTTATTTTCTCAAATAAAGAGCAACTATAAAGTGGTTGATGTTGAAAATGGTACTTAAAAGAGAGAAGGGGATAGTGATCACATTGGTGACAGAGAAATAATAGTTATCTGTAAGAGAACAATGGTAGTAAAGATAAAAAAAGATGGATCATGATTAATTTTCATGAGAGAACATGAGGATTTGTTAGAGACTTAAACATTGTGATAGGATTTGAGGTAGAATGCAGAGCAGGGTGGAAAGTAACGAAGATTTGAACTTGGAGACAAAGTTTGATGTTTTGCATTTAAGTAACAAAGACAAGATGATGGGATAATTTAACAGATTAATGTAAAGGAAGTTAAGTATTTAATGTCTCTTAATTACCTGAGAGGGTATTTCAAATAGACATTTTATTTTAAATATTATGGCTGATAAATCTCCCTTTAGGTATTAAAATATGAACGTAATTCACATTTAAAATTTGCTTCATATAGGAAGATATTTTCATATTTTAATACTAGTTATTTCATGATCGATGATTCTGAGTATGTGATATTTGTCTACTTTTCATCTGTGATCTTTCATATTTGTAACTATGTATGTATGTATGTATATATGTATGTATGTATCTAGTTTTCTATCTATCTATCTATCTATCTATCTATCTATTTATCTATCTATTGCTCTGATCTATCACATATAGCAATCCATTTGTTATATTTTCTACCTTACATAGGTCTTGAATCCTGAAATTATATAACATGCTGGAAAAACTAATGAGATATGTCACATGCTAAAACATATGTACAGTGACATTACTAAATTAAGTCTTTGTGTTTTTATCAAATAGATAATGAAATTTGATAGTATAATAATCACCTACATTGAATCTATTTTCTGAACTGTGATTTTAAAATGAATCAAATTTATAGAGCAGCTTTTAAAATTCTTGAGTGCTAATGTATTTAGCAATAAAGTTTCATAAAATTAGAAAATAGAGTTCGTTTTTATGTTACATATTTATATGTATATACATGTACATACACACATACAAACAAATATATCTATATATACATATACACACACACATATATATATATATATGTTTATCTGTGTCAACATACACATTTATGTATATACACATAAACACATGTATATGATATATACATATGTCCTGATGTACACATACATATATAGACATATATACAAATATACATATATACATACATGCTTTTTCAAAGTAAAGACCTTGCTTTTAGAAGAATTTGCCTAGGCATGACATATATGGTTTAGCCAAAGAAGAGAAAAATGTTGTTATTTCTAAATGACTCTGTAATCATTTTTTCTTGTTTAACATGATGATTGTTTAGCGATCTGACTTCCATGTACTTGGGGATTGATATGATGTCCTTTGCTTCTCTAATTCACTCATACACTTACTCCAAAAATAAGTGATTCCTTATTATGTTTCCAGTACATATATAGAGAATTGACTTATAAAAATATATTTGTAGTTTCTGCTTTCCTTCAAGGGCTTCACCATCTACTGAATATATAATCAAATATCATTGTTTATTAAGTATATGATCTGCACAAACAATTTTCTTCCTATATATATATATCATTTTGATCCTCCAAAAATTCATTTAGTTATCAGTCCACTTCTTTTTTTTTAAATACTAAAAACAACAGTGTGAAAAATTCCTCCTTAAAATAAGATATAATGGAGTTAAAATTCAAGTTCACATAATATATTGCTCCAAGTCATTTTTAAAACTGTATTATACTTGATGCCTTGAGTCACCAAGTTCAATAAATTGTAACTATTTTGTCAGTAAAATATAAAACAAAATAAAATCTAAGGGAAATATATTAATAAGATACAATTACAAATTGTTTATCCACTCACATATTCTCCTCTATATCTTTACATTTAACATAGAACTAGAGGATTGGGGATTTAGCTCAGTGGTAGAGTGCTTGCCTAGCAAGCACAAGGCCCTGGGTTTGGTTCTCACCTCTGGAATAAAAAAAAAATAGAACGAGAAAATAATTAAAACCCCTTACACAACTTCCTACAACCCTGGGATCATTGTTTGGAAAAGGAAATTTAGAGATGAAAAGTGAAAAAAAAAGTGAAAGAATGTAACCCTGCTAGTAGATGTTTGAAAAAACATGTATACTTAGGTTGAGGTTCTACAATATAAAACTGACTTATCCCTACAACTAGATGGTGTGTGCTTTTGGCCAAACAGAACAGGAAAATTAACAGATGAGCTCCATGTCTTACACACATTTTTTTGTAAATTTGCTTGAAATCATAGTTTTGATAATTATCATCTTAACCAAAGGCAGCATTAGGCTTACATATTCACAAGCACCCTGTTGTCACCTTTTGTTAACTAACTGTATTTTATTTCATAAAAGAGTAAGAATAAGTAACTGCTATTGAGGTGGTTTTAAGGGTTTGTAGTACCACTACAGCTCATAAGTTGTAAGTGTTTTTAAACTTTTTTATAGGAAACATGGTCAAAGCATGTACTCTGTCTTAATTTTTCTCATCTGATCACATATTGGATTACCCATATCAACATTAGCTGCAATAGCTGTAAATGATTGGAATGATCTCTATCCCACTGAGGAGAAAATCATGTACAGAATTACTCAGCTACAGTAATATATTTGTAGCAGCAGCAAAAGTTTCAAATAGCTTATATTTTTCAAGGAAAAGTTGACTATACAGACTATGGCAAACAATTAAAGCAGCAGCAGCAATGTTTCTGACTCTTGAGTCTCTGCTGATCTTCAAATCCCTGAGAGCGGCACAGCATATAACTTCTCTCTTTCCAGGTTACTGACAGAAGCCTGGTTGTTTCTCGTATGTTGTGCAACTGCTGTTATTTCCTGTTTGTTATGACAACTCTACAAAACTGGACTATTAGTGTATTCATGAAATACTTTCTATTGGAACAGACTGCCTCTGCTAAACTGTGAACTGATATTCTGCTTTCCAGACAACACAGATGGGAGTTGCTCCAGTTAAACTTTCTTTCTTTTTTTTTTTCTTTTTTCTTTTTTTTGGAGCTGGGGACCGAACCCAGGGCCTTGTGCTCGCTAGGCAAGTGCTCTACTGCTGAGCTAAATCCCCAACCCCTCCAGTGAACCTTTCTAAGCAGGGCCACCAGTACACCCCTCAAAGCCCCCCATCCTTTCTTTTGCCTTGTGTTGATGGAGGGCTAAAAAAGAGGGTAAAGCTTTTAAGAGTCATCATCAAACATAGATATGTGGAAAAAAATAAAGTATAATTTGAAGAGTTATCAGCTGTGGGCTTTCCTTGGAGTGGAATATTACTCAGGCATTTGATGTATGCTGCATGGCAGGACCCTGAGGATACCAAGTTACTACAAAATGACTGGGATTCTCTGTTTCTGTATGTATCAGTGAATATAAAATTATCATAAGTAGTGGCAAGAAACAGGAGGTTTGAGGTCTGGTGGAGGGAGAACAAAGATGGTTCCTGTGTGCAAAATCCATGGCATCTCAGCTTCATAAATTCAAATAAATCTGGGTTAGAGAGGGAGTGACAGACACACACCAGACATGCTGTGCACTATACCAAAAATAGTAAAGAGCTAACTTTTCTGCTGTATATATTTTGATTTCAAACCAAACCAAAGAAAACAAACAAACAAACAAAAAAAAAACAAAGAACTATGAGTGTGAATAAAGATTCACTGGAAGAACTTTGTCGGAGGCTCTCAATATTCAACACTAAATAAATAATCTAAAATCAATGATGACCCACTCACTCATGGAGCTGGGCACAAAGTAAACCTGGCGATAATATTTTGAAACATCATTGAATCCCATGGTAAGTGTTCATTGTGCAATATGTTGAAAATATTTGCACGCTATTTTTTTTTCTGTCGGTACAAGTTTTTAGTCATTTGTGTGAACATTCAGCTTCCTGAGGTCCAGGCTCTCTAACCATTGTATTCCTGCTGCAAGGACAGCACTGACAGCAGTGAATCATAATGAGCTCTTGTCCAGTTAAAGAAGAAGGAATTGAGGGACTAAACTACAAATCACAGAGTTCACAGGTAGGGTTCCATGGCTCCAGCCACATATATAGAAGAGGATGGCATTGTCTGGCATCAATAGGAGGAAATGCCTTGTCCTATAAAGTCTGGTTTTTCTAGTGTAGGGGATGCCAGAATGTTGAGGTGTGAATATGCAGGCAGGATTGGTAGCAATCTCAAAGAAGCAGGGGGAGGGTGGATTAAAGGGACGGGAACCAGAAAAGGGTATAAAATTTGAAATGTAAATACATAAAATATTCAATTAAAAAAGAAGGAACTGAGGGAGAAAGAAACAGGAGGCTTAACTCAAAAGAGTGAGAGAGCATCTAGATGCTGGTATAAGTCAAAGATTAAAGCATTTTAGTTATGTATGAAAGGCAAGGGTCAGGAGACTATAGCATTTTATGTTTTTCAAGAAAAATCATTGAAGTAATAGTTCCATTTCTTATATGAACACAGAAATTTTGCAGCCATCTTTGTTTGATGGGGCCTGTTGTACCTCCCCTGATCAGAGGGGTCTTCTCCAACACATTTTGGAGGAGAATTGGAAAGACTGGAGAACTGATGTGAAAAAACTCTTCTCACATTCCTGACTCAAGAAAAAACCACCTAATTCCATCTGGGCCTCCTGTGCATAGGGACCTAGAAACAGTAGGGGCAGGACATTTCTGCTTGCGGCTCTCATAGAAACCTTAAAATCAACCTGAGGAGCGACATCAGACCTGAGACCAGAGGTGAATCAAACTTTTCTGCTCTAAGTGACCTGACTGGTCGACTCAGGACAAGCAAAGGCAGAAATCCTCTGGGACCAGGAACTTCCAGTTTCTAGCTGACTACTGAACCTCGTGATCCCAGCCCAGAGCTCCCTGCTCCTAGATGCAGAGACAGAATGCTGATCACCCAGGAGTGTGGACAATACTGAGCCTACAAGAAACCAAGGCTTCCAGGTCTGCCCACCGTTATACACATCTCTGGCCCAAGACAAAACAGCATAGTGCTTCTGGACCCAGGCATATAGCGGAGTAAAACTGCAGGACCACCATGTTCCAGACTGTGCCTGGATCCGAATTGACCTGATCAAACAGCTCCCTGCACCCAAAAGCTGAGGGTGGGGGAAATAGAACACTCCTGGGAAACCAGAGGAGACAATTCTCTGCCCAGATTCCTGACTCAACAGGAAAACACCTTGTGCCATCTGTGTACCCCCCCACAGAGGAACATAGGAGACGTAGGTGCAGGTCCTGCTGATTCCTACCCACAGGGACAGCTGAAAGCCAGTGGACAGGAAAATTATCCACCTGAAAGGAGAATACTCTGTTCCCATAACAGGGATCTACATACATAAAAGAAACCTTACTAAATCTCAAAGCACACACTGCACCAAACACAATAAGAGTAGGAGATTTCAACTCCCCACTCTCATCAATGGACAGGTCATGGAAAACAGAAACTAAACAAAGATGTAGACAGACTAAGAGATGTCATGAACCAAATGGACTTAACAGATAATTATAGAAGATTCTATCCTAAATCAAAAGGATATACATTCTTCTCACCACCTCATGGCACTTTCTCCAAAATTGGCCATATAATTGGTCATAAAACAGGCTTCAACAGATACAGAAAGATAGAAATAATCCCATGCATCATATCAGTCCACCACGGGATAAAGCTGGTCTTCAATGACAATAAGGGAAGAACGCCCACATATACGTGGAAGTTAAACAATGCTCTACTCAGTGATAACCTGGTAAAGGAAAAAAATGAAGAAATTACAGACTTCTTAGAATTTAATGAAAATGAAGGTACAACGTACCCAAATTTATTGGACACAATGAAACCTGTGCTAAGGGGAAAACTCATAGTGCTGAGTGCCTGCAGAAAGAAACAGGAAAGAGAATATGTCAGCATCTTGACAGCACACCTAAAAAGTCTAGAACAAAAAGAATGAAATACACCCAGGAAGAGTAAAAGGCAAGAAATGATCAAACTCAGAGCTGAAATCAACCAAGTAGAATCAAAGATAATCATAGAAAGAATCAACACAACCAAAGGTTGGTTCTTTGAAAAATCAACAAGATAGATAAAGCCTTAGCCAGACTAACGAGAGGACACAGAGAGTGTGTCCAAATTGACAAAGTCAGAAATGAAAAGGGAGACATAACTGCCAAATAAGAGGAAATAAAAAAAAATCTTCAGATCTTACTACAAAAGCCTATGTTCAACAAAATTTAAAAATCTGCAGGAAATGGACAATTTCCTAGACAGATATCAGGTGCCAAAATTAAATCAGGAATAGATAAACCATTTAAACATCCCCATAACTCCTAAAGAAATAGAGGCAGTCATTAAAGGTCTCCCAACAGAAAAAAGTCCGTGTCGAGATGTTTTTAGTGCAGAATTTCTTATTCATAATAGCCAGAAGCTGGAAAGAACCCAAGTGCCCTTCAACATAGGAATGGATGCAGAAATTTGGTACGTCTACGCAAAGGAATATTACTCAACTATCAAGAGCAATGACTTTATGAAGTTCATAAGCAAATGGATGGAATGGAAAATATCATCCTGACTGAGGTAAACCAATGACAGAAAAACACATAAGGTATGCACTCATTGATAAGTGGGTATTAGTCCACATTGTCGAATTACCCTAGATGCACAGAACACATGAAACTTAAGACAGATGATAAAATGTGAATGCTTCAGTCCTTCTTTAAAAGGGGAACAAGAATGCCCTTGGGAGTTAATAGGGAGGCAAAGATTAGAACAGAGGCAGTAGGAATGCCCATTCAGAGCCTGAGCCACATGTGGCCCATACATATTCAGCCACCAAACTAGATACGTGAATGAAGTAAAGAGCTGCTTGCCAACAGGAGTCGGATGTAGATCTCTTCTGAGAGACACAGCCAGAATACAGTAAATACATAGGCAAATGCCAGGAGCAAACCCCTGAAGGAATCAGAGAAAGGACTGGAAGGGGCTCTGCACCCCATTTGAACAACAATGCCAACCAACCAGAGCTTCCAGGGACTAAGCCACTACCCAAAGACTATACATGGTCTGACCCTGGACTCTGACCACATAGGTAGCAATGAATATCCTAGTAAGAGCACCAGTGGAAGGGGAAGCCCTTGGTCCTGCAAAGGCTGAACCCCCAGTGAACTTGATTGTTGGAGGGAGGGCTGTAATGTGGGGAGGATGAGGAAGGGAACACCCAAAGAAGGGGACAGGATAGGGTTAGGGGGATGTTGGTCTGGAAACCGGGAAGGTGAATAACAGTCGAAATGTAAATAAGAAATACTCGTTAAAGAATGTAATTAGGAGCTCTCTGCTCCCAGACCCGGTGAGAGAGAGACCCAACCGCCTGGTCAGGTGGGCACTCCTGAGGCTGCAGAGCGGAAGAGACCACCAACACTGCTCACCCCTGCCCACATCCCTGGCCCAAGAGGAAACTGTATAAGGCCTCTGGGCTCCCGTGGGGGAGGGCCCAGGAGCGGCAGGACCCCTGCCACAGACACCGCCGGACCCTGAAGGAAACAGACCGGATAAACAGTTCTCTGCACCCAAATCCCGTGGGAGGGAGAGCTAAACCTTCAGAGAGGCAGACAGGCCTGGGAAACCAGAAGAGACTGCTCCCTGCACACACATCTCGGACGCCAGAGGAAAAAGCCAAAGACCATCTGGAACCCTGGTGCACTGAAGCTCCCGGAAGGGGCGGCACAGGTCTTCCTGGTTGCTGCCGCTGCAGAGAGCCCCTGGGCAGCACCCCACGAGCGAACTTGAGCCTCGGGATCACAGGTAAGACCAAATTTTCTGCTGCAAGAAAGCTGCCTGGTGAACTCAAGACACAGGCCCACAGGAACAGCTGAAGACCTGTAGAGAGGAAAAACTACACGCCCGAAAGCAGAACACTCTGTCCCCATAACTGACTGAAAGAGAGGAAAACAGGTCTACAGCACTCCTGACACACAGACTTATAGGACAGTCTAGCCACTGTCAGAAATAGCAGAACAAAGTAACACTAGAGATAATCTGATGGCAAGAGGCAAGCGCAGGAACCCAAGCAACAGAAACCAAGACTACATGCCATCATCGGAGCCCAATTCTCCCACCAAAACAAACATGGAATATCCAAACACACCAGAAAAGCAAGATCTAGTTTCAAAATCATATTTGATCATGATGCTGGAGGACTTCAGGAAAGACCTGAACACACTTAGGGAAGCACAGGAAAACATTAATAAACAAGTAAAAGCCTACAGAGAGGAATCGCAAAAATCCCTGAAAGAATTCCAGGAAAACACAATCAAACAGTTGAAGGAATTAAAAATGGAAATAGAAGCAATCAAGAAAGAACACATGGAAACAACCCTGGATATAGAAAACCAAAAGAAGAGACAAGGAGCTGTAGATACAAGCTTCACCAACAGAATACAAGAGATGGAAGAGAGAATCTCAGGAGCAGAAGATTCCATAGAAATCATTGACTCAACTGTCAAAGATAATGTAAAGCGGAAAAAGCTACTGGTCCAAAACATACAGGAAATCCAGGACTCAATGAGAAGATCAAACCTAAGGATAATAGGTATAGAAGAGAGTTAAGACTCCCAGCTCAAAGGACCAGTAAATATCTTCAACAAAATCATAGAAGAAAACTTCCCTAACCTAAAAAAAGAGATACCCATAGACATACAGGAAGCCTACAGAACTCCAAATAGATTGGACCAGAAAAGAAACACCTCCCGTCACATAATTGTCAAAACACCAAACGCACAAAATAAAGAAAGAATATTAAAAGCAGTAAGGGAAAAAGGTCAAGTAACATATAAAGGGAGACCTATCAGAATCACACCAGACTTCTCGCCAGAAACTATGAAGGCCAAAAGATCCTGGACTGATGTTATACAGACCCTAAGAGAACACAAATGCCAGCCCAGATTACTGTATCCAGCAAAACTCTCAATTAACATCGATGGAGAAACCAAGATATTCCATGACAAAACCAAATTTACACAATATCTTTCTACAAATCCAGCACTACAAAGGATAATAAATGGTAAAGCCCAACATAAGGAGACAAGCTATACCCTAGAAGAAGCAAGAAACTAATCGTCTTGGCAACAAAACAAAGAGAATGAAAGCACACAAACCTAACCTCACATCAAATATGAATATAACGGGAAGTAATAATCACTATTCCTTAATATCTCTCAATATCAATGGCCTCAACTCCCCAATAAAAAGACATAGATTAACAAACTGGATACGCAACGAGGACCCTGCATTCTGCTGCCTACAGGAAACACACCTCAGAGACAAAGACAGACACTACCTCAGAGTGAAAGGCTGGAAAACAACTTTCCAAGCAAATGGTCAGAAGAAGCAAGCTGGAGTAGCCATTCTAATATCAAATAAAATCAATTTCCAACTAAAAGTCATCAAAAAAGATAAGGAAGGACACTTCATATTCATCAAAGGAAAAATCAACCAAGATGAACTCTCAATCCTAAATATCTATGCCCCAAATACAAGGGCACCTACATATGTAAAAGAAACCTTACTAAAGCTCAAAACACACATTGCACCTCACACAATAATAGTGGGAGATTTCAACACCCCACTCTCATCAATGGACAGATCATGGAAACAGAAATTAAACAGTGATGTAGACAGACTAAGAGAAGTCATGAGCCAAATGGACTTAACGGATATTTATAGAACATTCTATCCTAAAGCAAAAGGATATACCTTCTTCTCAGCTCCTCATGGTACTTTCTCCAAAATTGACCATATAATTGGTCAAAAAACGGGCCTCAACAGGTACAGAAATATAGAAATAATCCCATGCGTGCTATCGGACCACCACGGCCTAAAACTGGTCTTCAATAACAATAAGGGAAGAATGCCCACATATACGTGGAAATTGAACAATGCTCTACTCAATGATAACCTGGTCAAGGAAGAAATAAAGAAAGAAATTAAAAACTTTTTAGAATTTAATGAAAATGAAGATACAACATACTCAAACTTATGGGACACAATGAAAGCTGTGCTAAGAGGAAAACTCATAGCGCTGAGTGCCTGCAGAAAGAAACAGGAAAGAGCATATGTCAGCAGCTTGACAGCACACCTAAAAGCTCTAGAACAAAAAGAAGCAAATACACCCAGGAGGAGTAGAAGGCAGGAAATAATCAAACTCAGAGCTGAAATCAACCAAGTAGAAACAAAAAGGACCATAGAAAGAATCAACAGAACCAAAAGTTGGTTCTTTGAGAAAATCAACAAGATAGATAAACCCTTAGCCAGACTAACGAGAGGACACAGAGAGTGTGTCCAAATTAACAAAATCAGAAATGAAAAGGGAGACATAACTACAGATTCGGAGGAAATTCAAAAAATCATCAGATCTTACTATAAAAACCTATATTCAACAAAATTTGAAAATCTTCAGGAAATGGACAATTTCCTAGACAGATACCAGGTATTGAAGTTAAATCAGGAACAGATAAACCAGTTAAACAACCCCATAACTCCTAAGGAAATAGAAGCAGTCATTAAAGGTCTCCCAACCAAAAAGAGCCCAGGTCCAGACGGGTTTAGTGCAGAATTCTATCAAACCTTCATAGAAGACCTCATACCAATATTATCCAAACTATTCCACAAAATTGAAACAGATGGAGCCCTACCGAATTCCTTCTATGAAGCCACAATTACCCTTATACCTAAACCACACAAAGACACAACAAAGAAAGAGAACTTCAGACCAATTTCCCTTATGAATATCAACGCAAAAATACTCAACAAAATTCTGGCAAACCGAATTCAAGAGCACATCAAAACAATCATCCACCATGATCAAGTAGGCTTCATCCCAGGCATGCAGGGATGGTTTAATATACGTAAAACCATCAACGTGATCCATTATATAAACAAACTGAAAGAACAGAACCACATGATCATTTCATTAGATGCTGAGAAAGCATTTGACAAAATTCAACACCCCTTCATGATAAAAGTCCTGGAAAGAATAGGAATTCAAGGCCCATACCTAAACATAGTAAAAGCCATATACAGCAAACCAGTTGCTAACATTAAACTAAATGGAGAGAAACTTGAAGCAATCCCACTAAAATCAGGGACTAGACAAGGCTGCCCACTCTCTCCCTACTTATTCAATATAGTTCTTGAAGTTCTAGCCAGAGCAATCAGACAACAAAAGGAGATCAAAGGGATACAGATCGGAAAAGAAGAGGTCAAAATATCACTATTTGCAGATGACATGATAGTATATTTAAGTGATCCCAAAAGTTCCACCAGAGAACTACTAAAGCTGATAAACAACTTCAGCAAAGTGGCTGGGTATAAAATTAACTCAAATAAATCAGTTGCCTTCCTCTATACAAAAGAGAAACAAGCCGAGAAAGAAATTAGGGAAACGACACCCTTCATAATAGACCCAAATAATATAAAGTACCTCGGTGTGACTTTAACCAAGCAAGTAAAAGATCTGTACAATAAGAACTTCAAGACAGTGAGGAAAGAAATTGAAGAAGACCTCAGAAGATGGAAAGATCTCCCATGCTCATGGATTGGCAGGATTAATATGGTAAAAATGGCCATTTTACCAAAAGCAATCTACAGATTCAATGCAATCCCCATCAAAATACCAATCCAATTTTTCAAAGAGTTATACAGAACAATTTGCAAATTCATCTGGAATAACAAAAAACCCAGGATAGCTAAAGCTATCCTCAACAATAAAAGGACTTCAGGGGGAATCACTATCCCTGAACTCAAGCAGTATTACAGAGCAATAGTGATAAAAACTGCATGGTATTGGTACAGAGACAGACAGATAGACCAATGGAATAGAATTGAAGACCCAGAAATGAACCCACACACCTATGGTCACTTGATTTTGACAAAGGAGCCAAAACCATCCAATGGAAAAAAGATAGCATTTTCAGCAAATGGTGCTGGTTCAACTGGAGGGCAACATGTAGAAGAATGCAGATCGATCCATCCTTATCACCCTGTACAAAGCTTAAGTCCAAGTGGATCAAGGACCTCCACATCAAACCAGACACACTCAAACTAATAGAAGAAAAACTAGGGAAGCATCTGGAACACATGGGCACTGGAAAAAATTTCCTGAACAAAACACCAATGGCTTATGCTCTAAGATCAAGAATCGACAAATGGGATCTCATAAAACTGCAAAGCTTCTGTAAGGCAAAGGACACTGTGGTTAGGACAAAACGGCAACCAACAGATTGGGAAAAGATCTTTACCAATCCTACAACAGATAGAGGCCTTATTTCCAAAATATACAAAGAACTCAAGAAGTTAGACCGCAGGGAAACAAATAACCCTATTAAAAAATGGGGTTCAGAGCTAAACAAAGAATTCACAGCTGAGGAATGCCGAATGGCTGAGAAACACCTAAAGAAATGTTCAACATCTTTAGTCATATGGGAAATGCAAATCAAAACAACCCTGAGATTTCACCTCACACCAGTGAGAATGGCTAAGATCAAAAACTCAGGTGACAGCAGATGCTGGCGAGGATGTGGAGAAAGAGGAACACTCCTCCATTGTTGGTGGGATTGCAGACTGGTAAAACCATTCTGGAAATCAGTCTGGAGGTTCCTCAGAAAATTGGACATTGAACTGCCTGAGGATCCAGCTATACCTCTCTTGGGCATATACCCAAAAGATGCCTCAACATATAAAAGAGACACGTGCTCCACTATGTTCATCGCAGCCTTATTTATAATAGCCAGAAAATGGAAAGAACCCAGATGCCCTTCAACAGAGGAATGGATACAGAAAATGTGGTACATCTACACAATGGAATATTACTCAGCTATCAAAAACAACGAGTTTATGAAATTCGTAGGCAAATGGTTGGAACTGGAAAGTATCATCCTGAGTGAGCTAACCCAATCACAGAAAGACATACATGGTATGCACTCATTGATAAGTGGCTATTAGCCCAAATGCTTGAATTACCCTAGATCCCTAGAACAAACGAAACTCAAGACGGATGATCAAAATGTGAATGCTTCACTCCTTCTTTAAATGAGGAAAAAGAATACCCTTGGCAGGGAAGGGAGAGGCAAAGATTAAAACAGAGACTGAAGGAACACCCATTCAGAGCCTGCCCCACATGTGGCCCATACATATACAGCCACCCAATTAGACAAGATGGATGAAGCAAAGAAGTGCAGACCGACAGGAGCCGGATGTAGATCGCTCCTGAGAGACACAGCCAGAATACAGCAAATATAGAGGCGAATGCCAGCAGCAAACCACTGAACTGAGAATAGGTCCCCCGTTGAAGGAATCAGAGAAAGAACTGGAAGAGCTTGAAGGGGCTCGAGACCCCAAAAGTACAACAATGCCAAGCAACCAGAGCTTCCAGGGACTAAGCCACTACCTAAAGACTATACATGGACTGACCCTGGACTCTGACCCCATAGGTAGCAATGAATATCCTAGTAAGAGCACCAGTGGAAGGGGAAGCCCTGGGTCCTGCTAAGACTGAACCCCCAGTGAACTAGTCTATGGGGGGAGGGCGGCAATGGGGGGAGGGTTGGGAGGGGAACACCCATAAGGTAGGGGAGGGGGGAGGGGGATGTTTGCCCGGAAACCGGGAAAGGGAATAACACCCGAAATGTATATAAGAAATACTCAAGTAAATAAAAAAAAAAATACTTAGTAGGTAAGAGAGAGATAAAAAAAAAAAAAAAAAAAGAATGTAATCAGATAAACCCATACCGATTTTTTACTTCTTCATAATTTCAAGAAGAACCTGAAAGAGAATATATAATATTCCAGAGGCAAAAACAGGAATTTAAATTAGCCAGCATAAATATGTTTTTAAAATTTTCTGCTTTCTGTTATTTAATAATTCTGAGTATTCCTATACAAATGATAAGACGGTTGTGTAATGTCTACCGATCCCGAAAGCCTGTAACATTGTTAAAAACTTTAGCACACTGGTAACAACACAGACTATAATATAAAGGAATAATCCTGGAATAATAATAATAATAATAATAATAATAATAATAATAATATTAATAATAATAATAATAATAATAATAATAATAATAATAATAATGTGGGTCTTTGGTCAGCATCCTTTTCATTGCCCATCTAAATTCTTTGTTTCTCAAGTAGATCAGAGGACTACGTGAGGATGTCACTCTCATGTAGAGGACCAAGGAACTTTCCGTACTTGCATTTATTTGCTCTTGTGAGCATGTAAATAAAATTTCAGTTCCAACAACAAAACATGGCCGTCCAATGGGATCACCCTGTCACGGCTTCAAGAGTGAGTTGAGAACCACAGTTTTCTACTATATTGAAGAAATATCAATTAGTGAAATAGAAGAGGGACTGGGTTCTTCATGACTTCTGTATGTGTCCTGAACAGTAATTGCGGGAACCAAACAACCATGTTCTATTCCTATAAGGCATGTCTATCTACACTCGTAGGTCTAGAGAGACTTAGCAGTGATCCTGGCCATATGCACATCAACTTTATGCTGACATAGTTTGTAGTTTTCATCCTGGCTTCTGTAACTACAGCCAAAGATGTTCTGAAGACAAATTACACCCAGTAAAGATGTGGATATGCTTGAGGAGACTGTCTCCTTGGTTTTCTGAAGCATAGTTAAGGTAGACATAGGAAAACAGAACTCCCTGCTCAACTGATCTCTGGGAATGCTGACATTCTGGCTTCATCTCCTTATATGTTCTTGAATATCCTTTGGTGTTCTAGCATTGGACTGCAATGAAATACTATGCTGGAGAGGTGTTCGAAACACCTGAACTCTTCCATTAGAGATCAACAAGATGAGCTGTATTTGCATTCAATTGATTGTGTATGTTTCTTGTCTTTGTTTGACAATGCAGTTCTGATGTCTCATACTTCATTTTTTCATGTGTCCAAGTTGTGGGAAAGCACACCTCACAATTGCTTCCCATCCTCCATCCTAGTGTCTTAGATTTTAGTGTAACCCTTCATATTTTATATTATCGATACACTATCCTAACTTTTTTTAACATACACATCTGTATTATCCCTGCACACTGTGTGTCTGTTTTTGTCTGTGTGTGTCTGTGTGTATCTGTGTATCTTTTGTGTCTATGTGTGTGGTTTGTGTCCTTACATGGTTAGTTTGTATGCAATTTACAGAAACCATTTTCACTGAAAGAAGTCTCTGTAAAAAATCTATAAACTGTGGATGGGGCATAATCCAAATGGTCTCCCACAATGTGGCCTTCTAGAAAGATTAGCATAATCTGTAATAAAATAATACGCTTGACAAGTAAGGGCAGGCTGACAGGAACTGGATGTAGATGGCTCCTGAGAGAAACAGCCAGAATACAGCAAATACATAGGGGAATGCCAGCAGCAAACCATTGAACTGAGAACGGGACCCCCGTTGAAGGAAACAGAGACAGGACTGGAAGTACTTGAAGGGGCTTGAGAACCCATATGAACAACAATGCCAAGGAACTCGAGGTTCCAGGGACTAAGCCACTCCCTAAAAATTATACATGGACTGATCATGGGCTCCAACCTCATAGAGAACAATGAATAGCCTAGTAGGAGCACCAGTGGAAGGGCAATCCCTTGGTCCTGCTAACATTGAATTCCCAGTGAACGTGATTTTTGGGGAAAGGGCGGTAATGGGGGGAGGATGGGGATGGGAACAACCATATACAATGGGCTTAGGGGTTAGAGAGTGGGGTTAGGGAGATGTTGGCCAGAAACCGGGAAAGGCAATAACAATTGAAATGTAAATAAGAAATACTCAAGTTAATAAAGAAAAAAAAAAGAATATGCTTCAAAGCAAAACTTAGAGGAAATACCTTGACATGTCTACATTATAGCTGTGAACTGTGACATTGTTTACGTGGCTTCTGTAGTCAGACATGTGGCCTTTGAAGCCAAGCTGCATCCTGTGGATCTGTAAATACTTCTGAGAGAGACTTTCAACTCGGTCACATAAAGCATGTGAAAGGCATGAAAAGACAGGTGCAGCCATTGTGACACTGCCATCCCAATGGATACATGGAACTGTTGACAATCACAGAGTGGGATTTTCATGTCTGAACTTTGACACCCAGCTAGGAATATGTAACCTGTCAGTTCAGCTCCTGAGTACCATCCAAAGGCCAAGGGTAGGCTCAGATGAAGTACTGATGAAGATAGGTGCTGTTCCTTGTGAGCTGCATGTGAGGGTATGTGGAAGGCCACTCAGCCTCTTCTGACATGGGAGATCAGAGTCATGAGAAACAAACAAAGGGGACAATTCTGTGTTTTGTTTTGTTTTGTTTTGCTTTTTTTCTGGGCCACCATAACTACGTTTTCCAGGCTAAGGATTTGCTCATGGAAATGTAGTGTCTCACATTGGTAAAGGCCAAGCTGTATGAAGCCTCAATATCAAAACTGGCTCCAAGGTTCTTTCTTAGTTACTGGGATTTACAGGTAGTCCTTCATACCTTGTCTTCTAGATTCACAAATTATTTTCTGGCTTCATGTACATAAGGCAATACTTTCATTCTCTGTGTGTGTGTCTCTCTGCGTCTCTGTCATATTTTTCCCCTATCCTAAAACAGTCTTTACTAATGATAACATATTTCTTGCCAGTTTAAGCACTTCCTTATCTTATAAACCCTAGTGTGATCTGAACTAGGTGTCCTCTGGAGAACCACAATTAGAAATAGAGTTGACATCCAACTCTACTAGACTAGAACTTAAACACCTGTGAAGATGCAGAATATTCAACAACTCCCAACAAGCTTAGGGCCCAATAAGCATGTATGGAAGGTAAATTTTCAGAGATCCAAGAAGTGCATGGCAGGCTGACCATGGGCTTGCTTCCCTTTGCTGGGACTGCCAGGATCATGACAAAGGTTACATGGGGCTTTAATAAACATGTATAGTTTAATAATACCTAGACTCTACGCTTACTTTACCATTCCCTGTCTGTAGGTTTCTAATGGATGCTGTCCAGAAATGTAGTAGTGACACACTTTCAGGAGTATAGACGTTGTCACATGTGGCACCCAACAGAAGAATTTGACTTTTCTTCCCTTGTTGAAGCTCCTTATCATTGATCTACAACATATTTGTCCCCATGACTGATGCTTTGTTTTGGTGTGTGTGTGTGTGTGTGTGTGTGTGTGTGTGTGTCTGTCTGTCTGTCTGTCTGTCTGTCTGTCTGTCTGTCTTTGTCTCTGTCTGTATCTTTCCTTCATATAATAACTCTCCATAGTATAGCATGACTTCTTAATTGCTCATTCCAGGTTGACCAACCATGCTTTCTCTGACTGTTTTTGAGGTCTCAAATTGCACCTATGTTAACCAATGCACCTGTAGCCTGACCTGTGAATTGCTGCTCACATCATAAACAGCCCCATGTCTAAAACATGTTATTTTTGAGGCTCTGAACAATGTTTTTGTCCAAATTTACACAATTATTCCTAGTTTTTTACTCCCCCACCCAAACTGTACTACTCTGTGGATCTTTCCAAAATTTTTGGTTACTTGTATTTATCTATGTGCCAACTCTACAAAGAAGGCATAATCCCAACTCTCCAGCATTAGTTAGGAGGAGCAATGGATGAGGAAATTGGAAAAAATGATCATTTAGCTCCAGAAGATGTCCTCTTAGAGGGATTAACTCTGTAGAATCGTTGCATCAACGAAAATCATCCTGACCTAAGTTCTCAACTTCCTTTCTTCCTTGTCATTTTCAGCCTGCAACATAAGGTGGGGAAGACAAATTCTGGGCTTTGTTTGAAAATTTAGGCTTCAATATCTGTACATGATGGTGGGAAAGAATTCAATAAATCAGTCATTTCTCCATTTTAGAAGGGAGAGTGATGGAAAGTCTTCGCTTGTGTCTCAGGCAAAGGTACTGGAAAGGGCAACTTGGCATGTTGATTTGGAGAAGATCTAGTTAATGTGTAGTTATGTGATGTTGAAGGGGACACTCCTCTGGATACACTATTGTATACCTGAAATTCTGTGGTATTCTCTCTGATATCACTAGTGTTATGGAAACAGAAGCTGCCCTTGTGGTATTTAGTTAGTGCATATTGGTTTACACACAGACATGTTTTTTAGGATTATCAAGTTATTTACAGGGAAAACAGAATGCATGGTGAGATGAGAGAGAGACAAAAAAATTAGGACTTCTTTCTTGTTATAAAAGTGCAAAATAAATAATCTGGTGTAAAGCAGAGATAGTAAGCCCTGAGCCACTGCTGGGAAGCTTCCTAGAGAAGCTGTGCTTGGGTCAGACCTCTTAGGAGCAGGACTTGTGGTCTGAAACCTCTAGATTCTAAAAGAAGGGACCAAGCATCAAGAATATCTGATGAATGTTGGGCAGACCACCAGTAATTGACAAGCATGCTGTTGGTTTGCTAAGAGTTCCTTATTTTCACTCCGAATGAGAAAGATATCCAATAGGAGCCACATAGATAAAGCTTCGCCACTCAGGGTAGAGTATTGGACTTCATCTTCACAGGATTCCTGTACATGTCATTGACATGTTGTGATAAGAAGAGAGAGATACTGCCCTGGACATGTATCAAAATCTCAGACTCATTTTTCTTGAACATACATGTTTAGGGCTTTGTGGTCCTAAACTGTATGTACTACAGATCTTACCTGCATATGTCTAGGAATCATGGTTGTAGGTAGGAGAGTAGCTAATAGGTCCATCTTGAAAAGAGCTTTCTTACTCTTTCAGTGCTTCAAAGTGTCTGTAGAGTTCCCCTTTCCTCATGCTTTGTTGGGGGACAAAGCATGGTCTCTCCTGTGACTGGGCCATTAATATTCATGTTCCCTTGTGTTTATCTATAGGGTTTGCTGGGAAGGTATCATGCCAACCTTCCAACATCAGTGAGCAAGTACAGCACATTAAGAAGTTGGAGAAACTGACTATTGAGCTCGAGAAGAAAACCTGTGAGTTGGGTAACTTCCAGGAATACTGACCCATTGCATCCACAGAATTTGAACAAAAGATTGTCATTACATTCAGTCATTTGTTGACCGTCTTGACCCCTCTGTGTTAACCCCAGTATTCTCACATCAGAAGCAACTGCAACGCCAGCATCCTTATGCACAAACTCATTTTTCTGATGCACCTCTCAAAAGCAGAACTTGAAGGTAGGATAGGAGTGTAATGGGAAGCTATTTCATTTCTCAGAAAAGAAGAAGGTGTGTTTGAATAACAGTCGAGATATGGCAAGCAATGTGTGAGCTCTCATCCTGGATTTTAATAGAAAGAGAATGGATTTTCTGTCCTCAGAGGAACACAGAAAGCTGCTAAGCTACAGAAGCATAGTAACTTAGACTTAGATAAGAAAACTTTTGATTTTTATTTATTTTAAAGATTTATTTTATTTTATTTTTAACAGTATACTGTACCTGTCAGACACACCAGAAGAGGGCATCAGATGACATTATAGATGATTGTATGCCATGATGTGTACACCTGGAATTGAACTCATGACCTTTGGAAAAAACAGGCAGTACTCTTAATTGCTGAATAATCTTCCCAGCCTAAACTATTTCTCCTTCCTCTTCTCCTTCTTCTTCTTCTACTTCTACTTCTTCTTCTTCTTCTTCTTCTTCTTCTTCTTCTTCTTCTTCTTCTTCTTCTTCTTCTCCTTCTCCTTCTCCTCCTCCTCCTCCTCCTCCTCATCTTTCTTCTTCTCCTTCTTCTTCTTCTTCTTCTTCTTCTTCTTCTTCTTCTTCTTCTTCTTCTTCTTCTTCTTATTATTATTATTATTATTACTACTATTATAATTAAGAAACCCTAAGTAGATCAAAATTAACCCTCCTCCAGTGCTCTTCCCCTTCCTGTTTCAAGAACTTACAATAAGAAAAGTCACAATAATATCTGCCCCTCCACCTCAGCACTAAATAAAGAAAAATTTTACTTTTTCTTAGCTATGGAAATTTTCTTGTTGACTGGGCTCATAGCTTCAGACTTGAAGTCAGGCATACTATGGACAATGGAGATCCTTTTGGAAGAAGCTGCTACGTTGGAGGAACTGGGTAACAGTGAGCAAGAGTAAGATGTTGGTCCACCACCTGATGCCTTGCTGAGAAAAAATTCTCCTCTTCTCAGCCTGAAAACTGGGCAAGCTGGGTAAACAGGCATAGCTAACAAGCCAGTCCAGTTTATACAGGGTATAAAGGGAGAGCATTTCATTGACTAAGTTGAATATAAACACTGTCCACTATTTTCTTATCACATGAAAGGAAACTTTGGTGGATTTTGTCTATCCTGGGTCCACAAAGATTACTTCTCACTATCATTGCCATTTCTTCCCTGGTAGGACCCTTAAGAGAACTGAGAGAGTCAGAGAAAGACACAGACAACAATAATCTGCATTGTAGAGATCAAGGCTATCTCATAAGAAACACTTCTTCGTGGCTGTGAATTCAGCAGAGAGAAATTGCAACCAACGCTTGATAATGCAGCTGATATCTGGTATACAGACTCATTGACTAACTGTTCTATTGGAGAAAGGAAGCATCAAAAGTTAGCATGAGACCAAAAAAAATACTAAAACTGAGTCAGAACTCTGATACATGTAGTAAGTGTTCCCAGTGTGGGTCACAAATAATATGAAGGATATATGTTTGAGCTAGAGTTAGTCTGTTGAAGTCCTCAGATTTCATATGTACTTGAAAATCTGTCACAGCAAACTATATTGATATCATATGCTAGTCCGAGAGACCATACCCAAAAGTATATAATTCCTTCTGAAATACAGTGTTGAAAATACTGCACATCACACATTTGTATGTAAGGCTAAAATTAATGTTCTACCTAGATAAAAGCATTCTCTCAATCCTTATCTAAGTAACTTGTTTGTTTTTTTTTTTCCGTTTGGAAAATGGCTGAGTATTCTTCAGTTCCAAACATGAACTGAAGTGACTCTTCCTCAGACTGTACACATAGTGGACATCTGATTAGTAATTGACATTTTTAGACAGGTGGGTCTCCCCAAGGGTCTTTTAGGCATGAATAAGCATGTATAGCCATATTTTAGCCAAGGGATTCATGTAGTAGCTTAAATATTACAGGATCCCTCTGTTGCAAATAATTTTCTTTTACACAGGTGAAGGAAGGTGTATCAAAGGCTGAGTATCAAACGTTGTAGATATTACACCATCTGTAGATGATAATATACCAAGAAGAATCCCTTAGGATTACACTGATTGATCTAGATACTCCCACATGATTCTAATACAGAACAAGAAATCACTTAGCTTGGAAACTTAAAATAATATAGTGCTGCCGAGCTATGTGGAGTGTTAATAGATAATGAGAAACCACCTAAAAAGCACATGCATATGTACAAGATGCTATTCAAAAATTACCCAGAGGCAGATTGGCAACCTACATTCAGCACAAAATGATTGATTCTACACTTATAGATTCTGATCAGGTAAATTGAATATTGAGAAAGCTATATGAGAACTCACTTGGTTATCACATGACTGTAAAACTAGGTAGTCTCAACAAACATGACAATCAGGAAGCATAGCCTGATCTTGCCAACAATGGATGAAGTGCATTTAGCTGACGAGGTCTGACCATGAAACTCAAATTTCCAAAATACCAGGTAGGTTTGAATTTGCAGAACAATAAATACTTAATGAGTTTTGGGGCAAAATTCTATTCTAAAGACTCCAAAAATTATTTATCAACCAGCTCTTAATCCCTATGGAGAGATTAATTGTAGAAATAATGAATTTAATCTGTACCCCAGAGGTATAAATAATTGGTGCAATTTGAAGTGATTTGATATGTTAAAGAAACATGCAAAACAAAGGAGTTCAGGCTATCCTTGAACAGATTTGCTTCTAAAACATGTAGCACGAGTTACTGTGGAATGACCTACACACACACATGCACATATCCTACAATTAATTGATTTGTTCTGTGCTGTGTGTGGTATGCCAGACTAATCCAAGGTAGGAAGTATATAATCCACAAGTATTTTAAACCCAATATCAATGAAAAGAAATCAGAATTACTCTTGTGAATGCCATCCTAGATGAGTTAATCCAGATCAAAAAGGAAAAATGAGTTACATATTCACTTTAATCTAAATGTTAATTCTCTAAACTGTGTATCTGTATGATCAGTTTTGTGTAAGTGTCTAGTATGAACCAGACCGACCTTATTTTGAAAAGTGCAAGTGTACTTATGTATTGCTGAAAGACACAGTCAGGAACAGGAATATCAAATGTGAAGAGACAGGGAAAAGAGCAACAATGAAGGGAATGTAGTACATACAGTTAAATTGAGAGACATTTGAGGCATTGAATGGAAAACTAATGGAGTAGAAAAATTTTTTTTAAAATTTTTATCAAGTAATTAAACATTTGCTATAGTTACAAGGGCAGAAGATAAAATATTGAATGGGTTTATCTATGTGAAATTCGAATAATAAGTCACAACAATTTTGGATTTCAACTTTTAGTAAACCTATGTTACAAATACTGACTGTATAGTCATTAAGGAGAGAGATGTTAACATACATATCTTATATTGTTGGAAACATACATATCTTATATTATAAACATTGGAAGTGTAAAATAATCTATGTATTTGTTTACATTTCAAAGTCATTTCCCAAACTCTTCTTTCTGTCTTGAATCCTCCAAGCCTTTCCGATTCTCTTTGTTTCTATGATGGTGCTCCTCCATCTACATGGCCACTTCCACTTTAGCCATCTAACACCCTCCTTCTCTGGGGTATGATATTTCCACAAAACCAATTGCCTTCCTTTCCAGAGATGGCAAATGAGGCAGTTGTCTTCTCCCTATGCTTTACTGTCTGCATAGCAGTATCCATGTACTGGGAAAGTATACTCTTGTTGGTAAATTTCCTGAGACTCTGAAAGGTAAACTTAATTGATACTGTTGTTTTTCATATTGGTTTCCAATCCCTTTAAGATCATCCTTTAGGCATTCCACTAACTCATCTTATGTGGCTGTCATTTTCTTTCTTTTTTTTTTTTTTAGATTTATTTATTTATTATATATAAGTACACTGTAGCTGTCTTCAGATACACCAGAAGAGGGCATCAGATCTCTTTACAGATGGTTGTGAGCCACCATGTGGTTGCTGGGAATTGAACTCATGACCTCTGAAAGAGCAGTCGGGTGCTCTTAACCGCTGAGCCATCTCTCCAGCCCCTGTCATTTTCTTTCAAATGTTTAGCTGTACCACCATCTGTCTCAGTCAGGTGATGGCAGAGCCCCTCAGAGGACAGACATATTAGGGTCTAATCTGCAAGCACATCTTGACATCAGGAATAGTGCGAGGATTTACGGTCTGTGGATGAAATGATTCTTATGGTGTGGTGGTCTCTGAAGGGCCTTTCTTCATTCTCTGGTCTTTTTTTTTTTACATTTTTTAAGCCTTGGATATTTATACGTTAAAATTTTGAGCTGCGTGGCAGCACCATCCCTTCAATAGGGTCATGTTTAGCTACAAGGGGCAGTCTGTAGTCGTTCTATCTCTTTGCTGCTTTGTATTTCAACTAACATCATCCCAGTAGGTGTATGGGAGCCTTTTGGATTCTTGAAATCGGGGATTTCCCTGGGCATACCCAAGTTCACCACCCATCATTGATGATTATTGTTATTTATTCCACTTTTCCTCTGGATTTCTCTCTTCTGTTTTTTCATTGTTGCTGCTCCCCCGACTTTGTCTATCCTTCTGTACCTGTAGCTAGGTCCCATTTTCCCTCCTCGTTCTAAGTTTGTTGCAAGCTTCCACAATTGGTTTTCTTTCATGTTACCATGCATGTGATGAAGGATTTTAATTGTGGGTATTCTGAACTTTGTGGCTAACATCCAAATGTCCCTAATTACATCCCATGATAGGACCTTTTCAATCTCTGTTAATTCACTATTTTCCAGTTCCATCTCTTTGCCTACAGTGTTCTTGGTCTCCGCATTTTTAATACCTGAGTAGTGTTCTTTGTTTTATTATAGCACACTTTCTCTATTTATTCCTCGTGGAGATGACACTATAGAGGGGTGAAGAAATTCCCTGAAACCCTGGGAAGACGAGGAACATGCCTTTTTGGTAGAAAAAGGAGTTACTTGAGCATCTTGGGACAATATGGAATGGCCAGCATGCCCTTGTAAGGAATGGCAACTTTCCACAATTCCTTGGTCATTTTTGGAAAATTCCAGGTCCCTTTGGACAGATGGAGAAGGTGTGGGTCTCACCTGAGGAATAGTTGTAGCTTTTGTTGTCTCTTTGGCAGCAGAAGATGGCACTAGATCCCTTTTGGCAGAAGGGGGAAGGTTGAAACTGTCTTCCTTTAGGAGAAATTTCTCAAGACTGCATCAGAATAATCAAATCATAAGACTTTGTTTCTAGAAACTGGGTGCCTGTGGTCTACTGTGGTAGAGGGAGAATGTCGACTATTTCTCCCCAGAGTGGAAATGTAAATAAATCTACTTGGGTAGATGGGGATAGTTGTAAAGCATGCTGATCAGATGCAGTAGATCCTAAGACATCCTTCTCAGATGAGGAAGGTCTTAATGTACAGTGTATATGTGTGGAAATCCTGAATGTAACGTCATAATGGGGGGAAGGTATTAGAACTACCTCTGAAGATGTGACCTCTCCTAGAGCATCCTAGACAAATGTGAGAGGTCTGAGAGACTCATGAGCAGATAAGGATGTTTCTAGATATTGTTGTGTAACTGTGGAAGTTCCAAAAAAAATTCTTTGGCTGGAGAAGTGAAAACAGACTTTTGAATAGAAGTGTCAGGTTTACTAGGTTGCTTGATAGGCAAAGCAGGTTCCAAGGCCCCTTCAGAAGTTATAGTAAAATCCAAAGCCTTTAAGGTATTTGGCAGATGTTCTGGGTCTGCTTGTGGGTATAAAGAAGGACTCACAACCATTTGTGCATATTTGGAAGAGTGTGTAGCATCTTCTGTAGTTGGGGAAAATGGCTGATCTTGAGGAGATAAAGAAGTTCCTATAGCCTCCTGTGAAGTTTGCTGAGGTCATATGCATTCTTTTGCACAAATGGAATCCAAGGAATCTCTTTCCTCAGATATCGAGTATGCTACAGACACTGGTGTTTGCATATCATGTTTCCCCACTCCTCATTCACATATGGTTGTATCCATAACCTTCTCTACAGATGGAATATGTCCTAGAACATCTTTTGTACATGTGTCACATCCATAAGCCATCTCTAAAGATGTGGCTGTGGTTAGAACTACTTTTGTAGATGTTTCTTTTCCCACAGTCTCTTTATGAGATAGAGTACTACTCAGAGAATCCTGCTCAGATTTGGGAAATTCTAGCATCTCTGATGTATATGTGGAAAATTTTGGAGCCTCTCCTTTCAGGACAGAACAACCTAGAGTCCCCTGAGGGGGAAAGGGATGTTTTATCTTCTCTGGAAATTGTACAAATATGGAGCCTGCATGGCTCATTAACTGTGTCTTGTGATAAACTTGGTTGTTTTTGTGCTTATGACAAGTCAGGGGGTCCTTTTGTGTGATAGAGGATATTTGAGTAACTTCTGATGTATAGGGACATAGGAACCACTGGGGGAGATGGTGAGGGTGCAAGATCACAATATTTATGTGCAGAAGGCCCAAGAGTCACTTGGGTAGACTCAAAATTTTCTACCACATCTTGCATGGGTGTGGAACTCTCAAGAACCCCTTCTGAAACTGTAAATGGTCCTTAATCTAATGGTGTACAGGAAGAAAGTTTTGTCTTACTTGGGCTGGTATGTGTGTTATGAGATTCAGTTTGCGGAATTTTGACTTTATTTTGTCCCCTTTGACCATAGTGATGATTTAAGCCCATTTTTAATAGTGGAGGACTTTGAAGGCCCTTTTGGTTTGATATGGAAGTTCTGAAAACCCCTTTGTCAGCAGAAACAGGTTTCAAACTCATTTTACCCAAAGCAGATTGCATAAGGCACTTTGTTGGAGAGTGGGGATATCTTGAGTTTCTTTGTGAGTGGACATAGCTCTGTGCCCTGCTAAGACCATCAGAGGGGCAGAAACCTCTGAGATCTCTGCTCACATTATGACTCAAGAAAAAAAAAAAAAACCTAGCTCCATCTGGGCCTCCTGTGCATAGGTACATAGGAGCAGTAGGGGAAGGACATTTCTGGTTGCAGCCCTCATGGTAAGCTGAAAGTCAGCACAAAAAGTGAGCTCAGGCCTGAGACAAGAGGTGAATTCAACATTTCTGCTCGAGGTGAGCTGACTGGTGGACTCAGGATACGCAAAGGCAGAACTCCTCTGGGAATAAGCATTTCCAGTTTTTAGCTGGCTCTTTAATGTAGGCACAGAGACTCCTACTTCTGCCCAGCATTGCCCAGGTCTCTGTCCCAAGACAAAACTGCATAGTGCTTCTGGACACAGGAATATAGGAGGAGTAAAGCTACTGGAGCACCATGTTCCAGACAGTGCCAAAACTGAACAGAACTGGTCAAACAGATCCCTGTACCCAAATCCTGAAGTTGGGGCAACTAGACCTTCAGAGAAGCAGACACTCCTGGGAAACCAGAGGAGACTACTCTCTGCCCATAATCCTGACTCAAGAGGAAAACATCTTGTGCCATCTGTTCCCCCTCCCCCAACAGAGGGACCTAGGAGAAGTATGGGAATTTCGCTCTGGTTCTAGCCCACAGGGACAGCTGAAAGTCAGTGGAAAAGAGCAATTACATGCCTAGATCAGAATACACTGTTCTCATAACTGGGTACAAGAAAACAGGAAAACAAGTCTACAGCAGTACGGACACATGAGCCTACAAGACAGTCAAGCCACTGTCAGAAAGAACAAGCCAGTCTAACTCCAGAGACAACCTGATGGCTAGAGGCAAGCACAGAATCACAAGCAACAGAAATCAAGACTACTTGGAGTCATCAGAACCCCTTTCTCCCAACAAAACACACACTGGATATCTAAACACACCAGAAAAGGAAGATCTAGTTTTAAATTCACATTTTATCATGACGAAGGAGGATGTTAGGAAGGTCATAAATAACTCCCTTAAGAAAATACAGGACAACAGAAAATACAGAAGTAAACAAGTAGAATCCCATAAAGAGAGACACAAAACTACCTTAAAGAACTACGGGAAGAACAGCAAAACATGAAAAGGAAATGAACAAAACCACCCAGGAATTAAAAATGGAAATAGAAACAATTAAGGAAGCACAAAGGAAGACAACCCTGGAAATGAAAAACCTAGAAAAGAGACCAGGAGTCATAGATGTGAGAATCACCAACAGGATAAAAGATATAGAAGACATAATCTAAGGAGCAGAAGTTTGCATAGAAATCATTGACACAACTGTCAAATATAAGGTAAAACTGAAAAGCACCTAGCCCAAAACATACATGAAATCCAGGACACAATGAGAAGATCAAACCTAAGCTTAACAGATATAGAAGAGGGTGAAGACTGCCAAATCTAGGGACAGTAATATCTTCAACAAAAGTATAGAATAAAACTTCCATAATCTAAAGAAAGAGATCCCCATAAACATATTCAAAGCCTACAGAACTCCAAATAGATTGGACCAGAAAAGGAAATCCTCCCATCACATAATAATCAAAACACCAAATGCGAAAAACAAATAAAAATATTAAAAGCAGTAAGGGAAAAGGTCAAGTAACATATAAAGGCAAACGTATCAGAATTACACCAGAATTCTCAAAAGAGACTATGAAAGCCAAAAGATCCTGGACAGATGTCATACAGACATTAAGGTAACAAAAATGCCAGCCCACACTACTGTATCCAGCAAAACTCTCTACTAACGTTGATGGAGAAACCAAGATATTCCATGATTAAACCAAATTTACACAATATCTTTCTACATATCCAGTCATACAAAGGACATTAACTGCAAAACCCCAACATAAGGAGGCAGGTAAAATCATAGATAAAGCAAGAAATTAATCTTTTCACAACAAAACAAAGAGAAGAGAAGCAGACAAACATAAACTAACCTCCAGTTATGAAAATAAGAGAAAGTTATCATCACTATTCCTTAAGATCTCTCAATATCAATGGACTCAATTCCCCACTAAAAAAACACAGACTGACACTCTGGATATGTAATGAGGACCCCACGTTTTGCACTACAGGAAACTCATTTCAGAAACAAAGATAGACACTACCACAGAGTAAAAGGCTTGTTAAAAACTTTTCAAGCAAATGATCTAAAGAAGCAAGTGGGAGTAGCCATTCTAATATCATATAAAATCCACTTTCATCCAAAAGTCATCAAAAATCATAAGGAAGGACACCTTATAATTATCAAAGGAAAAATCCACCAAAATGAACTTGAAATTATAAATATCTATGCTCCAAATACAGGGTACCTACATACAAAAAAGAAACCTTACTAAAGCTGAAAGAAAATATTGCACCTCAAACAATAATAGCAATAGATTTCAACTCCCTATTCTCATCACTAGACAGATCACAGAAAGAGAATTTAAAAAGAGTCATAGACAGACTAAGAGAAGGTATAAACCAAATGGACTTAACAGATATTTAGAGAACATACTATCCTAAAACAAAAGGATATACCTCCTTCTCACCATCTCTTTGCACATTCTCCAACATTGATCATACAATCAGTCAAAAAGCAGTCCACAAATGACACAGAAAGATAGAAATAATCCAAGGCATCCTTTCACACCACCATGGGCTAAGGCTGTACTTCAATAACAATTAGGAAAGAACACCCACATATACATGGAAGTTGAACAATGCTGTACTCAGTGATAACTTGGTCAAGGAAAAAATCAAAGAGTTCTTAGAATTAAATGAAAATGAAGGTACAACATACCCAAAACTCTTGGAACACAATGAAAGCTGTGCTAAGACAAAAACTCATAGCTCTGAGTGCCTGCAGAAAGAAATAGGAGAGAGAATACATCAGCAGCTTGACAGCAAACCTAAATCATATAGAACAAAAAGAAGCAAATAACTGCAGGACTAGTAGTAGGCAGGAAATAATCAAACTCAGAGCTGAATTATACCAAGTAGAAAAAAGGGACTATACAAAGAATCAACACAACCAATACCTGGTTCTCTGGGAAAATCAACAAGATACATTAACCCATAGCCAGACTCACCAGTGCATACAGAGAGTGTGAAAAATTAACAAAATCAAATATTAAAAAGTAAGACAAGGGGGTTGGGGACTTAGCTCAGTGGTAGAACGCTTGCCTAGAAAGCGCAAGGCTCTGGGTTCGGTCCCCAGCTCTGGAAAAAAAAGAAAAAAAAGGGAGACAAAACAGCAGAATCAGAGGAAATTAAAAGAAATCATTGTATAACAAAAACCTATGTTCAACAAAACTTGAAGATCTGGAGAAAGTGGACAATTTTCTAGACAAATACAAGAGAAAAAAATTAAATCAGGAAAAGTTAAACTATTTAAACAACCCATAACTCCCAAAATAATACAAGCAATCATCAAACCTCTCCCAACCAAAAAGAGTACAGGATCAGGTGGGTTTAGTGCATATATCCATCCAAATTCATTGAAAATTTCAAAACAATACTGTCCAAACTATTTCATAAAATTGAAACACATGGAGTACTACCAAGTTGCTTTAATGAAGCCACAATTACTCTTATAACTAAAACACAGAAAGAGCCAACAAAGAAAGAAAATTTCAGACCAATTTCCCTTATCAATATCGACACAAAAATACTCAATGAAATTCTTGCAAACCTAGTCCTACAACACATTAAACAATCATCCATTATGATTAAGTAGGAATTATCCCAGGCTTGCAGGGATGCTTTAATGTACAGAAAACCAACAACGTAATCCACTATATTAACAAACTCAAAGATGAAAACCACATGATCCTTTCATTAGATGCTGGGAAAATTTTGACAAAATTCAACATCACTTCATGATAAAAGTCCTGGAAAGTAGAAGAATTTAAGGCCCACACCTAAACATATACAGCAAATACGTAGCTAACATTAAACTAAGTGGAAAGAAACTTAAAGCAGTCACACTGTAATCAGGGAATGGACAAGGCTACCCACTCTCACAAAACTTATTCAATATAGTTCTAGACATCTTAGCCACAGCAATCAGACACTGAAGGAAGTCAAAGGGATATAGTTTGGAAAGGAAGAAGTCAAAATAACACTGTATGTAGATGATATGATAGTATACTTAGTGACACCAAAGGTTTCACAAAAGAAGTACTAAGCTTGATATACAATTTCAGCAAAGTGCTGGGTATAAAAATAACTGTGCACAAAAACTAAACAGGTGGAGAAATAAACTAGGGATATGACACCCTTCACAATAGCCCCAAATAATATAAAATATCTCGGGGTGACTTTATCCAAGCAAGTAAAAAATATGAGCATATGAGTAAAACCTCAAGTCTCTGAAGAAACTGAAGGAGATTTCAGAAGATGGAAAGATCTCCTATTTCCATGGACTGGCAGGATTAATATAGTAGAAACGGCCATTGCACCAAGAGCAACCTACAGATTCATTCCAATCCCCATCAAAATTCAAATCCAATTCTTCATAGAGTTAGACAGAACAATTCATAAATTCATTTTGAATAACAAAAAACACATAATAGCTAAAACTGTCCCCAACAATAAAAGGACTTCCCTAGGAATCACAATTCCTGTACTTAAGAAGTATTACAGAGCAACGGTGATAAAAAAACTGTATGATATTGAGACAGAATCAGCAAATAAACCAGTGGAATAGAACTGAAGACCCAGAAATGAAGCCATACACCCTTGGTCACTTAATTTTTGAGAAAGGAGACAAAACCATACAATGGGAAAAAAAGAGCATTTTCAGCAAATGGTGCTGGTTCAACTGGAGGTCAGCATATAGAAGAAGGCAAATTGATCCATTCTTACTGCCCTGTAGAAAGCTGAAGTACAACTGGATCAAGGACCTCCACATCAAACCAGATAAACGCATACTAACATAAGAAAAAGTGGGAAAGCATCTAGAACACATGGGCAGTGGAGAAAATTTCCTTAACAAAACAGGAATGGCTCATGCTCTAAGATCAAGAATCAACAAATGCGAACTCACAAAACTCCAGACTTTCTGTACGGCAGAGGACACTGTTGTTAGGACAAAATGGCAACCAACAGATTGGGAAAAGATCTTTACCAATCCTAAAACAGATAGAGGGCCAATACCCAAAATATACAAAGAAATCATGAAGTTAGACTACAGGGAGACAAATAACCATATTGAAAAATAGGGTTCAGAGCCAAACAAAGAATTCACAATCGAATGGCAGTGAAACACTTAAAGAACTGTTCAACATCTATAGTCATAAGGGAAATGCAAATCAAAACAACCTTGAGATTTCACCTCACACCAGTCAGAAAGGCTAAGATCAAAAACTCATGTGACAGCAAAATCAGGCCACATGCTGGTGAGGATGTGGAGAAAAAGGAACACCCCTCCATTGTTGGTTGGATTGCAGACTGGTACAACCATTCTGAAAATC
The DNA here is from genome assembly GCF_021556685.1 of Rattus norvegicus. Taxonomy (NCBI): domain Eukaryota; kingdom Metazoa; phylum Chordata; class Mammalia; order Rodentia; family Muridae; genus Rattus; species Rattus norvegicus. Next base: position 41,127,693 of record NC_141555.1, on the reverse strand, counting down.
AGTCTTGAGGTTCCTCAGAAAATTGGACATTGAGTTATCTGAAGTCCCAGCTACTCCTCGCTTGGGCATATACCCAAAAGATGCCCCAACATATAACAAAGACACATGCTCCACTATGTTCATAGCAGCCTCATTTATTATAGCCAGAAGGTGGAAAGAACCCAGAAGTGTTTCTACAGAGGAATGGATACAGGAAATATGGTATATCTGCACAATTTAGTGTCATTAAGAGATACTAGGTTAATAACGATGGAGAAAAGAAAACTTTACTGGCTCTTTATATGACATGGATCATATTTATAAGACACAAAATACCTTATTCATCAGAAATAAAGTAATGGAATTAAATATGCTATATATTTGAATAAATGCTTAAAATAATGGCACAGTAATTATCAAAAATTACATGAAAAATACTAAATACTAAACCCACAAATCTTTGGTGAAGTACAAATACAAATGTCAGTGAAATTATTTGTGATTCAATAGTACCACCGAAGGAATATGTACCTGATGGAATCTGTCTATTCCAGTTATAACTCCATAAATGTCTTTACCTTCTCACTGTTCACAATATCCATGTTACAAAATTGGAAAAATAAATTACATAGGCACTAGACCTTTATTTAATCATCAAATAGCAAAATTTTATCCTTGGCATGGATATTGATGAAACTAGACTTCATTTTGCAAGTTGAAAGTTCAGAAGTATGAAGATAATTATCTAAATCTTATGAAAGTGGGCAACTGCTGTTTGTTTGAATTTGAAGCCTCTTCTATAGAAGGAAAGTCAGATGTCATGTTATAAACATTGACAGTTTTCTCATGGCTCACATGGTCATAGAGAGGATCCTACTACTCCTGTTTTGCTAAATGGCCATGTTGTCAAACTGCGTTCCAATTCTCATTGTTTTTGTCCATACATTACTGCTTTTATGGCCTGTGGTCAGAGAAATGTATAGGTGTACTGGGCAGCAATTACTGTAGTTCTGTGTAACTGGTATAAGTGCTAAGACCGTGAGAAGAAGAAAGCTGAGCATAAGGCTGGGGAAACATTGCAGAAAAGGAGAAGACAGAACTTGAGGAGAGAGGATGTAATCATGACATCTAGACATGACACAGTTATTGGAACTATGGACTCACTGCATCTACAGTAGAATGCACAAGTCTTGTACACAATTAAGACAATGAATTAGGGAAGATCCCAGCAGGCAGTACTCAGTGAACCAATGGATTATAAAGAAAATAAAACAGGAAAATATAAAGAACATGAAGCTAGAAAGGGAATTTATCCAGAGAGAGAAGAACCAAGTTAATGATTGGTGTGATCAAGGTACATTATATACATGTGTGAATAATAAATAAAAATTCCAAAATAAAAAAACAGTTCTGAAAATATATTATGGATTTTTATATCCTATGTAAGTCATTTTTCCCTAAAAGTAGAATAGAGTATCCTAACTTGTAGTAAATTGCAAAAAAGTCAGTGTAAGAATGTAGTTACATTAGTCAGTGCATGCTATCTCCATTATGGATATATCAAACTGAGGCTCATTAATCTGTACAGTTAACTTATATCACCTGTTCAAATAAAATAAAATGAAACACTGTGTAATGATCCACCAAAATCAAACTGCACACTGGAGATATAAAAGCAAACCGAAAAATGGCCTTTCTTAATCTCAACCATTTCACTTTTTGAAACTCTGAATACATTTAAACATAAAAGTTCTAACCTGATGCCCAGCATATATTATGGTGTATTTGTGACTTATATGGTAAGACTTTTAGGGTTGTGCATTGCCATCAATTATGTCATTAATATTTAAAATCCTAGGACATCAAGATCTAAAATCCACGGGCTTTGGTCCTGACAGCCAGGAATTGAACTCTGAACATGATCACTTTATATTAATTAGCTAAACTCTGAAAGGCAATTAGGATCTGGGGAACATCCTCTTGGAGTCAGGGAAAGAAGGGGTGGAATGGGATGAGGAATGGTGGGAGGGGTCCAGGAGAGTGTACAATGGAAGGATATATATATATATATATATATATATATATATATATATATATATATATATATATATATATATATTATAAATAGTTTCACTCATAAATTCAAATGCTAGATTCTTTTTAACATCTACATTGCATTTCAATCGTGATGTTTAGTGTTTTTGCTTATTGAACTGTGTAAGCATTAATGGTAAATTTACTCTTCATCCTATTTGCGAATTTTCTCCTTTCTTATTAAATTGCAACAATTGTGTTTGCATATGTAGGAGGCTTACTATTCATAATTTGTGCAGAAAATATATATATATGAATCTTTTTATTTTAATAGTATGTTATGTGTGAATGTCTATGTATAGATTTGTGCACATGACCACAGGCACCTGGTGAGACCAGAAGATGTCAGATAACCTGGAGCTGCTTTCACAGCAGGTTGGAAGTGGCTTGATCGATGTTGGAAAATGAACGTGTTTGCTCTTAAAAGCAGTAAGTGCTCTTAAACACTAATCAAATACTACATTACTTATTCCATAGTAAAATCAAATTATTTATAATTGTGTGATGTATTTTAGGGTATCTTTGAATTTGAGACATCTTGCCACATTTTAAGTGATATGAATACATTCAGGCATTATTTTTGCAGCTTTCTTTATCATCGTAAGATGTGTTCGATTAAATATGTTATTATTATGCACTAAATCCTTCAAATGTTTACTTACAGAACGTTAGGTTGGTGTCTGTTTCTTTCCTCTGGAATGACTATATTAATTTTACAGTTTGCAGTTCTCTCTTTCTTTACACAATCCATCTGCTGTGTTTTTGCTTTCATATACAATGAAGTAAAAGCCTTTTAGTTTTTCTTTGAATACTTAATGTACTAAGAAAATGTGTTGAAGGTCAATACATTATTCTTTAAAATGTTCCTAGAGTTTTGTTTTTTTCTTTTTCCTATTATAATTGTTCTCATTAGTCTCATTATTAATATTATGTGTAACCTTTTATGTGTTCTGGTCATGTAGTAAATATAGGATTCTTCCAAACATTTACGTGTAGGTATCAAATTAATTTCTTGGTTCTTTATTGCATGAAATTTTATCTGCTAAACCACCTCACTGGAACACAATATAACACTTTAAGGTGACATATAGCTCCAGGCTGCTTTTATATACACAATGTTTTCATCATTTGGCTTTTAATATATATATTTCATTATTCTAATATATTTTATTTTCCATGTCCATTTGGTAACTCTAGTATTCTTATTTTAATATTTAATTAATAATTTACTCATAATTATTATGCACTTGATACCTAGGTAATATGAAATTATCTTAGATACAATTTAATACATGCAATTAGTTACCTGAAGCATGAAGTTTGGTACATAACTTTGTTCACTATTACTATGCATTTGCATAAAACAGAGAATATTTCATCATCACAATCCTGATGCCAATTTTACGTAGTATGACAGCTAATAACTATCTGTGACATTTAATGACTTAAAAGGATTTAGGATTATATTGTTAAATGATATTTCCCCAACATCAACTAAATAGATTTTATTTTGCTTCAATTAATTAAACGTGCTATAGCAGGAAAATTTTAATTTCCTTTTTTTAGTTAAGACTAAATTTAACTTTTACATCCTCCTGCCTATCAGAAAGTCAACATTCATTTACAAGAAGATGTGCCAGGCACAGGTCAAATTTCTAGTATATCATGTAATTACAATCACCAGTCTTGTCATTTTCAAGTAATTGTTAATATCATGCCTGTAAAACAAAATGAACAACATGTCCGGATAACCATAAGGGCAGTGCAGTGGCACAAATAGCTTGATGATAGCCAACAGCTATCTAATTTTGCTTAAGTCCTGATCAATGAACATGGATGGTACTGGTAATTTAGCCACATATATAAGGCTATTGAACCTGTGGTTATGGGGGAGAATATACAGCCCCTTACTTACTTAAGCCAGTATCATACCTAACAACAATCAAAGCCATGTGTCCTTATATACAGAATTAATTATAGTCTCTGAAACAAAGATCACAGTAAAAATCTCAGCCATTCAAAATGCAGGATAGAAATTTCAAGCCCAGTCTCAATGGCTCTATCCACAAAATGTCACTTGATTCAAGTTTGAGGAACCTTACAGAAGAGGGGGCAAGAAGATTGTAAGAGACTAAAGTTTACTATGAGATGGTGTCTCAAAGTAACACCAGAAATTAAACTTATAGCATATCACTAACATGACTGCCTAAACAACAGCTGAGGAAGAGAGGGAATGGGGAAGAATGGAAGTTTAGTTTTCTTTCTGTTTCAATTCCTCCTCCCCCTCCTCCTCCTCCTCCCTCCTCCTCCTTCTTCTTCCTCTTCCTTCTCTTCCTCCTCTTCTTCCTCTTCCTCCTCTTCTTCCTTCTCTTCCTCCTCTTCTTCCTCCTCTTCCTCCTCCTCCACCTCTCTTTCTTTCTCTCTCTCTCTCTCTCTCTCTCTCTCTCTCTCTCTCTCTCTCTCTCTCTCTTTCTCTGTCTCATTGTTGGATATTTCCTGTTTACATTTCGAATGTTATTCCCTTTTCCAGGTTTCCAGTCCATAAGCCCCTTAACCTTTCCCCCTACCCTTCTATAAGGGAGTACACATCTCCACCCATGGCCTCCCCACACCTCCCCACTTTCCCCTACACTAGTATTCCAACCTTGTCAGAAAAAAGTGTTTCTCATTCAATTGTTTCTCAGCAAGACCATCCTTTGCTACATGCAGTTGGAACCATTGGACAGTCCATGTATAGTCTTTCTGTTGTGGTTTGGTCCCTGGAAGCTCAGGTTAGTTAGCATTGTCATTATTATGGGGTTGCAAATCCCTTCAGGACTTTCAATCCTTTCTCTAATTCCTACAACTGGGGTCTGATTCTTGGTTCAGTGGTTTGATGATGCATTGCCTCTGTATTTGACATATTCTGGCTGTGTCTCTCAGGAGGGATCAATATCCAGTCATTGTCAGCCTGCACTTCTTAGCTTCATCCATCTTATCTACATTTGGTACTGTATATATGGGCTATATATGGGCCAGGCTCTGAACGGCAGGTCCTTCAGTCTGTTATAAACTTTGCCTCCTTATCCCCTCCCATGGGTATTTTGGTTCCCCTTTTAAAGAAGGAGTGAAGCATCTGCATTTTACTTATCCTTCTTGAGTTTCATGTGGTCTGCATATTACATGATGGGTAATTCAAGGTTTTTGGATAATATCTACTAATCAATGAAAGCATCCAAGTGTGTTTTTCGTGATTGAAGAATCTCACTCAGGATGATATTTTCTAGTTCATTCAATTTGCCTATGAATTTCATGAAGTCATTGTTTTGATGGCTGAGTAATATTCTGTAGTGTAGATGCACCACATTTCTGTATCCATTCCTCTGTTGAAGGTCATCTGGGTTCTTTCCAGATTCTGGCTATTTTAAATAAGACTGCTATGAACATAGTTGAATATATTTCTCTGTTGTACATTGGACCATCTTTTGGGTATATGCCCAAGAGAGGTATAGCTGGGTCCTAAGTTCATGGAATGTCAAATATTCTGAGGAACCCTCAGACTGATTTACCAAAGGGTTGTACCAGTCTGCAATTCCACCAACAATGGAGGAGTCTTACTCTTCCTCCATATCCTTGCCAGCATCTGCTGTAACCTGAGATTTATATCTTTCCATTCTGACTCGTGTAAGGTGGATTCTCAGAATTGATTTGATTTGAATTTCCCTGAAGACTATGTATGTTGAATATTTATTTAGTTGTTTCTTGGCCATTCGATAACATTCAGCTGAGAATGTTTTCTAACTCACTGTACCCCATTTTAATAGGATATTTTTGCTTTCTAGAGTCTAACTTCTGAAGTTCATTGTATATTTCGGATATTAACACTATCAGTTATAGGATTGGTAAAAAATGTTTTCCCAATATTTTGGTTACAGTTTTGTCCTAATCACAGTGTCTTTTGGCTTACAGAAATTTTGCTGGTTTATGAGGTCCTTTTGTCAATTCTTGATCTTAGAGCATAAGTCAATGGTAATTTTTCAGCAAATTGTCTCCAGTGGCAATGTGTTCAAGACTCTTCCCCACCTTTTCTTCTATTAGTTTGAGTGTATCTGGTTTGATGTGTAGGTCCTCGATTCACTTGTAGTTAAGCTTTGTACATGGTCATAAAAATGGGATAATTTGCATTCTTCTACATGATGACTTCTAGTTGAACCAGCACTATTTTTGGAAAATGCTATGTTTCTTCCTTTGGATGGTTTTATCTCCTTTGTCAAATATCAAACGATAGGTATGTGGGTTCATTTCTGGGTCTTCAATTCTATTCCACTGGTCTATCCACCTGACTCTGTACCAATACCATGTAGTTTTTACCACTATTGCTCTGTAATACTGCTTGGGTCCAGGGGTGATGATTCCCCCAGGAGTTCTTTTATTGTTGAGGATAGGTTTAGCTATCCTGGCTTTTTCTTATTCTGAATGTATTTGCAAATTGCTCTTTCTATCTCTATTAAAGAAGTGAGTAGGAACTTTGATGGAGATTGCATTGAATGTGTACATTGCATTTGGCAAAATGGTCATCTTTACTATATTAATCCTGTCAATCCATGAGCATGGAAGCTCTATCTATCTTCTGAGGCCTTCCTCAATTTCTTTCTTCAGACATTTGAACTTCTTGTCATACAGATCATTTACTTGCTTGGTTAAACTTACACCAAGACATTATATATTACTTGAAATTTTTGTGGAGCATGTGATTTCATTATTTTCTTTCTCAGCCTGTTTATCCATTGAGGAGAGGAAGGCTCCTGGTATGTTTGAGTTAATTTTATATTCTGACACTTTGCTGAAGTTATTTATCAGGTTAAGAAGTTCTCTGGTGGAACTTTTGGGATTACTTAAGTATATACTATCCTATCATCTGCAAATAGTGATATTTTCATATCTTCCCTTCCAATTTGTATCCGTTTGACTCCCTTTTGTTGTCTGGTTTCTCTGACTATGACATGGAGTCCAGTATTGAATAAGTAGGAAGAGAGTTGGGCAGGCTTGTCTAGTCCCTGATTTTAGTTGGATTGGTTTATGTTTCTTTCCATTTAGTTTGATGTTAGCTACAGGTTTGCTGTATATTTTTTACAGTATGGTTAAATGAGCCTTCAATTCGTGATTTTTCCAGAACTTTTATCCACAAGGGTTGTTGAATTTTTTTCAAATGCTTTCTCACCATCTAATGAAATGATCATGTGCTCCTTATCTTTGAGTATGTTTACATGATGGATTACATTTATGAATTTTCCTATATTAAACCATCCCTCCATCCCTGGGTTCAAGTCTACTATATCCTGTTGGATGATTTTTTTTATGTGTTCTTAGATTTGGTTTGCAAGAATTTTATTGAGTATTATTTCTTCAATATTCATAAAGGAAATTGGTCAGAAGTCCTCTTTCTGTGATGATTTTTTGTGGGGGTTTGGTATAAGAGTAATTGAGGATTCATATAAGGAATGTGATAGTGCTCAGTCTCTCCAATTTTGTGGAATAATTTGGACAATATTAGTATGAGATCTTCTAAGAAGGTCTGATAGAATTCTGGACTAAACCCATCTTGATCTGGGCTTTGTTTGGTTGGGAGATTTTAATATCTGCTTCTATTTCTTCAGGAGTTATGGAGTTAATTAGATAGTTTATTTCTTCCTGATTTAACTTTGTTACCTGGTATCTGTCTACAAAATTGTCCATTTCCTCTATATTTTACACTTTTGTTGAATATAGGCTTTTATAGTAGAATCTGATTTTTTATAGTAGAATCTGATTTTTTTTATTTCTTAACATTCTGTTGTTATGTCTCCCTTTTCATTTCTGATTTTTTTTTATTTGGATACATTCTCTTTGAACTCTGATAAGTTTGGCTAAGTGTTTATCTATCTTATTGTTTTTCTCAAAGAAACAGCTCCTGGTTTTGTTGATTCTTTGTATCGTCCTTTCATTTCTACTTCCTTGATTTCAGATCTGAGTTTGATAATTTCCTGCTTTCTACCCGTCTTGGCTTTAATTAGTTCTTTTTTTTCTAGAGCTTTTACATGTGCTATCAAGCTCCTGACATATGCTCTCTCCAGTTTCTTTTCACTAGCACTTAGGTCTATAAGTTTTCCTCTTAGCTCTGTTTCATTATGTCACATATGTTTGGGAATGTTGTATCTTCATTTTCATTAATTTCTAAGAAATCTTTAATTCTTTCTTTATTTCTTCCTTGACCAAGTTGTCATGGAGTAAAGCATTTTTAAACTTCAATGTATATGTGAGCTTTCTGTTATTATCGTTATTGTTGAAGACCAGTCTTTGTGTGTGGTGATCTGATAGAATGCATGGGATTATTTCTATCTCCCTGAATCTGTTAAGGTTTGTTGAGGGGCCGATTATGTGTATAATTTTAAAGAAGGTTCCCTGAGGTTATGAAAAGAATGTATATCCTTATATTTTAGGATGGAATGTTCTTTAAATATCTGTTAAATCCATTTGGTTCATAACTTCTATTACTTCCTCTACATCTCTGCTTAATTTCTGTTTCCAAGATCTCTCCAAAAACGAGGGTGGGTTGTTGAAATCTCCTACTATTATCATGTCAGGTGCAATGTGTGCTTTTAGCTTTAGTAAGGTTTTTTTTGTGAAACCTCAGGATTTCTCATGAATCATTTTTATTGCACAAATTCAAATGTAAATATAGCATTCTGTGGGTTTACAAGTGACAGAATGCAAATATAAAAGTTAGCTAGTGTTAGATAATTAGATTCCGGTAGCTATTTAAGAAGAAAATAAAATAGTATAAAGTTATAATATTGAGTCTTATGAATATAATTAAAGAAAAATATAATTCCATTTAAGGGTGCTGAAAATATGGAAGTCTTTAAAAAATTACCATGACACTAAAACTACAGTATTGTTTTAGGCATGAGTCACCCAAACAGAAAGACAATAATTATATTCTCCTCTGACTCATTATTCTGAGTCTACTTACATGCAGTAAGGACCACTCAGGTCAAAATGTTGGTAAAAAAATGACGAGAAGTTGAAAGCAATGCATAAAGTATTGAAGAGAGACACAGTATTTCCATAGGCATTAAGTTATTCTCTTTTAACTTCTATTACTTTAAAAGGAAATACAAAAGAAAAATATATTATAATATTTTAACTATGAAAGGAAAATAATTTAAAATAATTTCATTGCTCGATAATTGGGTATTGATAAGATGACAGGCATCCTCCTAATGTTTAACTGCGTTAAACAAAGCAAGAAACACTTTTTGGTATCTGTGTCAAGTACGTATAATCTCAACCTAAAAGAGAAAAACCACTAGGCAAATCCAAATTTAGAGATATTCTAGCAAAGTTATTATTTATCTTCAAAGGTGTGGCCACAGAAGATAAAAAAAGTAATGAATTATCACAGAATAGAATGACATAAGATATGTAATAACCAAATGTCAACTGGATTTCTGGTTTGGATAATTGCATAGAAAGTGTACAGTTCTAGAAACATTATTGCTATGATTTGGTAAACCTACAAAGTTACTTTTAACATTATTTTCAATTTTCTAATTTTTTGAAAATTAGTCATTAGATTGATTAAAGTATATAAAATTTAGTAATTAGGTTTCTATATAAAACCACACTGTTTCCTGTCAATTAAATCCGATTTTCCTGTATAGTTTGAATTCTGCTTTATTTTTGTATTTATTTATTTTATTAATTTATTTATGTCTCAAATTCTGTCCTCCTTCCTGTTTTCCCCCACAGAGTACCTTACCCAAAACACCATGCCTTTCTGATTTCTTCTTTCAAAAAGTCAAAAAACAGTAGTTATAAGGCATGTTCAGTCCCCAAATACCTGTTCATGTGGCCATCCATTTGAAAATCTACAACAGTGATAATGCAGATATCAGGAAATAGCATCATAAATGATATTCAAAAATTAAATATTCCCAAGTTATCAGCTATCGGCTTGACAAAACTGGAAGAATCCAAGAACAAAAATATCCTTGTAATGTACGTAGAGAAAATTGATCAGACAAAAAGGAAAACAGATAGCAACCTTCCTGGATTCAACACAAGAGGGCATAAGTTCCTGTAGTATATTCTGTATGAGTTTATAGAGTTTATGTGCTAACACCTGGAAATGAAATCCTACGAAAACCAACAACAAACTAACTAGAAGCTGCAATATTTATAAAAGCCAAACAAATATGTGGAAGTATTATTTTCAGCTCTATATGAGAATATTAATGTTTATTAATTTGTATATTAACAAAATATTAATTTAATGACTGCAAATTTTTATTGCAAATTTTTAAATAAATAGATTTTAGGCTACTCATGTGATCATTAACTTTAGTGACTTTTAATGCATTACTGATCAATAAAGTGTTTTTTTGACTGTGATTATCACTATGAATATTCAACAAAATCAAATTATGTGAACCAGGAACTGCTCTTTTTTTTCTATTTTTTGTTGTACAAATGTAAGAGGTTTACCTGCTTTTTCCCGTGTGCAACACATCCATGCCTAATGTCCAGGAGGTTGAAGAGGTTGTGAGATTCTGTGATGCTGAAATTACAGCCACTTGTGAACTGTCACTCGGGAGCTAGGGTTCGGTCCTGGGTTCTCTGGAAGAACAGATAGTGCTATTAATCACCGAATCGTTTCTTAATTTTCAGCAAACACCATTTCTTTGTAAATATAGTGCCTAAGGTGTCCTGTCTTCTGCATAGACAACTGTTTTCTCAAATGTGATAATTTAATATTAAACACACATCCACTTGCTTCTTACCTTCATATATATATATATATATATATATATATATATATATATATATATATATTCACACAAACACACATACACACAGAATCACACACACAGTTACACACAGAGACACATGCACAACTGCTCTTACCTTCAAGTTTACTTACACACTTACTTACTTTCTTACACACACACACACACACACACACACCTGCTTCTAATCTTCAAGTAGATTTAGTTATTTTCACTTTAATTTGTTTATTCACTTTACATGTTGCACACTGCCCCCCCATTCACCCCTCTCACAATTCTTTCCCCAGCACTTTCTCCTCTGAGCAGGAGGGGAACCCTCTGGTATTTCCTCACCTTGCATATCTAGTCTCTGTAATCACATCATCTGAATCTGAGGCCAGACACAGCAGCCTAGATGGATAGGGGTGGGGAGGTAGAGGTAATATCCAGAAAGAGGCAGAGAGCTGGGGTAAGAGATGCCCATGAATCAATGGGTGTTTCCTTAGCTGAGACTCAATGCCTCAGTGATATGGACCTGCAGAAGTCATCTCCTGTAGCCAGAGAGCAAACAAAATAGAGTGATAGAGACACCAACTTTTGGCCCAAAATTTATTCTGACCACAAGAAATGAAAGGGCTGTGCATAGAGCACAGAGTGAGGAATGATAATCCAATGGTTAGTGCAGATTAAGGCCCACCCCATGGATGAGCACCAATTCGTGACACTATTAAAGACACTCTGTTATGCTTGGAGAAAAGAGTCTATCATGGCTTCCCTCTGAGAGACTCCACTAAGCTGCTGACTCAGACAGAAGCAGACATCCACTAGCAAAACCACAGGTGGAGCTCGGGGACTCTGATGGAAGAAGAGAATGAAAAGGATTATGGACTCTAAGGGCATGGCACTCCATAGGCTTTGTCTTCATGTGGGTACCGAACAACTAGAATTGGGCTTTCCCAAAACAAGTTGTCTGTAGATGGGGTATCTGTGCCTTTAAAATTCATTTATTTATTTACTCACTTTACATCCCAATATCGGTGCTCCATCTTCCAGGTACGCCAACACCCATTGTCGGGAAAACCCGTGAAAAGACAAAGCTACACATTTCCTACCTATGTCCTGGGGGCTCAATGTCAGTCCATGTTCACTCTCTGGTTGGTGGTTCAGTCTTTGGCAATCCCCAAGAGTCCCGGTGAGTTGACTCTAATGGTCTTTCTGTTGAGTCGCTCATATCAACTGGGCATCAATTCTTCACCTGTTTTTTATTTTTTTAAGACTCCCCAAGCTCCAGCTAATGTTTGGTGGTGAATCTTTACACTTCTTTCTCTCAGCTGTTGGGTGGAGTCACTCAGAGGACAGTTATGCTAGGAATCTGTCTGTAAGCATGACAGAGTATCTTTAATGTGTCAGGGATCAGTGCTTGCCCACGGGGTAGGTCTCAATCTGTGCTAATCATTGGTTGAATGTTCCTTCCATGTCTGCTGTATCTATCTTTGTCTCTGAAGATGTTGTAGGCTGTGTTCATGGTGGATTGAAGGTTTTGTGGGTGTTTTTTTTTCCTTGTCACACCACTGGGAGTCATGCCTGGCTACAGAAGTTGCATATTAAGGATCTGTATCCCCAGTGCTAGAGTCACATCAATAGACACCCTGGGGATTTGCCTTTCCCAAGTCTCTGGCACTTCCTAGAGATGCCCACCCAACACTTGTGTTTTCCATTCCCTTTTCCCTGGATTCACTCTACGTAATCCCTCCAAACCCACTATACCTGATTCCTGCAAAACCACTATACCTATTTCCTCCTACCCATTACTTTCTCTACTTCCCCTCCCATTCAGTTTCCTTCCTCCCTACATCCACCACAATATCTATTCTGCTAAATGCGTTTTAACACAATATTTAGGAAAAAACACTGAGTAAGTATAGGAAGTATCCCATAAGTATTTGCGGTGGATGTGTAGGCAAGTTATGCACATATTAAATTTTATAGAGGTCAAAATTACTACATATATTGTTAGAAGAGACATTGTCTTCATTACATTTACCATGAAGGAAAACCATTTATATATTCTATTAAGTTATACAAGGGAAACTGTTAAAAGAGTTATACACATCACACAACTTTATTACTTTTAATGTTCTCTTTATTGCAAATGTTTACACAATGAAAAGTACAAAGGCTTAAACTCATGGGAGTGTACTTTGTTTCAAAGTTAAAGTTTATATATACAGGTTGATGACAACAGTCATACTCAGAGGCGATAAATACATCAGGGAGTTCTCTATTACTTTACCTGTCTTCTTTCCTTTATTCCTGATGAAGAGTCATCTCATTTACAGCCCCTATTGTGAGAGGTGGATCATAAAATGCCTGAGAGTCTACAACCCAGAATCCGTCTATAGGAAAGAAAAAAAGACAACATCTCCAAATGGTACATGCAATCAAAACTTTCTTGTAGATCTTAATACTTGAAACAAAATGCAAAGAGAGAACCCATTTCCTAGGATATTACAATATACAGGAAATGATAGCTGTAGGAAGCATTCTCAGGGGATTTTAAACATTTGTCCCTAAGAATGAAACTGCCTCCATGAAGTTGATTTATTGCTTTGGCAAGAAAGTCAGTTTGCCTCTTGAACGTTGTGCCATCTGTCCATCACTAGAGCAATGGCCATCTTTATGAATGTGAACAAATAAACACATACCAGTTTTCACTTCTTCAAACAATTTCAAGAAGGACCTGAAAGAGAATGTATAATGTTTTAGAGATACAATACAGGAATTTAAATTAGCCAGCAAAAATATGTTGTTAAAATTTTCTGCCTTCTATTAATAATTTTGACTATTCTTGCTATGAATAAAAAGATGGCTATGTAATGTCTACCAATCCCCAAAGCCTGAAACATTGTGGAAAACTGTCTTATTCCTCCATAACTTGGTGTCACTCTCATGTAGAAGACCAAGGAAATTTCTGTACTTTAATGTATTTGATCTTGGGAGCATGAAAATAAATCTTTCAGTTCCAAGAACAAAGACATGGCCATCCAACGTTACCCATATGAAACAAAATCTTTCTTCCTGACGTCAATGAACTTTAGCACACTGGTAACAATGCAGAGAGCAATATGAAGGAATAATCCTGTAATAATAATAATAATAATAATAATAATAATAATAATAATAATAATAATAATGGAATAATCCCCTCAAGGGATCACGGAATAAGGATAGTAAATGTTGAGATGTGTTTTTCAAGTGATATTGTATCCAAGAAAGCAAGTTTCAATAGGACAGACTCCTCACACATGAAAATTACTCAACCTGTCATGGCTTCACAGAGAGAGTTGAGAACCAGAGTGGTCTTTTAGGACAAGAGAAACATTCGCCAACCTCCTAAAAATAAAAGCAATCCAGACAGTCTGTGTGAGGATGGTTAGCTTATGCATGACGGACACACACACACACACACACACACACACACACACAAACACACACACACACATGCAACACACACAGATACACAGAGAAACACAGAAAGAGACATAGACAGACAAACTGACATACACACAGACACAGACAGACACAGACAAACACACAGACACAGACACACACACATACACAAACACACAGACACATACTCATATACACACACGGAGAGACACAAAAACACATACAGACACACACAGAGACACACACACATACATACATATACACAAATACAGACACACAGATGATAACCAATATACAGATACACACACACAAACACACACACACACACACACACACACACACACACACAGACATACACTCATCTCTTGTCTCCTTCCTAGAGTGTCCAGGTGCACAAAGTATGAAAGGATGGAGTGGACCCAGGAAACAGTCAGCCAGCAGAAGATTGGTCTGTGTGAAAGTGAATTATGGTTTCTTCCAAGGATTTCAGTGTCACAGTTCTGTTAGAAGGTATTCAGGGACACACTATCATTGTGTGTATAATTTATCAGGGTTAACAATGGCTAAACAAACCTTAGAGTGCAGGAAGGGTTTTCCTGTGAATTTACATCAGTTGCAGGTTTAAAGTACCAGGAATCCCTCATTTGCTATATCTTTATAATCTCTTTCCCAGCATCAGTCTGTTGTTCAGGGATCTCCATTTTACCTCCTCAGAAATTGACTCCACTGAATGTGCCCCATCCCCGACCCTGAAGTCCTACTTGCTGGATTTCAAAGGATTGCAGGTTCGTACTCTGCATTCTCTGTCAGATTAAATCCTCAGGAACGTGGCCCTCTAGACACCATGAATTAACCAGTGTTTTCATCGAGTTTCCACATTAACTCGTATGTTCTCTATTTCTTGCTGTTTCTCTCTGCACCGCACTTTCCCTCCATCTTCCCCGCTGACCCTCCGCTTCTGTCCTCAGTCGCCGTCACTCACTCACATAATCTCTTCCAGTTTTCCTTTCAGATAGGTCTATGCTTTTCCCCTCACGGGCCTTCTCCTTTCCTTTGTTCTCTCTGCATTTGTAGATTGTAGATATAATATGATTAATCTCACAGCTGATACTATGCATAGGTAAAGGCCTTCCATGTTAGTGTCTCTAGGTCTCAGTTCCCTCTTGGGCTGATTTTTTTTTTCTAGTTTCATCTATTTTCTCTTAAGCTTCATGATATCATGCCTCGACCACAATGATGTCATTCACCCACCCCTATGATATCATGCCCAAACCTATGATGTCATGCCAAACCCCCATGATGCCATGCCCCCGTCCCCATGATGTCATGCCTTTTCCCCTTGCTAAAGTGTTTGTACATATTCACCAGGTAACATTCTGAATGCTGCACTGTCAACCACACTCCTCCAGGCACCCACCATTTATAGTACCTCCTCCTATCCTCTCCCATTCTACACTGAATAAGCAGAGGACCACTCTGGATACATCCCCACCCCGGGCACATCAAGTCTACGCAAGACTAGATTCATTGTCTCCCAGCAGGTCCTGAAAACGCAGCCCGGGTAGGAGAACAGGATCCACAGACTGGCAACGGGTTTAGTGAGCCCACGTGGGGACCATTGTGCTCCTCTGCCTCTCTCAGTCCTTCCCTCAGCTCTTCAGTGAGACTCACTGAGCTCCATTTGATATTTGACCGTGCACGTCTGCTTCAGTGTCAGTCGTCCCTTGGTGGAGCCTCGCAGAGGACAATAAACATAAAATGCAAACATAAGAAAGGACCATTAATAATGTCAGTGTTTGTCGTTTGCTCATAGGATAAGTCTCACATCCGGCCACTTATCCTTTGGCCATTCCCTCATTTCCTCTTCCATCTCAGTCCCTGTGTTTCTTACACAGAGGGCAATTTCTGGGTCAAAATTTTGGGGGTGAGTTTGGGTCCTTATCCTTCCACCTTGGGTCCTCTGTGGCTACAGAAAGTGACCATTTCAGTATCTGTATCCCCACTGTTACAAGTCTCAGCTAAAGTCACCCTCATGGACACCAGTGTAGCCTCACCCATCCCAGATTGCTGGTAAATCAGAGATAGCACCCACCCTGAACTGTCACTGATTTCTCTTTATTCTCTTGGCCCTCTGTCCCTCTTGCTCGTCTCTCCCAAGAAATGATTCTCAAACCACATTTCCCTTCCCATCCCCTTAGGCACCCAATCCTTTCCTTCCATCTGCCTCCTCTAATTAGTTTATTCCTCCTTCTGAGTGAAATTCAAACATTTTTCTTTGCCCTTTCTCCTTGTTTATCCTCGTTGGTTCCGTAAATCTTAGTGTCGGAGGAAGAATGAAGAGGATGAAGAGATTCAAAATGGGGAGGAAGCAGGCCTTCTATCTTGGTATAAAAAACAGGGAAGAAATACATGGTCCTTTGGAAAGCTCAGTTAGTCCTTGGTAAGGGTTGAGTGGTATCGCTGAAGAGATAGCCTTGATCTGAGCATTCTACATAAGGGACTAAGGAACTGTGAGGCTCTCAGAAGCAAATGAACTTCGCTGTTCTTAAGGTTCCTGGAACTAGAGAGTTTATATCCTTCATTCCTTTATTCCAAACCCAAGTGTTGTGAAGGGCACGGTTGTTTTCCTGAGAGGTCATGACCTTTACTCTTCTTTTCTTTTTTTTTCTTTTCTTTTTTCTTTTTTCTTTCTTTTTTTTAACTTGACTATTTCTTATATACATTTCGATTGTTATTCCCTTTTCCGGTTTCTGGCAAACATCCCCCTAACCCCTCCCCCTCCCCTTCTTTATGGGTGTTCCCCTCCCCATCTTTCCTCCATTGCAGCCCACCCCCCAACAATCTAGTTCACTGGGGGATCAATATAAGCAGGACCCGGGGCTTCCTCTCTTTTTTTCATGAAGAAAAGGTCCTAAGGAAGAAGGGAAAAACAAGTATTGTGTCCCTAACTCACGGTAAACTCCTCCATGCTTTGGATACCTATAGTGAAGTTTGGGTCTGACACTGATATTTGAGAGAGAGAAGTGATTCTAGTGGAGACTTCAATAACTCAGTCGTTCCACTACTATTACTCTGACTACCACTTCAGATTTCCGAGATGTTTCTATATATACATTTTGAATATTATTTCCCTTCCCAGTTTCCTGCACATAAGATTCCTAACTTTTCCATTTCCTTCTACTCTAACCAACCTTTCTGCCTCATGATATTGCCTTGAACTGGGAGACAATCTAGGGATGACAAGAGCTTCTCTTTCCAATGTTGCCGAAAAAGGCCATCCTATGCAACATATGCATTTGTATCCATAAGTCAGTCCATGTACTTTCTATGTACATTGGTCTAGTATTAAAAAGCTCTGGTTCACTGGCATCGTTGTTCTTATGGGGTTGAAAACACCTTCAGCTCTTCTAATCCTTTTTCAACATTTACCAACAAGAGGTCCGTTTTCAGATCACTGGTTTGCTACTAGCATTCACTTCTGTATTTGACATGCTGTATCTGTGTCTCTCAGTAAATATCTGTACCCAGATCCTTGCAGAATGTATTTCCTACCTTCATCAATCTTATCTAGTTTTTTTGTCTGATGTATACATATGTACTTTGGTTCCTCTTAAACCTATGAAGTTAATTGGAAAGTTAACATGGATTCTGAACAACTATGTCAAGAATATAGAATTCAAAAATGACAATTTCAAAGAGACTCCCCCAGTTTTTATGAACCTACTGAAGTAGACTTTATTTTTTCTCCTTTTTTCGGAGCTGGGAACTGAACCCAGGGCCCTGTATTGCTAGGCAAGCGCTCTACCACTGAGCTAAATCCCCAACCCTGAAGCAGACGTATAACTGGTCCTCAAGCCATCCTTTTCCCTGCATATCACATGGTATGTTACGTTTGGCCTGAAGAAAGAATCATTTAAATCATCCTAAACCCTCATGTCTGGCCATGGGAACATTGGAAGCTAGATAGGGTCATACAGATATCAAATGGGACAAGAAACAGAATTCAATAGTCCATGTTGTCCTTTGCTTTCCTGATGTCTCGTAATTTTTCGATAAAATAAGTATTTGGGAGATTAGCATTTGAAGTAAGTACACAGAATTTACACTATTATAGTTACTATATAGCTGGGCCCCATTTGTGACCATATCATTGCAGAAAATGGTATTGAAAACAGAATTTTTGTGTGTATTGAGAAATATTTACAAAGTCCCCTAACAAGGAATTTACAATAAGAAATTGAAATACAGGATATTTAAGTTCTTTTTATTTCCAGAGCTGGTAAGAGCACCAGTGGAAGGGGAAGCCCTGGGTCCTGCTAAGATTGAACCCCCAGTGAACTAGATTGTTGGGGGGATGGCGGCAATGGGATGAGGATGGGAAGGGGAGCACCCATTAAGAAGGGTAGGGGGGAGGGGGATGTTTGCCCAGAAACCGGAAAAGGGAATAACACTGGAAATTTATACAAGAAATACACAAGTTAATAAAAAAAAAGAAATTGAAATACAATATTCATTCAATTTTACGTCTGTAGGGAAAATACTGGTCATTGGGAAACAGAGAAAACCTAGAAAATTCAACTGTATGTCACAAGAATGAACCTAGGAATAAAAGTATTATCTAGGAGAATCTCCTACTCTCCATGTTCCTAAATCTTTTTCAACCATGTCAAGCGCCACAGCATGTAACCACTAGTGAAGCAGCGAGAAGTCTCTAGCTTTAGAGAGAAGGAATATATAATGGTTTCCACTGTGTCACAGGAGACATACCTTTAAAGTGCAAACTTGAATCTTGTCAATGTAAGGAAAGTTGTTCATCAGGTAGTCCATAAGAGTTTTCAGTGACATCATCATTAGGCATCATGACCTTCACTCTTTTTGTCAAGTATAAAAGGTCCTAAGGAAGAAGTGAAAAAGAAGTATCTAGCTCGGAGTAAAGTCCTCCATGCTTTGGATACCTATAATGCAGTTTGTGTCTGACACTGATATATGGGAAAGGGAAGTACTTGTAGTTGAGACTTCATCATCTCAGTCTTTCCACTTGTATTATTCTGA
This sequence comes from Rattus norvegicus, assembly GCF_021556685.1. Taxonomy (NCBI): domain Eukaryota; kingdom Metazoa; phylum Chordata; class Mammalia; order Rodentia; family Muridae; genus Rattus; species Rattus norvegicus. The sequence goes on along the minus strand of NC_141555.1, from coordinate 41,108,332 downwards.
ATAACACTTCAGATTTCTGCATGAATATGTCTTACTTGGCAACTCTCTTTCTTTTATATCATTCTTTTTTATTTTTTACCAAAATTTGATTTTTTAACTGAATGTTTCTATACTTACTTTTAAAATATTATTTCTTTTCCCAGTTTCCTGCCCATAAGGTTACTACCCAATCCATTTCCTTCTTTCAAATCAGCCTTTCTGCCGCAATGCATTCCCTTGAACTTGGAGACAAAGTAGGGAATACAAGGGCTTCTCTTTCCAATGTTGCCCAAAATGACCATCTTCTGCCACATATGCATTTGAAGGCATAGGTTAGTCCATGTACTTTCTTTTTATATTGGTCTATTATGAGAAAGCGCTGGTTCACTGGCATTGTTGTTCTTCTAGTGTTGAAAGCACCTCAGCTCTTCGAATCCTTTTTCAAAATTTACCAACAAGAGGTCCGTTTTCAGATCACTGGTTTGGTCCCAGCATTCACTTCTGTATTTGACATGCTGTATCTGTGTCTCTCAGTAAATATTTATATCTGGCTCCTGGAAGAATGCACTTCTTACCTTCATCATTCCTATCTAGTTTGGTTGTCTGAAGAGTACAAATATAGATTTGGTGGGTCTTACACCTCTTTTGTCAAGTGGAATGTTCACATGGATTTTGCCCAACTATGTCAAGAATGTAGAATTAAAAAATGCCAACGCAAATAGACTCTGCCCTGTTTATATGAACCTATTGAAGTAGTCGTATAACTGGTCCTCAAGCCATTCTTCTTTCTGCCCATCATCTGGTATCTTCCTTTTGGTTTTAATAAAGAATCATGGTAAAACATCCTAAACCCTCAAGTCTGACCATGGGAACACTGGAAGACAGATCGCGTACTACTGATATCAAATGGGACTAGATAACCAAATCCAATAATCCATGATGTCCTTTGCTTTCCTGATGTCTGGTAATTTTTTGTTAAAATAAGGATTTGGGAGTTTATCGTTTGAAGGAGGTACACAGTATTTACACTGTTATGCTCACTCTATAGCTGGGCACCCTTTGTGACCAAAATCATTGCAGAAAATGGAATTGGAAAACAGAATTATCGAGTACACATTGAGGAATATTTACAATACCCCCCATCAAGGAATTAACCATAATTAATTGAAATACAATATTCATTCAATTAAAGGTCTGTAGGGAAAATACTGGCCTTTGGCAGACAGAGAAAACAGAGAATATTGAACTGTATATCACAGGAATGAAACTGGGAATAAAAATATTATCTAGAATTATCTCCTACACTCCATTTTCCTAAATCTTTTCTACCCATGCCAAGTCCCTGTCTAATTTTCTCCACTGAAAGCATGTAACCACTAGTGAAGCAGAGAGAAGTCTCTAGCTTTAGAGAGATGGGTTATGTATAGGTTTTTACTGTGTAACAGGAGACATACCAGGAAAGTGCAAACTCGAATCTGGTCAATGTAAGGAAAGGTGTTCAGCAGGTAGGCTATTGCAATTCTCACTGATATCATCATTAGGCCTTCCTTGAAAAAGCTCTTTTATCCTGCAGAGGCCTAGCTTCTTTTGTGATGTCACGAGTGTTGTCCTGACTGCAATTGAATTGATGATAATCCTTCAGTACCTCTAGGGTTTACTAATTCGCTCCAAATTCAGAGTAAAGAGCTATTTGCAAAGGAGAACAAAGAGGAAGATGATATCAGGGATGGGGAGGAGGAAGCTGCCCTTCTGTCTTTGTATAAAAAATGGAAGAAATATGTGGTCTATAGGAAAGCTCGGTGAGTCCTGCGCAGGTGTTTAGTGGATTCGCTGAAGACATATCCTTGACCTGAGCCTTCCACATATGGGTATTAGTAGTTGGAAGCCTCTCAGAAGCATCTGGACTTCCCTGCTTGTTATGGTTCCTGTACATCAGAGAGTTTATACCATTAATTTCTTACAAAATTCAAGAGTTAGGAAGGGAATAGTTGTTTACCTGAGAGCTCATGACACATATTCTTTTTGTCACAGAGGAAAAAGTTTCTAAGGAAGAGGGAAATACAGGTATTGTGTCCTCAGCTCACAGTAAATTACTCCATGATTTGGATTCATTTAGTGCAGTTTGTGTCTGACCCTATTATCTGGGAGAGAGAAGTGATCCTATTCGCCACTTCATTGTCCCCGTCTTTTCACTAGTATTTCTCTGCCTACCATTCCCTGTCAATGACTTTTTAGATTTCTGAGTAAATAGGTGTTATTAGTTGGTTGTACTCTTTTCTTTAATTTCTTTAATTTTTTATTTTTTACCATATTTTATTCCTTATTATTAATTGGATATTTCTATATTTATATTGAAATGTTATTTCGTTTCCCAGTTTTCTGCCCATAAGATCCCTAACCATGCTCCTGCTCTTGTTCTATTATGCCCCATACTGCCCCTTTACGTTCCAATGAACTGTGAGTCTAACCCAGGGAGAACAAATGAGTTGTCCTTCCATTGATGCTTAAGGAGGACATAACCAGCCATAGTTGTGTCTCTGTACTTACATTGAATATTGGTTTAGTACCAGAGAGCACTGATTCATTTGCATTGTTTTTCATATGAGGTTAAACCCCTTCACCTCTTGTAATACTTCCCCAAAATCTACCAACAAGAGGTCCATTTTAAGTTCACTGGTTTGCCACTAGCACTCATTTATGAATTTTTTCTAAGGAAAGATCTATATCTGGTTACTGACAGAATGCACTTCTTAGCTTCATCAATATTATCGAGTTTTTGTGGCATTCATATATATACAATATATATACAGTTCGATGGCTCCTGCAGTGAGGAAGTAAGGTTGAATTTTAACATGGATTCTGCTCAACTAGGTCAAGAATGTAGAATCCGGGTAGGGGATTTGGCTCAGTGGAAGAGCGCTTGTCTAGTAAGCCCAAGGACCTGTGTTCGGTCCCCAGCTCTGAAAGAAGAAAAAAAAATGTAGAAAACACAAATGAAAATGGAAAATAGAGTCACTCCTTTCCTTATGAACCTCCTGAAGTACAGTGTTCCCTGGACTTCAGTCATTCTTCTCCCTGCCCATCCTCCTGAATCTTCTGTTTGGCCTGAAGAATGAATCATAGAAAAGCATCCAAAACCCTCAAATCTGTCACTGGGACACTGGAAGGTTGATACTGTAGTACTGATATCAAAAAGTTCTAGAGAAACAAATTTGATACTCCATGTGGTCCTTTGATTTACTGATGTCTGAAAATTTTTGAAATAAATAAGGACTTGGGAGTTTACTATTTGAAGTAGGTACACAATACTTACACTGTTTTACTCACTCTGTACCTATGCCCCTTTTTTGCCAAAATCATTGCAAAAAATTGAATTGGAAAACAATTTTTGAGTACACATTCAGGAATATATATTTCCCCTCTCAAGGAATGTAGAAAAAATATTAATACAATATTTCATCAATTGAAGGTCTGTAGGGAAAATACTTGCCTTAGAAAACAGAGAAAACCTGGGAAATTGAAGTGTATGTCACAGGAATGGACCTGGGAATAAAATTATTATTCAAAGAATCTCCTCTTCTCCATGTTCCTAGACCTTTTCTCCCATTCAAAGTCCCTGACTAACTTTCTCCATTCAGACAACGTAACCACTAATGAAGCAAAGAGAAGTATCTAGCTTTAGGGAGATGTAGTATGTAAAGTTTTCCACTGTGTCTCAGGAGAAACTCCATGAAAAGCCACTTTCAAATCTGTTCAATGTAAGGAAAGCTGTTTAGCAGGTAGTCCATGCAGCTCTCAGTGACATCACCATTAGGCCATGCCTGAAAAATCTCTTCTATCCTGGAGATCCCTATCTTCTTCTGTGATGTCACAAGTGTTGTTGTGTCTGCAACTGCCGCTCAGATATTCCTTCAGTACCTCTACGGTTTACTAATTGGTCTCTAATTCAGAGTCAATAGCCATTTGGGAGTGAGAAGAAAGAGGGTAAAAAGAACACTAATGGGGAGAAAGAAGTTGGCCTTCTGTATTTGTCTAAAAAAGGAAGAAACACTTGGTCCATTGGAAAGCTCAGTGTTTCCTGGTTAGGGGTTGAGTGGGTTTGCTGAAGAGATATCCTCTATCTCAGCCTTCAACATATAGGACTTAAGAACTGAGAGTCTCCCAGAAAAATCTGGACTTCCCTGCTCCTTGAAATCAGAGAGTTTATATCATTAATTTCTTTATTCCAAAAGCCAGGTATTGGAAAGGGCCCAGTTGTTTCCTGAGAGCTCATGGCTTTTATAACTTTTCCGAGAAGAGAAAGATCCTAAGGAAGGAGGGAAAGACAAGTATTGTGTCCTCAGCTCAGAGTACACTCCTCCTTGCTTTGGATTCCTATAGTGCAGTATGTGTTAGACAGTGATATCTGGGAGAGAGAAGTGCTTCTATTTGAGACTTCATCATCTCAGTCTTTCCACTAGTATTACTCTGACTACCATTCCCTGAAAGTTACCCTTTAGATTTCTGAGTCAATAGGTGTGATTTGCTTGCAGTTAACTTTTCTTTTTCTCTCTCTTTTTTATTTTTTAGCAATATTTATTACTTTTTCTAATTGTATATTTTTATATTTACATTTCAAATATTATTTCCCAGGTTCCTGTCCATGAGATTCCTAAGCAGTGCCACTAACCTACTTCTATAACCCCCGTTACTGCACGTTGACATTCCCTTGAACTTGTAGTCAAACCTAAGGAGCAGGAAGGGCTTCTCCTTCCATTGCGGCCCAACAAGGCCATTCTCTGCTACCTATGCAGTTGGAGGCATAGGTCTGCCCGTACACAGTCTTTGAATATTGGTTTAGTACCAGAAAGCTCTGCTTAGTTGAATTGTTGTTCTTATGGGGTTGAAAGTCCATTCAGTTCTTGTAATCTTTTCTAAACATCTACAAACATGAGGTCCATTTTCAGTTCTCTGGTTTTCCACTAGCACTCACTTCTGTATTTGACGTGCTCTAGCTGTGTCTCTCAATAAAAATCTATGTCCAGTTGCTGGCAGCATTCTCTTCTTAGCTTCAAAAATCCATCTAGTTTTGGTGCCAGATATATATATATATATATATATATATATATATATATATATATATATATATATATATATATATATACTTTTGGTGGCTTCTACTACTAAGAATGTTGATGGAAGATATACTTAGATTCTGTGTAACTAGGTCAAGAATATAGGATTCACAAATGACAATGCCAAATAGACTCCCTCCTGTTCTTATAACCTATGGAAGTTGAGGTTTCACTGGACCTCAAGCCAATCTTCTTGCTGACCATCACCCAGAAATTGATGTTTGGCCTGAAGAAAGAATCATGTTAATACAACCAAAACCCTCAAGTCTTGCCCTGGGACCACAGGCAGGTCGATATGAGAGAATTGATCTAAAAGAACTACAAAACCGCATTCTATAGTCCATGTTGTCCTTTGCTTAACTGATGTCTGGTAATTTATGGACAAAATAAGTATTTGGAAGTTCAACATTTGAAAAAGGTACACAATATTTACACTGTTATATTCACTCTATAACTCGGCCCAATTTGTAGCCAAAAATTTTTATTGCAAAAAATTGAATTGGAAAAATGAAAATTTTGAGTACACATGCAGGAACATATGTAATGTCCCCTATCAATGAATGTAAAATCAAAAAATGTAGCACAATTTTCACTCAATTAAAGGTCTGTAGGGAAAATACTGGCACCTGGGAAACAGAGAACACCTTGGGAATTGAACTTTATGTCACGGGATTGGACCTGGGAATAAAATTAATCTTCAGAAGAATCTCCTTCTCTCTGAGTTCCTAGATCTTTCTCAGCCCTTGACTAGCTTTCTCCATTCAGATCATGTAACCACTAGTGAAGCAGAGAGAAGTCTGTAACTTTAAAGAGATGTAGCAAATAAAAGTTTCTACTGTGTCACAGGAGACATGCCCGGAAAGGACACCCTTGAATCTGGTCAATATAAGGAAAGCTGTTCAGAAGGTAGCCATGTCAGTTCTAAGTGACATCATCATTAGGCCATGCCTGAAAAATCTCTTGTATCCTGGAGAGCCCTAGTTTCTTCTGTGATGTCACAAGTGTCGTCTTGACACCAAATGCCTCACAGATATTCCTTCCTTATATCTAGGGTTTGCTAATTGGCCTATAATTCAGAGTAAACAGCCATTTTGGAGGGAGAACAAATAGGATGAAGAGATCAGAGATGTGGAAAAGGAAGCTGGGCTTCTGTCTTGGTATAAAAGGAAAGAAGAAATATGTGGTTCTTGGGAAAACACCCTGGGAAGATGGCTTTAGTTCTTTTGTTCTCTAGGTGCACCAAGCTCTTGGAGAAATTGCTGAACATCCTAAAGACCTTTGGGCCAATGGTTAAGTTTCTAGATACCCCTTTTTAGATTTCGATGGTCCTGGGGATTGCATGACTGATGGTAAATGTTTCCCAGGAAGAGTTTGAGAGTCAGACTGATTTTTAGATGTTTTAGAAGACATGGAATTTTTCTGATATAAAATAATTTTCTGCATATCCATTAATAAAAAGGACACTAACTGGCAAGCCCCAACACAAGGAGGCAAGTAAAATCATAGATAAAGCAAGAAATTAATCTTTACAACAAAAGAAACAGAAGCACACAAGCATAAACTAACCTCCAATTATGAAAATAAGAGAAAGTGACCATCACTAATCCTTAATATCTCTCAACTTCAATGGACTCAATTCCCCACTAAGAAGACCCATGCTCTCTCTTCCACATGGAGGTAGTCTCTACAAGGTCCCTCTACACACTCCCGGCATTTTCCTGATAGTCTCATACCTCTCAGGTCTCTGGAATATTCTAGAGCCACCAACTACCTCCAACATTTTAGCTCCTGAGATTGCTTGTTTCCATTAATTCTGCTGAAACTCAGGGTTTCAGTCTTACTCCCCACCAATAACTGACCATGTTCCCCTCTTTCCCTTACTGTCTCCTTTCTCACCCAGGTCCCTCACTCTTCCCTCCTGAGGTTCATTTCTTCTCCCTCTCTAGTGGGATTGAGACTCTTCACTTTGGCTGTTCAACTTGTTAAACTTTTATTATTTCTTTTATAAATATTAGATATTTTTGTTTACATTTCAAATATTATTCACTTTCCCAGTTTTCCGGTCATAAGAGTCCTATCACTTTCCCCACCAGTTCTTCTATAAAGGTGTTCCCCCTCACCAACCACTCCCTTTCCCAGCACACCCTGACATTCCCCTACACTGGGGTACTAGCTTTGGTAGGTTAAGAGCTTCTCCCCCCATTGATGTCCAACAAGGCTACATATGCAGCTGCAGACATAGTTCTGTCTATGTACAGTCTTTGAATATTGTTTTAGTACCAAAAAGCTATGGGTCATTGGTATTGTTGTTTTTATGGGATTGAAAGCCCATTCACTTCTGGTAATCCTTTCTCCAAATTTACTAACAAGAGATTCGTTTACATTCCACTGGTCTGCCAATAACCTTCATTTCTATAATCGGCATGCTCTACCTGTGTCTCTCAGGAAAGATCTATATCTGTTTCCTGGCAGCATGCACTTCTTAGCATCATCAATCTTATGTAGTTTGTGGCAGATCTATCTATCTATCTATCTATCTATCTATCTATCTATCTATCTCTATCATATATATATATATATACATATACATACTTATACATATATACATACACACACACACATATATACATATATATATATATATATATATGTATTTATGTATATATTTGGTGGCTCCTACAGCTATGTGGTTAGTTGGAATTTTAGGATAGATTCTGTGCAACTAGTTCAAAAATGTAGAATTAGCAAAGGCCAATGCCAATCAGACTCCCTCCTGTTATTTTTGAACCTATTGAAGTTGAGGTATCTCTGGACATCAAGACATTCTTCTTCCTGCCCATCCTGCTGAGTCTTGTGTTTGGCCTGAATGAAGAATCATGGTAAAACCTCCAAAACCCTTAAGTTTGGCCCTGGGAACAGGAAGGTAGATATTATAGAACTGACATCTAATGGGACTAGACATCCACATTCTATAATCTATGATGTCCTTTTGCTTTAATGCTGTCTCCTAATTTTTGGATAAAATAAGGATTTTGGACTTCATCATTTCAAGTAGGTATACAATATTTACACTGTTATATTCACTCTATATATTGGCATGCTTTGTTGCTTATTAATTGCAAAAATGGAATTGCAAAACAGAATTTTTGTGTACACAATCTGGAATATATATATATATATAAAGTCTCCTATAAGGAAAGTACAATACGAAAATGAAATACAATACTCAATCAATTAAAGGTCTGGAGGGAAAATACTGGCCTTTGGGAAACAAAGAAAACCTAGGAAATTGAAGTGTATGTCACAGGAATGGACCTTGGAATAGAATTATTATCCAGAATAATCTCCTCCACTCCATGTTCCTAGACTTTTTCTACCCATGCCAAATGCCTGATTAACTTTCTCCATTCAGAGCATGAAACCATTAATGAAGGAAAAAAACTCACTAGGTTTGGAGATGGAATACATAAAGGTTTCCCCTGTGTTACAGGAGAGATACCTGGAAAAGGCACTCTCAAATCTGGTCAATGTAAGGAAATCTGTTCAGAAGGTAGGCCATGGCAGTTCTCAGAGACATCATCATTAGGCCCTGCCTGAAAAATATCTTGCAACCTGGAGATCCCTATCTTCTTCTGTGTTGTCACAAGTGTTGTCGTGACTGCAATTGCCTCTCATATATTCCTTCAGTACCTCTAGTACTTACTAATTGGCCTCTAATTCAGAGTAAACAGCCATTTGGGAGGGAGAATAAAAAGGATGAAAAGATCAGATATGGGGAGAACGAAGAAAGCTGGCCATCTTTCTTGGTACAAAAAAGGAAGGAATACATGGTCCTCGGTATAGCTCAGTGAGTACTTGGTAGTGATTTAGTGGGAATGCTAAAGAGATAGCCTTTATCTGAGCCTCCCACCTATGGGAATCAGGAGATGGGATCCTCTCAGAAGAATCTGGACTTCCCTGTTTTTATGGTTCCTGGAAATCAGAGTTTATATCATTAATTTCTTTATTCCAAAAGTCAAGTGTTGGGAAGGGCACAGTTGTTTTCCTGAGAGCTCATGACCTTTACTCTTTTTGATAAGAAGAAACATGTCCTAAGGTAAAAGGGAGAGACAGGTATTGTGTCCCGAGCTCAGAGTAAATTCCTCCATGTTTTGGATATCTATAGTGCAGTCTGGGAAGCATCAGTGCCTTTAGTTGAGATTTCATCATCTCATTCTTTCCACTAATATTTCCACTGATTACCAGTTTACTTCTCTGAGTCACTAGGTATGATTAGCTGTCAGTTTTCTCTTCGTTTATTCCTTTCTTTTTTTATGTTTTAGCTTTATTTGTATTGATTTTTTTAACTTGATGTTTCTATATTTACATTTAATGTTATTTCATTTCCCATTTAACTGCCCATAAGATTCCTACCCATATCCTTCCCCTTCTACTTTAACCACTCTGACTGTGCATTCACATTCCCTTGAACTGGGAGACAAACCTAGAGTGGGCCAATAGCTTCTGCCTCCATTTGTGATGAACAAGGTCATCCTCTGCCACATGCAGTTTGAACCATAGCTCTGTCCATCTACATTCATTGAATATTGGTCTAGTACCAGAAAGCTCTGGGTCATTGACATTGTTGTTCTTATGGGATTGAAAGCTCCTTCACCTCTTGAATTCCTTTCTCAAAATCTGCCAACAAGAGGTCTGTTTCAGTTCACTGATTTGCCACTAGCATTAATTTCTGTAGTTGACATGATCTACCTGTGTCTCTCAGGAAATATCTATATCAGGTTGCTGGCAGAAGGCACTTTTTAGCTACATCAATATTATCTAGTTTTGGTGGCTGATGTATATATATACTTTTGTGGCTCCTACAGCTATGTGGTTAAGTGGAATTGTGACATGGATTCTGAGCAAGTAGGTCAAGAATGTAGAGTTCAGAAATGACAGTGCCAAATAGACTCCCTCAAGTTATTATGAACCTATTGAAGTTGAGGTTTCACTGGTCCTCAAGCCATCCTTCTTTCTGCCTATCCTCCGTTATCTTATGTTTGGCTTTCAGTGATAATCATTGTAAAACATCCAACCCTCAAGTCTAGCAATGGGAGCACAGGAAAGTAGATAGTATAGTACTGATATCAAATAGGACTAGAGAACTGAATTCTATAGTCATTATGTCATTTGCTTTGCTGAAAATAAAACTGGAAACAGAATTTTTGAGTACACATACAGGAATATTAATAAAATCTCTTATCATGGAATGGACAATGAGAAAGTGAAATACAATATTCATTCAATTAAGGTCTGTAGGCAAAATACTGGCCTTTGGAAATAGAGGAAACCTGGGATATTGAACTCTATGTCACAGGAATGAACCTGGGAATAAAATATTATCTATAAGAATCTTCTTCTCTCTATGTTGCTAAATCTTTTCTAGCCATGCTAAACCCCTAACTAACTTTGTCCATTGAGAGCATGTAAACCCTAATGAAACAAAGAGAAGTCTCTACCTTTAGAGAGATTTAGTATGTAAAGGTTTCCACTCTTAAACAGGAGACTCTTCTGAAAGTGTCACCCTCAAATCTGGTCAATGTAAGGAAATCTGTACAGCAGGTAGTCTACGGCAGTTCTCAGTGACATCATCATTAGGCCCTCCTTGAAAAATCTCTTGTATTCTGGAAGCCCGAGCTTCTTCTGTGATGTCACAAGTGTTGTCCTGACTGCAACTTCCTCTTAGATATCCCTTCAGTACATCTAGGGTTTATTAATTGTCCTTTAATGCATTGTATACAGCAATTTGGGAGGGAGAAACAGAGGATGAAGTGATCAGACATGGGGAATATGAAGCTGGCCTTCTGTCTTGGTATAAAAATGGAAGAAATACGTGGTCAGTGGGAAAGGTCCTTGAGTCTTGGGTAGAGGTCGAGTAGGTTCACTGAAGATATAGCCTTGATCTGAGATTTCCACATATGGAATCAGGAGCTCGGAGTCTCTCAGAAGCATCTGAGATGCTTCTCAGAAGATCTGAAAAATAACTTGTTATTTTTCTTGGAAGTCAGATACTTTATATAATTCATTTCTTTATCCCAAAAGCCAGGTGTTGGGAAGGGCACTATAATTTTTCCTGAGAGCTCATAGCTTTTACCATTTTACCTTGAAGGAAAATGTCCTAAGGAAGAAAGATAAGTCAAGTATTGTGTCCTCAGCACAGAGAAAACACCTCCATGCATTGAATTCTAATAATGTAGTTTGTGTCTGTCACTAATATCTGGGAGGAACAAGTGATTCTAGATGAGACTTCATCATATCAGTCTTTCCACTAGTATTACTCTGAATACCATTACCTGACAGTAACCCCTTAAAATTCTGAGTCAATAGTTGTGATTAACCAGAAGATTTCTTTTCTTTTATTTCTTTCATAATTTTTTTTTATTTTTAACAAATTTTATTGCTTTTTTAATGGATATTTCTAAATTTACATTTAAAATATTAATTCCTTTCCCAGTTTCCTGACTATAATATCTCTTACCAGTCCCCTTAACCTTTTCATTATAACCCCTCTTTCTGCCACTGGACATTCACTTGAACTGGGAGTCAAACCTAGACAGGACCAAGGGTTCTATTTCCATTGTTACCCAACAAGGCCATCCTCTACAACATATGCAGTTGGAGACATAGGTCTGTTCATGTACATTCTTTGAATATTGGTCTACTACTAGAAAGCTCTGTTTCATTGGCATTGTTGTTCTTACAGGGTTAAAAGCACCTTCAACTCTTCTAATCCTTTCTCAACATCTACCAAAATAAGTCTGTTTTCAGTTCACTGGATTGACACTATTGTTCATGTTGTGATTTGCCCTGAAGTTATCTGTGTTTGATGATAATTCCACTGCCCCAAGGTCAGTTGCATAGTCCTGTACTCAGAACTAAGGTTACTTCAGCAGAACCACGACTCCATTGAATTTGTAAAGTATATGTGAGTGTCAGGAACCAGATAGAAGGAGGGTTATCATGGGAGGAGAAGGCAGAATGAGCGAGAGAGAAGTTTGAAGGGAGAGGAGGAGACTAGAGGAAAAAAAAGAGTGAAAGGAAGATGACAGAGTGAGAAGCAATGTTAGGAGAATTTAAGATTGTGCTCTGTGTAATTACAGGTCATTATTAATGTTCCTAAGGAATGGATGGTACCTGGTTTGTATGTTTAAGTGGACAATGATATCGAATCAACTGGATCAAAGAGTATTGTGTTGTGTGTTTTTTTATGTGAAGGTTTGAGTATTGGAAAATGTGCGGTGGCATGAAACATTGCGCAGCCGAGGAGTGAGGTGTTTCTGCCAAGATATCTAGCAGAGAATCTGAGACACTTTGGTGCCAGAGTTAGCAGGGTAAAAGAAAATTTATTTTTTATTTTTATATTTTACAAGAACACATTCACTTCTGTATGTAATATGCTCTAGCTGTGTCTCTCAGGAAATATCAATATCTGGTTCCTGGCAGAATGCACTTCTTAGCTTCATCAAACTTACCTAATTTTTGTGATATATATACCCTTTGGGTGGATCCTACCGCTACGTGGATTTTCACATGGATTCTGCACAACTAAGTCAAGAGTGTAGAATCCACAAAGGACAATAACAAATAGACTCCCTCCTGTTCTTGTGAACATATTGATGTTGAGGTTTCCCTGGAGCTCAAGCCATACCTCTCCCTGTCTTCGTCTAGGATCTTATTATTCCTGAAGAATGAATCATAGTATAAGATCCACAACATTCAAGTCTGGCCACGGGAACACCGTATGGTAGATAAAGCAGAACTGATATCAAATAGTTAGAGAACTGTATTCTATATTACATGTTGTCCTCTGCTTTACTGATGTCTGGTAATTTTGGGATTAAATAGGGATTTACGTGTTTATCATTTCAAGTAGGTACATAATATTTGGACTGTTATATTCATTCTATAGCTGGACAACATTTGTTGCCAAAATCATTGCAGAAAATGGAATTGGAAAAAAGAAATTTTGAGTACACATTCAGGAATATTTATAAAGTCCCATACCAAGGAATGTACAATAAGAAAGTAAAATACAGTATTCATTCAGTTGAAGGTCTGTTGGGAAAAACTTGCCATTGGAAAACAGAGAAAACATACAAAATTGAACTGTATTTCATGAAAAGTACCTGGGAATAAAATTATTATTCAGAAGAATCTCCTCTACTCCATGTTACAAGATCTTTTCTATCCATTCCAAGCCCTTGAATAACATATTCTTTAGAGAGATGGAGTACATAAAGGTTTCCACTGAATCACGGGAGACATACCAGGAAAGGGCACCCTCAAATCTAGTCAATGTAAGGAAAGCTGATTAGCCAGTAGGGCATGGCAGTTCTCAGTGACATCATGATGAGGATCTGCCTGAAAAATCTCTTGCAAGCTGGAGAGCTTTATCTTCTTCTGTGATGTCACAAGTTTTGTCATGATTGCATCTGCCTCTCAGGTATTCTTTCAGAACCTCTAAGGTTTAGTAATTGTCATTTAATTCAGAGTAAACAGCTATTAGGGAGTGAAAACAAAGAGGATGAAGAGATCAGAAATGGGGAGAAGGAAGATGCCTTTCTGTCTTTGTCTAAAAAAAGGAAGAAAGATGTGTGCTTGGGAAAGCTCAGTGACTCCTTGGTAAGGGTTGAGTGGTATCGCTGAACAGAAAACATTGATCTTAGCCTTCCACATATGGGATTCAGGAGCTGGGGTCCTCTCAGAAGCATCTGGATATCTCTGTTCTTATGGTTCCTGGAAGGCATAGTGTTTATATTATTCATTTCTTTATTCCAAAGGGAAAGTGTTGGGAATGGCACAGATTTTCCCTGAGAGCTCATGGCCTTCATTCTTTTTGTCCAAATGAAAAAGGTCCCACAGAAGAATGGAAAGGCAAGTATTGTGTCCTCAGGTCAGAGTAAACTCCTCCATGCTTTGGATTCCAAAAGTGCAGTATCTATCTGACTCTGATATTTGGGAGAGAGAAGTGCTTCTAGTTGAGACTTCATCATCTCTGTCTTTCCACTAGTATTACTCTGAATAACACTTTAGATTTCTGAGTCAATAGGCATGATTAGTTGACAGTATTCTTATCATTTATATCATTCTTTTATTTACTTTTTGGGAAATTTTAGTGGTTTCTTAAACTGGATATTTCGATATTTACATGTAAAATAATATTTTCTTTCTCATTTTCCTTCACATAACATCCCTACATATTCACTATTCCCTCTTTAACCACACTTTCTGTCCCTTGAAAATCCCATGAACTAGAAGATAATCCTAGGTTGGATCAAGGGCTTCTCCTTCCATTCGTGCCCATTAATGCCATTCTCTGCCACATATTCATTTAGGGCAATTGGTCTGTCCATGTAAAGTCTTTGAATATTGTTCTAGTACCAGGAAGCACTGGTTCATTGGCAAAGTTGTTCTTATGGTGTTGAAAGCACCTTCAACGCTTGCAATCCTTTCTCAAAATCTACCAACAAGAGGGCGGTTTTCAGTTCACTGGTTTGCAAATAGCATTCACTTCTGTATTTGACATGCTCTAGCTGTGTCTCTCAGGATGTATCTACATCCGGTTTCTGGTAGAATGCACTTCTTAGCTTCAATCTTTTCTAGTTTTTGTGGTATATATATATATATATATATATATATATATATATATATATATATATATATATTGTATTTTTGGTGACTCCTACAGTATGAAGTTAGGTGGAATTTTAACATGGATTATGCACAACTAGGTGAAGAAGGTAGAATCCACAAAGGCATTGCAAAATAGACTCTCTCCTGTTCTTATGAACCTATTGAAGTTGAGGTTTCACAGGTCCAGAAGCCATTCTTCTTTCTGCCAATCCTCCTCTATCTTATGTTTGGTCTTAAGAAAGGATCATGTTAAAACATCCTAAACCCTTAAATATGACCGTGAGACACTGGAATGTAGATATTGCAGATGATATCAAAAGCAACTAAAGAAGAGAATTCTATGCTCCATGTGGTCCTTTGCTTTACTGATATCTGGAAATTTTGGATAGAATAGGATTTCAAAGTTTATCATTTCATGTTGGTACACCATATTTACACTGTTATACTCAGTCTGTAGCTGTGCGCCTTTGTTGAGAAATCACTGCAAAAAATGGAAGTGGAAATTCGAATTTTTGAGTACACATTCAGCAACATTTATAAAATCACCTATCAAGGAATATACAATAAGAAGTGAAATACAATATTCATTCAACTAAGGGTCTGTAGAGAAAATACTGACCTTTGGAGGACAGAGAAATCATAGAAATTGAACTTTATTTCATAGTAATTAACCTGGGAACAAAATATTATCTAGGAGAATCTCTAATATCCCATGTTCCTAAATCTTTTCTATCCATGTCAAGTCCCTGACCAAATTTCACCATTCAGAGCATGTAACCAATAATGAAGCAAAGAACAGTTTGCAGCTTTAGAGAGATGGAGTTCCTAAAGGTTTCCAATGTGTCACAGGAGACATACCAGGAAATGTCACCCTTGTATCTGGTCCATGTAAGGAAAGCTGTTCAGCATTTAGGCTATGGATGGTGTCAGTGACATCATCATTACGCCCTCCTTGAATACTCTATTTTAACCTGGAGATCCCTAGCTTTTTCTGTGATGTCCCAAGTGTTGTTGTGAATGAAACTCCCTTTCAGATATTCCTTCAGGACCTCTAGCGTTTACAAATAATCCTGTAATTCAGAGTAAACAGCCATTTGAGAGGGATAACAAAGAACATGAAAAGATAAGAGAAGGGGAGAAGGAAGTTGGTCTTCTGTCTTGGTCTAAAAAAAAAGGAAGAAATACATGGTCCATGGGAAAACTCAGTGAGACCTTGGTATAGATTGAATGGGAATGCGGAAGAGATAGCCTTGACCTGAGTCTTCCACATCAAGACCTGCAAGCCTCTCAGAAGCATCAAGACTTCTCAGTTCTTATGGCTTCTGGAAGTCAGAGATTTTATATCATTCATTTCTTTATTCCAAAAGCCAAGTGTTTGAAAGATAACAGATGTTTTCTTGAGAGCTCATGGCATTCATTCATTCTGTCAATTATAAAAAAGTCCTAAGTAAGAAGGGGAAGACAAGTATTGTGTCCTCTGGTCAGTGTAAACTTCTCTATGCTTTGGATGCCAATAGTGCAGTTTGTTTCTTATACTAATGTCTGGGAGAAAGAAGTGCTTCTAGTTGAGATTTCAACATCTCAGCCTTTCCACTACTATTTACACTGACTAACCCTTTAGATTTCTCAGTCAATTGGTGAGATAAGCTTGCAGTTTTCCTTTCTTTTATTTCTTTAATTTTTTAAATATTTTTTAGCAAAACTCTCAAATCTCATCCTGGGTGACGATGTAGATTAGACCCATTAGATGAAATGAAGAATTAAAAAACTCTCCTGATGATGAAAGTGGTAAGGAAATCACATTGATGTATCATAAATGCAGTGCCAAGAGCAATATTCAGACTTGTCTGGGGAGATGCTGCCTTCATCAGAGACCACAAACCTTTAGTGGAGTATGATTCAGTACTAAACTGGGAAGGAAAAATTATGGTTGATATTGTTCTAGTAGATCTCACAACATTAAAAAGTGTTTCTTCCAGATAAATGAATGATTATTGTAAAGCAACTCCCGGAATGAATTT
Organism: Rattus norvegicus; assembly: GCF_021556685.1. Taxonomy (NCBI): domain Eukaryota; kingdom Metazoa; phylum Chordata; class Mammalia; order Rodentia; family Muridae; genus Rattus; species Rattus norvegicus. The sequence goes on along the minus strand of NC_141555.1, from coordinate 41,091,546 downwards.
ATGAGACCCACAATTAGCCTGTGAAATAATGTGTTAAAGAAGAAATCTGTGTCTCTCCAGGGACAAACTGTTGCTTTCAAACAAACCGTAAAGTGTCCATTCTAGGAATGATACATAGATATATACACATTATAACAGGATGGATAACGAGTTTCTTCAGGTCTATGAATGAGGTATTCAGCAGTTGACCTGACTCAGCAATAAAGGTAATTTTTGCCAACACTTGAGACCTGAGCTCCTTCACTAGGAGCCCCATGAATGAAGGAAAGACCAAACTTCAGACTTTTCTCAGATTTTATTTAGTTCAGGTTTCATGGTCTTGGTCCTCAGAAGGAAAGACATCTTGTTTTCCAATTCTTGTTTATCCTATAATCCTTCTATCTGATGCACTCATGCAAATAAATTACTGTGCATTTCATTGATAGGTTATTATTGCTATTTTAATTCTCTTGCCAAGAACTATAGAAAATAAGAATGACTGTATCAAAGCATCATACGAAAATCAGACTAAGGCAATGTGGCCACTGGAAATTTGTAACTGAGCTGAAACTCTTACTAGAGACAAACTGTTGTAGAAGGTCTTCTATAGATACCTGGTGTAGTAGTTGTTGTTCCCCAACAGATACTAAAGGATGAATATCTCTCTACAGAGGAATCAGACTAGTCACAATGATCACAGACTATGGACCACATAATTTAACAATGGCTGACTATTTGTAAAGTCCTAGAATGTTTCATTAGTTTATTAGTCCAATAGGCTAGATGTCTCATCTGGTCATTGGTATATGGATAAATCTTCAGTATGTAGGTTCTAATATCTGTGAGGGTTTGGTAGCAATGTGACTGCAAGCAGGAAAGGAAAAAGCTTCTTTCTTCCATGTTTTCTATGGGGATTCAAATAGAATGCATGGTTAAGAATACATAGGGATTGCCATTTTCAAACAGACCAGTATCTTCAACTAAACATTCTTTTCTGGGAAGATGCACTTTGTCAGCTTGGCTCATGTGTATGTGAACTGCAAGATCTTGTGTGGGAAGGCAGTCCTGTTCATCAATCCCAATTGCCCCTCTTACAGAAATATCCAAGACTTCCTCAATCAACTCCTTTGCAATCATGGTCTTCTGAGATTTGAAGACATTACATCTACTAACAACACCAATGGGATTCAAGATTACTTACAAAAGCTCACTGGAGTGAGAATAGTTCCTTGGGTCTTTATATGTAGAGAAAGAATGCATAGGCAGACACAGTGATCTAATCTACCTGCAACAGAATGGGGAGCTGATGATGTGCCTGAAGCAGATTGGAGCTCTGCACTTATAAAAGGAGTGGCAGTAAAAGCCCATGCTGACAGGAGACATTCAGCCATCCTGAAGCCAGGCAGAGAGTTGATGTGCGTCACAGAAGATGTCAGCATTTTCTTATGATTGACATTTTCAACAAATTGGCTTTTATTCTATTACTCAGTGCAAAAATCAGTTGCTGTTTGCCTCAAAAATTGTGGTAGGGAAATTTAAGGGGCAACAGAGGTTTGATTATTCAGTCTTCATGTGCTGACATGTCTTTACCTCTAAGTCTATGTTCCACAATCCAATGCATTTAAATCTACAGAGAATCAGTTACTGTTTCTCTACCATGCTGATCTGCTGAAATCATTTTACAGAAGTCCACTTCCTAGTAATTATTGAAGGAATGAATATTGTGAAGTTGTTTATGATCTACACACAGGCCTTTCACACCCAAAGCATGTACCATCCCACTTCTGCATTTGCAGCTCTCAGCCATCCTACAACCCACAGAAGTCCACAATTGTATGAGGATGCTGTTTGAAAAACATATGAATAGATTTATTATAGTTGTTCTTCACTGTACCCATATTAACACAGACGGCAGAGCATATGATGCATTCAGCTCTGTTTGTAGTGTATAATTGCCCATAAAGTCCCAAACAGTTTTGAGTTGATTCTGTCAGAGTACCAGCAAAGCCAAATATGAAATTTAAAATTTCAGAACTCTCCTTCCAAGGCTGTTTGTGAAAGAAGTTGTTTGCAAAACACTGTCCTAATAAATTTATTCCATTCTCACTTTGATATTTTGCTTTGATATCTTGAAGTGACGTTTATTATTGATATGCAGGTCCCCTCTATGGTCTCCAGTGAGAAGGATTCATTCCTCAAATGAATGTATCTGCAGATGCCTGAAAAAATATATATAACAATTAGATCTTGATAAAGTTCTAGGTTAAAGATGCAACATCCTACTCCAAAGATCCATATAAGAAGTACATTTGACCTTGCCCTTATGCAGAAATTCGACACATATTCCCTTTGTCGTTGAAGTTTAATTAATCTCAGATGAATAGTTGACAACCAAGAATAGCCTTTAGAATCATTTTACCCTCTTCACTAATAGTTTTGAGCAAATGGAACACTAAAAGATCACAAAGAAGAAATGGTTATAATCAAAAGATACATGTGGTTCAGCTCTAACTCTCATGGTCTAGGTGACTTTGGACACGCTCATTATGGTCATGGATTGCTCTCATAAGACTCTGCAGAAGGTTGCTCCTACTGCCTCATTTTAAGGTCCAGGAAGACCAAGCCACCAGAGCTGATCAAGTTCCCTTAGAATGCACTTGAAAGCCACATACGCTGAGGAACTTTTGATGTGCTTTAGCTCTATTTTCAGTTTTTTTTAAGCCTCTACCAAACAGCAGGCTACCCTTTTTACTCCCTACTCAACACCTCTAAATCTGCCCTAGCTCAGTTGCTCAGTTGACATTAGTCATTGCTCACCACCCCAAGTATGCTCTAATCTTACTGTGTTTCTAACATCCTGCCTGCTACACCAATTGCCACTCCATACTAGGTCTCACATGACTGGTAGCTCTTACTCCATCTGAAGTACTAAATCCTTTCTCCACCCTTGTGTCTACTAACCTGCAGGCAGGTTAGTAGACACACAACTGCTTGGCCAAGAGCATCTTTATTGAACTATACAGAAACAATTTGGAAACAGGACCTTCAGTGTTTGCAGGATGATTCCTGATCTAAGAATCAAAACAAGACCATACAAGACTCAATACATGTCTCCGGTTTTGGAAGGGACATAGAGCAGTTAAAATTTCAGAGTTGAAATTCAAATAATTATAATATATATGTAGTATTAATTATGCCAGGAAAAAAGGATCCAAGAAAGTGTAAATGGGTAACATTAAAGGCAAAAGACAAAACAAAAACAAAAACAAACAAACAAACAAAAAAAAAAACCATACTACAGCCAACAATGTGGACCTGTCAGAAAGGCTGGGCTTTTTCCGGCCATCTGAATTTGTACTTGAAATTCTTTCGACCAATTATTGATCTCTGCATGTAGAAAAGAATAAAAAGAAAAAGAAAACAAAATAAAATAAAAAATCAACAAAATGTAACAAAAAGCAAAAGCAAAAGCAAATCAACCCCATTTCTAAAAAAAGAGGATCGAGTGAAGATTGTTTGAGGTTCTCATTTTCAACTACAACTACAAGCCACCAATAGCTTTCAATGCAAAAATTATTCATTATTTTATTTGAAACTTCTCTGTCGGTCAAAGAAACAAGGTTTATACGATGCAAAAACAGAAAACAGAAACAAATCATACTGTACAGCTCACCACTCATATTACTATGGTGACTGTGGGCAATGCGGAGAATATGTGTTTGACAACGGGTCTTGTGGTTTTCTATATGCTGGCAATATCTATGACTCTGATATGAGTTAGAGTCATCACAAAATCATCACTAAATGAACTGCTCCTTTTCTTTGGAGCACAAGATGTGGCAAAAACTTGACTGACTATGATTTGTAATTTGGACCTAGCATTTGTAGTAAAGCTAAGGCATCTGATGAAAAATCCTCCACCAAAACACTGGATCGTCAATGTTGTTGCCAACCAAAAACCATGTCCTGAGTCTACCCTGCAATCTCCAGAAGAGGTTTCAAAATGTCAAACTTCACAATATTTTATTTGTGGCTTTGTCTTGTTGTCATTTTTTATTTTAAATAAAGTGTGATTTCTGGCATAATCCATCTAATTTTTCCTCATATAGAACTTCACTTTTGATCTCAAATTCCATTCATGAAGTGGTACTCTTTTGTTGGCTAAGTTTTCTCTTTTCCTTTTATGGCTTGCTGTGATTGCTTATTGTGGCTGTCTAAATGATGCATTATTGAGCAACTGACTCCATCAGATTGGCTTGTAGGCATCAGTATTTTGCATTTTCTTGATGGCTAGATGATGTATGGATACATTGCCCACTGTGGATGGTACCAACATTAGTAAGCTGAGGAGGTTATAGAGAAAAGGTAGCTGAGCAGATTAGTAAGCAGAGTTCCTCTTAATTTTCATGCTGCTTCCGTGTGTCCTTTTCTTGTATTCCATTATGAACTGTAACTTGTGAGGTGAAAAAAAACCTTCAATATCCCACCTTGGCATTTTTATGATTACTATAAATTAGTAGTACTATCAGAAACATTTGGCATTTTCTGGAGATCTGATCTGATAGTCTAGACTCCTGTTGTATGTAACCTCACCTTTTAAATCAATAAATAAATACTGGACGCTCCAATCCTTTGAAATATTCACTCTGACAACAACATCACACTGTGTATGTAACCCTTACATTTTTTTAATCTCATGATACTTTTCCTCCCTCTTTGTTTCTCTTTAAAATTATCTCCCTAATCATGCTAGCACTTAGCACTTTAAAGTTCTCCTCTGTCCCATAGTAGAATAACTATAGTCAAATTCTTGAGTTTCATATAAGTGGGTGATTTATTGTAGTAAAATTTTCTAATAAATATTTATTGCATTAGCTTTATTAATTAATTAACAATTGACATTATTATATTATCTACTTATACTTAAAACTATAAAAGCTTTGATTTATTCAAGTCTTTAAGGTCCTTTAGAACATCAGCTGGAACATTTCCATATATATTCTGGATGGATCATCATTACTTCATATGTCTTCTAACTAATAGTATGCTTTATAACTTTGCTAATCCAGGGTATTTTGTTATATATTTTAAGAGTGTTTCAAGTGGAATATTTCCCTGATTTTTCTCCCATTGCTTGAAATTGGAAAACAGGAAAGATAATGTGTTCTGAGTAATCACTTTGAATTCTACTATTTATGAATGTATTTTCAACTTTAAGAAACTTAATCTTTTAGAGAACAATTGTCTCTATTCAGGATCACTTCTATCTAATTCATAGTGGTCTTTGCATTTTAGATATTTTTATCCACAATATTTAATTTTATATTTTCAGATTATTGTGAGGAGAATTTTACCCATATTTTCTCACAGTATGGTTTGTATTGGCAAAAAGTAAAGCTAAGGAATTTTGTGTGTTCGTATGATGTTCTGCTTTTATGACCCTATTTCTCAGTCTTAAGAGACTGATACATTTTTAGAGTTTTTAAAATGGTATCACAACATCTGCAAATTTAAACATTTTGATTCCTTCGTTTTTCATTTGTATTCCCTGGATCTTCTTCAGTTGTAATATTGTTCTAACTAAAATTACAAATACTATAATACATAGGTATGAAACCAGTGTATATTCTTGTCTTCTCCTGCTTGTAGTGGAACTGCATTTGATTTTTCTCTCTTTAGCAAGATGATTTTGGTTGGCTTCTTGTACCTTGCCTTTATTATGTTGAACTATATCCTCCATACCTACAGCTTCCCCAGTACTAATCAAACTTGTATGTCTGGGATTTGAAGAAAGCTTATCTGGATGAAGATTATTTTTAATGTTGACTTGAATCTGTTCACAAGTATTTTATTGAGAATATGTGTGTATATGTGTAAATTAGTGTGTAATACTCTCTCTTCCTCTCTTTGTGTCAGTCATCTGTAACATTTTCTCCCTCTTCATTACCTTACCTTTTGCCTCATTGTCCCCCTGTCTCACTCTCTCTCCTTATATTCTTTGTCATTGTTAGATAAAACCAGATTCAAAAATATAATTTTAATGTATTCAATCCTTTTCTCTACTTTATGAAATAGTCTTAGACACTTTAAATGCTATTTAAATGTATATTCATTTCTTTTCAACTGAATACATGTGGTCCTATGATATTTGAGGTGGGAGAAATTAAATACCGATTCTATGTAATTGTTTAGTATAGAGCTGTTTAAATTATAAAAAATGAGCTGATTTAATATTGATAAATCGAATACATCTAGTATTTATTGTCACTTCCAACCCCGACCAGCAGGAAAGGAGTGACACCCCACATTCTTCTCAAAGCAGTTTATTCAGAAACCCTTTTGTCTGCAAGCATGAACCATGCCTCCATCCAGCCCCGAGCCCAGTCCCTTATATCCTCCCTCAACCACCTCAACCGTCCAGTCTGCGTAACCTCCATTCATAGGTCCACGTCACATGGCCTGATCTATCGTCATGGTGCGCCTGGGCAGCTCTCACGATTGGCCGTGGCTTAATTACAGGTGCTAGTCTTGAAACTCGGCAGCAGTCCCGGGTTCCATCTTGGGATTGCCACTACACCCACTCCCCACAGTAAATCACTAATGCTTTAAAATATATTCTAGATTTTGGACTGTAAATCTAAATAATCTGTGTTTTCTTCATGTTTCCTATATTGTCTTTCATTTTATTAATTCAAACCTTTCATTACCTAACATGGCCAGAGGTTATGACAATCTTGTTAATACTTTCCAGGAGTGACCTCTTCCTTTCATTCATTATATAGTTGTCTACATTTTATTGATTTCAGCCATAATGTGTTGGATATGCATGTTATACCCCAAGACTAAAAAGCCATCCTGAAACAAGGTGCTAAGAGACTGTAGGTGCCCAAATTGTGGGTGGGATCAGACATAAAGAGCGTCGTCTGGATACAAGAAGTGATACTCTCATGTCACATAGCAGCTGTGGTTTCCTGCACAGCTTCAAGCCAGTCAACAGTCCAGAATGCAGTATAAATGCCTGAAAGCTGTTACTCCTAACTGACACACTGTGGACAGTTAGTGGCTTTTGTTGGAGGATTGAAAAATTTTTTGTAAGGGATTATCATGGGATTATTAAACAGTATTTTAATGTAGAATTACAGAAAAGTAGGATTCAAAGAAATAGAGTGATGTTGACAAAATAAATGGGTAAATTGTCCTCAAAATACTTTGGTGGAAATTCTCAAAAATTTAAACAATTAAAGCATATTCTACAATTATATGTACATAGAGTATGTTTTATGATATAGGGATGTTTAATAAGGTGACCTTAATGAATTTTCTTAGCTACAACAGATCTGCCAATTCTGTGAGTTTAATGGGAGCACATTATATGATTTGACCTTAGCAAATTTAAATTAAAGTGTCTATTTTCAAAAATACTAAGCATTGTTTACATGTACACGTTGAGCAATGAGCTTCTATAAACCAAAATAAAAAACTAAAGAACTATATATCAAGGAAAAATAATTAAATTGGGCTACATATCTAAACAAAAAATTCACAATTGAAGAACTCAAATCAAAAAGAATCTAATGGCAAATATGTATAATCCTTATACATTATGGAAATGCAAATCAAAATTATTCTGAGATTTTTTCATCCTCTTCAGAAAACCTTGGGTAATAACACATGAGCCAAGTGATCTTTACTGTATTATGGAGAGAGGGGAGCATTCCTATTATCCTGGTGGGAAGGCAAAATTCTATAACAACTTTTGAAATCAATATGATGTTTCTTCAGGAATATGGAAATGGATAAGCCTAATGATATAACTCGAGGGTATAAATGCAAATGTTGATTCATCCTAGTATATAGACCCTTCATAATGTGAAAATAATCAAGTTCTTCCTTAACAAATGAAGACATAAAGATAACGGATGCTTTTACAGATCAGAAAAAAGAAAGCATGGACAGGAATGGATCTTGTAAAAGTCATCATAGATGAGGTAATCCAGATCAAAAAGGAAAAATGGGATACAAATTCGCTATAATCTGAACGTTAATTCTCCAAACTGTGTATGTGTATGAACAGTTTAGTGTAAATGTCAAGGGACATGGTCCAGACTGTCTCCATTTTGGGAAGTACAAATGTACTTATGGATTGCTGAGGGACACAGTCAGGAACAGGAGTGTCGAATGTGAAGAAACAGAGGGCAACAATGGAGGGAATATAGAGAAGTACAGCAAAGACTGAGAGACATTTGAGGCATGGAATGGAAACCTAATGGGATAGAAATACAAAATATGTTTGTTTGTTTGTTTTTTTTTAATTTAACATCGAGGTAACTAAAGATTTATAGCTATAAGGACAAAAGATAAAACTTTAATTTTGTTTATCTTTGTGAAATGTCAATACTAAGTAATTTATGAAAATTACGGATTTCAACTTTCAGTAAACCTGAAACAGTACAGATAATGAATATATAATCCTTAAGGAGAACAGATGTGAACATCTCTATTGTAAACATAAATGTCTTATAAACACTATGTGTGTAAAATAATCTCTTCTTTTTTTATATATTTTGAATGTCATTGCTCAAACTGGTATTTTTCTTGAATCCCCATTCTGATCCTTTGCGTTTCTAATATGGTGCTCCCCCATCTCCTTGCCACTTCACTTTAGCCCTCCAACATCCCCCTTCTCTGGGATATGATGTCTCCACAGGACCAATTGACTCCCTTCCCAGATATGGCAAATGAGACAGTTGTCTTCTCCATATGCTCTACGACCTTTGACTGACCCAAGTATATTCTATTTGGTAATAAATTTCCTGAGCCTCGAAAGTGTAAACTTAATGATCCTATTGTTATTCATTTTAGGCTCAATCTCCTTCAGATCCTTCAGGCATTCCCCTTACTCTTCATTTCTGGCTATCAGGTTCTTTCAAAAGGTTAGCTGTAACTACATCTGTCACGGTCAGGTGATGGTGGAGCCCCTCAGAGGACATACATAATAGGGTATTATCTGCAAGCACATCTTGAAATCAGTAATAAGGCCAGGATTTAGAGTCTGTGGATTAAATGGTTCTTATGGTGGGGAGGTCTCCTAAGGCTCTTCCCTTCAGTCTTTGCTCTGTTTTTGTATTTGCATTTTTGTAGGCCTTGGATATTTATAGGATAAAGAGTTTGAACTGTGTGTGCAACACCATTCCTTCACAGGTGTGCATGTCTAGCTATAGGAGGCAGTCTCTAGTGGTTCTACCTCTTTGCTGCTTGGTATTTCAACTACCATTATCCCATTAGGTTTATGGGAACCTCTTGCATTTCTGGCACCTGGGACTTTCCTGGGGATACCCAAGTTCACCACCCACCACTGATATACTTATTGTCATTTATTCCACTTTTCCTCTGGAATCCTCTCGTTTCTCTTTTCATTGTTGCAACTAACCTAACTTTGTTCATCATTCTCTACCCGCCATCCCTCTGCCTTTCATGATTATTTTGTTCTCCCTTCTAAGTTGGTTGCAAGCATCCACAATTTGACCTTCTAACATGTTACCCTTCATATGATAAATGCTCTGTATAGTGGGCCTTCTGAGATATGGGGTTAAAATCGACTTGTCACTGAGTTCATCCCATGTTATTTCCCTTTTGATCTCTGTTACTTCACTAATTTCCAGCTACATCCCTTTGCCTACAAAGTACTTGGTGTCCTCATTTTTAATACCTGAGTAGTGTTCCTTTGTTTAAAAAAAGCACATTTGTTTTCTCTATTTATTCCTCAGTGGAGTTGAGGTAAATCACGCTTGTTTCCAGCATTCGACTATTTTAAGTAAGGCTGTTGTGAACCTGTTCAACCACATGTCCTTGTTGTATGTGGATTAAGTTTGTGTATATGTGTTGAAGTGAGTGGTAAAGCTGGGTTTTCAGGTAAAGCTATATGCAATTTTCTCTGAACCTCCACATTTATATCCAAGTGGAGTAGTGTTCCACTTTGTCTACATCGTAGCCTACTGTGCTACTGCATCAGTTTTTTTTTTTTTTTTTTATTATCTTAGTCATTCTGATTTGTGTAATATAGAATCTCTGGCTCATTTTGATTTGCCTTTTTCTGAGAACTATGGATGCTGAACATTTCTTGATGTCTTTCTCAGCTATAGAGACCTCAGTTGAGAATTCTTGATTTGGCTCTCTATTCAATTATAAAAGTTTGGATATTTGGTTGTCTGGGACAGTAAGGAAGGGGATATCAATATGTAGGGGACAACCACAATAAAAGGTGAGGGGAAGAGGCTAGGCGTGTGGACAGGAAAGATAAAAACGATTGAAATGCAAATAAATACCCAATTTAATAAAAATGGAAAAAGTAATCTTCCTCTTCTACAATCTTACTGTTAAGTAAATATAGCTTTTGAGATTTAAAAAAAATTATTTCCTATGGAAATTAAAATTGTATATGCACAGGGAAGGCTAGTGCTCAGCACTATGTGAGCTGGTTATCTGGAGCCTGAGAATTAAACTTGTGTTCTAGATCTACCTATTAGAATATTTTGATGAGTGTTTTTTTTAATTATTTCTACAAAATAACTGAGCCTACACTTCTTTGTTGAATATGTCCAATTGTTTTTACAAAGATACAGAAAAGTTACTTAATCTTTTCGCAAAAATTGTCCCATATATTTCAGCATTGACTCTATATGAATTAGGGTTGATATTATAAGATATTATTAACTTATTGATTTCATATAAAAGCAAAATCTGTACCTGGTTGTTTATTGCCTCTTTTTATCTGTTTTATTGTATGAAATATCAAAATCTACATTTGCATCCCATTATCATTTATTTAAAATATTAATTTCATTGATTGTAATATGGCCCAGATGGAGTGGAAAATGGGAGGAAAAATGAGGACTGCTGAGAAGCGTTCAGTCTCCTCCTTGTGAAGCTTGGCATATATCAAAATCAGAAGGGTAGAGTGACTAAAAGTCATATGTAAAAATGAAATAATAACAAATGGTTTATATGTTTTGAAAAAGATAAGCAAGCTTCATATTTAAGATTTTTAATATTTACATGGGTAAGTTATTTTAGATTGTTTTATTGGAGGTCTTTCTGAGGAGATTATTAGATCTTAGTAACAAATGACTACAAATATGATACACTGCTATGCTTATTATTTTAAATTAATGATACCTGGAGTAGGCAAATGCTGTATGAAGTTTCATGCACTATACCCCTGTTTAGAGATTGGAAATGTCAGAGATGAAATGGGTTATCTTTGCTTCCTTATTGAATTTTATTTAATTAAATGAATGTTTTCAAAAAGAAATATTAAAAAATATAACCATAATTGAATAGATTTTTGTCACAGATAATTGTTTTGTTCTCAGTATAGAGCAATTTCATTAAAGAGTCATGCAATATTGTTAGTTTATCTGAGTCATTCATCACATTAAATCATCCAATAACCTTCAGAATGTTCAAGTTAAAAATATCCATATTGTAACCTGTACCAAAATTCAACTTTATTTTCTTTTCTTCTCTATTACACTTTGGTGCCATTTTTTTTATGTATTTACCATGGATTTTTAAATAAACCTGCTTATGTAATCCACTCAGAGTCACTTGTAAATATTCTTCAACAACTTTCACTCAATATGAAAGTTCAGGACTTTTACACTTTTTTTTTTTTTACAAATGCATGAAGCACTTCCCTGCATGAGGTCTTCTACAAACTCTCCTTTCTTTTTCACAAGTTTTCCTCCTATGCTTTCTGTCACATAGACAGCTTTCAATTTTAGATCTGAGTAGAACTAGCACTTTGTAACAACTTTGTTTTTGTTGTCTAAAGTTTCATTGGAACAAACTGTTGGCACACAATTTATTAGGGCAAAAATAGATAATTTTGGGTTTGGGAATTTAGCTCATTGGTAGAGTGGTTGCCTAGCAAGCGCAAGGCCCTGTGTTTGGTCCACAGTTCCGAAAAAAAAAAGATCATTTTATTATCTCATATAACAAGAACTTATAAGTATCAACCAGTTTGTGGTAATCTTCCATGAATGTTTCACCAAGATACTTCCCTTTTAATATTCCCAGGCTTTTGATTTGTTTCCAGATATCACGGATCCCATAATGGTTGGATTAAAAAGGATTCACTGTCATGATAGGAAACTTAGCCTTAGAAATTCCCTGTTAGTTGCTACCTCTGAATAAGGATGTTTTAATCAGATCATGCAACTTGACTCCACAGAGATGTCATTCTTCTCTAGTTAGCATTTGCACACTTTTGTCCAAAATACCATGTCTTAGCCAGAGTTTCTATTGCTGTTATGAAATACCATGACCAAAAGGAAAAAAAAAAGTTGGGAAAGAAAGTGTTTATTTTAGTTTACCTTTTCTTTTTTAAAATTTATTTAATAGAATTTTACAATCCAGATCTCATCCCTCTCCCAGCACATATTCTGACTGTTCTACATCCCATACCTACTACCCACAAGCCCATCTGAATGAAGATGTTTCCCACTCCACCCCTAGTCTACCAGCCCTCTACACTCCCTGGGAACTCAAGTCTCTTGACTGTTATGTGCATCTTCTCTTGTTGTGTCCAGAAACAGAACTCCTTTCTTAGAGGCCTCATATTAGCTGGTGCATGATGCCTCATTGATGGCACAGTGTCTGAAAAAAAAAAAAAACACTGTGGTCCAGTTTAGTTAACACTGCTGGTCTTCCTACAGGGTTGCTCCCTTCCTCAGCTTCCTCGAGCTTTTCCCTAGTTTGACCACAGGGCTCGGCAGCTTGTGTTCATTGACTGAGTGTAATTGTCTGCATCTGACTCTTTCAGCTGCTTGTTAGGTATTTCAGAAGGTAGTCATGTCAGTTCCATTTTGTGAACATGGCAAAGCATGAGTAATAGTGTCAGGCCTTAGGGGACTCTACTTAATTTGGTTCCCATATATGGCTGGTCACTGGGATTCCTTTTACTCAGGCTCTTCTCTGGTTTTGTCCCTGAAGCTCTTTCGGACAGGAACAAATATGTGTCAGAGAATTGATTTGTGGATGGCCACCTTATCCCTCACTTGATGACCTCATTTCCTCATGGAGGTAGACTCTTCAAGTTCCCTCTACCCACTCCCGGACATTTCACTGAGTCCTGATAGTCTCTTACCTCTCAGGTCTCTAGAATATTCTAGAGCCACCACCAACCTCCAACACCTGAGCTCCTGAGGTTGCCTGTTTCCATTCATTCTGCTGACACTCAGGGTTTCAGTCCTACTCTCCACCAATAACTGACCATGTTCCCCTCATTCCATTACTGTCTCCTTTCTCACCCAGGTCCCTCACTCTTCCCTCCTGAGGTTCATTTCTTCTCCCTCTAAATTGGGATTGACATTCCTCACTTTTGCTGTTCAGCTTGTAAAACTTTTATTTTTCCTTTTATAAAAATTAGATATGTTTGTTTACATTTCAAATATTATTCACTTTCCCAGTTTTCCAGTCATAAGAAACATATTCCTTTCCCCACCAGTTCTTCTATAAAGGTGTTCCCCCTCATAACCATCTCTTTTCCATCACCCCCTGACATTCCCCTCCCCTGGGGTTCCAGCTTTGGTAGGCCTCAGAGCTTCTCCTCCCATTGACGTATAACCAGGCCATTCTCTGCTACATATGCAGTTGGCCCAATAGTTGTGTCCATGTACATTCTTTGATTATTGGTTTAGCAACCGAAAATTATAGGTCATTGGCATTGTTGTTCTTATGTGCTTGAAGCCCATTCAGTCCTGGTAATCCTTTCTCCAAATTTACTAACAAGAGGTTCGTTTGCATTCCACTGGTTTGCCAATAACCTTCACTTCTGTAATTGGCATGCTCTACCTGGGTCTCTCAAAAAAGATCTAGATCCATTTCCTGGTAGCATGCACTTCTTAGCGTCATCAGTGTTATGTAGTTTTGTGGCAGATTGTTCTTTCTATCTATCTACCTACCTATCTATCTATCTATCTATCTATCTATCTATCTATCTATTTATCTATCTATGTATCTCTATCCCCATCTTTCTATCTTAATCTATCAATCTGTCTATTTATCTCTCTCTCTCTCTCTCTCTCTCTATATATATATATATATATATAATTTGTATGTATTTGGTGGTTCCTACAGCTATGTGGTTAGGTTGAATTTTAGGATGGATTCTGTGAAACTAGGTAAAAAAAAGTGGAATCAGGAAATGTCAATTCCAGCCAGACTCCCTCCTGTTATTATGAACATATTGAAGTTGAGGATTCTCTGGCCATCAAGCCATTCCTCTTCCTGCCCATCCTCCTGATTCTTGTGTTTGGCATGAAGAAAGAATCCTGGTAAAAACCCCAAAACCCTTAAGTTTGGTGCTGAGAACACAGGAAGGTAGATATTATAAAACTGATATCTAATGGGACTAGGTATCTGCATTATATAGTCCATGATGTCCTTTGTTTACTGATGTCTCATAATATCTGGATAAAATAAGGATTTGGGAATTATCATTTGAATTTTGTACACAATATTTATACTGTTATATTCCCTCTATAGCTGGGCAGGCTTTATTGCTAATTCATTGCAAAAAATGGAATTGCAAAACAGAATTTTTGAGTACATATTCATGAATATATAAATATAATGTCTCCTATAAAGAAAAGTACAATACAAAAATGAAGTACAATATTCAATCAATTAAAGGTCTGTAGGGAAAATATTGGCCTTTGGGAAACAGAGAAATTCTGCACTTCTTAGCTTCATCACTCTTATCTAGTTTTGGTGGCTGATATATATATATATATATATACATATGTATATATATATATATATATATATATATATATATATATATATATATATGTGTGTGTGTGTGTGTGTTTGTGTGTGTGTGTGTTTGTGTGTACATACACACATAAGTATGTGCATATATATATACTTTTGGTGCCTCCTAGAGCTATTTGGTTTGGTTAGGTGGAATGTTAACATGGATTCTACGCATCTAGGTCAGAAATGTAAAATTTACAAATAACAATGTCAAATAGACTCCCTCCTGTATTTATGAAGGTATTGAAGTTGAGGATTCACTCTTCAAGCCTTTTATCTCTCTGCCCAACTTCCTGCTTCTTATATTTGTCTTAAGAAAGAATCATGGTCACACATCTAAAGTCTTCAAGTCTGGCCATGGGAACACAGAAAGGTAGATAGTGTAGTAGAGATATCAAATGTGACTAGAGAACAGAAATGTATAGTCCATGTGGTCCTTTGCTTTATTGAGGTCTGGTAATCTTTGGATAAAATAAGGATTACGGAGTTTATCATTTGAAATAGGTACACAGTATTTACACTTTTATACTCATTCTATTGGTTGGCCCCCTTTGATGCCAAAATCATAGCAGGAAGTGGAATTGGAAAACAGAATTTTTGAGTACACATTCAGGAATATTTACAAAGTCTTCTATCAAGGAATATACAATAAGAAAGTGGAATACCATATTCATTTACAAAAAGGACAGGTCGGAAAATTCTGGCCTTTACAAATCAGAGAAAACCTAGAAAATTGAAATGTATGTCATGGGAATGAACCTGGGAATAAAAATATTATACAGAAGAATCTCCTCCACTTCAAGTTCCTAGATCATTTCTACCCATGCCAGGAACCTGACGAACTTTCTCCATTCAGAGCATGTAACCACAAGTGAAGTAAAGAGAAGTCTCTAGCTTTAAAGAGAAGGAGTACATAAAGATTTCCCCTGTGTCACAGGAGACATACCTGGAAAAAGCACTACTGGTCAATGTAAGGAAAGCTGTTTGCAGGTAGGCCATTGCAGTTCTCACAGACATCATCATTAGGCCTTCCATGAAAAATCTCTTGTATCCTGGAGGGCCCTAGCTTCTCCTGTGATGTCACAAGTGTTGTCCTATCTGCAAATAACTCTCAGATATTCCTTCAGTACCTACAGGGTTTACTAATTGGCCTGTAGTTCACAGCAAACAGCCATTTGGGAGTGAGAATGAAGGGGATGTAAAACTCAGCCATGTCTTGGTATAAAAAAAAGGAAAAAAAAATATGTGAACACCAAGGAATCTCATTGAGTCCTTGGTAGGAGTTGAGTAGGTACTTAGAAGAAATAAAATTAATCTGAGCCTTCCACACATGGAATAAGGAGCTCAGAGACTGTCAGAAGCATCTGGACCCCACTGCTTCTAGTGGTTCCTGTAAGTCAGAGAGTTTATATCATTAATATCTTAATTCCAAAAGCCAGGTGTTGGGAAGGGCACTGTTCTTTTCCTTAGAACTCATGACTTTTATTTTTTTTTGCTCAGAAGAAAAAGGTCCTAAGGAAGAAGTGAAAGATAAGTATTCTGTACTCATCTCAGGGTAAACTCCTTGATTATTTGGATACCTATAGTGCAGTTTGTGTCTGATACTGTTATTTAGGAGAGAGACGTGTTTCTAGTTCATCGTATCAGTCTTTCCGATAGTATTGCTGAATCCCATTGCCTGATTGTGACCCTTTAGATTTCTCAGTCAATAGGTTTGATTATATGGCACTTTTCTTATCTATAACTTATTTGTTTTATTTTTTAGCAATTTTTATTTGATTTTTGCATATTTACATTACAAATATTTTTGCCTTTCCCAGTTTCCTGTCCATAAGATCCCTAACCGGTTCCCCTACTCTTCTGTATAATCCCCGATACTTCCCTTGGACATTCCCTTGAATTGGTACTAAAACCTAGTACAGACCAAGGACATCTCGTTCCATTGGTGCCCAACAAGGCCATTCTCTGCTACAGATGCAGTTGGAGCCATAGGCGATCCATGTACAATCTTTCAATATTCATTTAGTACCAGAAAACTGGTTTTTTGGCATTGTTTTTCTTATCAGATTAAAAGCCCCTTCAGCTCTTGTTATCCTTCCCCAAAATCTACCAACAAGAGATCTGTTTTCAGTTCACTGCTTTGCCACGATCATTCACTCCCGTATTTGACATGCTCTGGCTGTGTCTCTCAGGAAATACCTATATATGTTTCTTCTAATCATGCACTTCTAAGATTCCTCAATCTTATCTAGTTTTGGTGGCTAATATATCTATGTATATGTATATGTATATGTATATGTATATGTATATGTATATGTATATGTATATGTATATGTATATGTATATGTATATGTATATGTATATGTATATGTATATGTATATGTATATGTATATGTATATGTATATGTATATGTATATGTATATGTATATGTATATGTATATCTTTAAATCTGTATATCTGTATATCTGTATATCTGTAAATCTGTATATCTGTATATCTGTATATCTGTATATCTGTATATCTATATCTATCTATCTATCTATATATACATACATATATATATATATATATATATATATATATTCTATAGCTATGAGCTTAGATGGAATTTTAACATGGGTTCTGGGAAACAAGGTCACGAAAGTAGAATCCACAAATGACAGTGCCAAATAGACTCTCTCCAGTTCTTATGAACCTAATGAAGCTGAGGTTTCACTGGACCTCAAGCTATTCCTCGTCCTCCACATCCTCCTGAATCTTATGTTTGGCCTGAAGAAAGAATCATGGTAAAACATCCAAAACCCTCAAGTCTCTTTACTGGAACACAATAAGGTAGATAATCCAAACTGATATCAAATGGGATTAGAGAACCAGTGAATTCCATAGTCCATGTTGTCCTTTGCATTGCTGATGTCTGGTAATTTTGGGATGAAGTAAGGATCTGGGTGTTTATCATTTCAAGTAGGTACACCATATTTACATTGTTATACTCATTCTATAGCTGGGCACATTTGTTGCCAAAATCATTGCAGAAAATGGAATTGGAAAACAGAATTTTTGAGTACACATTCAGCAATATTTGCAAAGTCCCATATTGAGGAATGCACAATAAGAAAGTGAAATACAATTTTCATTCGAATGAAGATCTGTAGGGTAAATACTGACCTTTGGGAAACAGAGAAAACCTACAAAATTGAACTGTATTTCATGAAATGTACCTGAGAATAAAATTAATATCCAGAAGAATGTCTTCCACTCCATGTTACAAGAACTTTTCTACCCATTCTCAGCCCTTGACTAACTTTTTTTTTCCATTCAGAGCATGTAACCACTAATAAAGAAAAGAGAAGTCTCTAGATTTAGAGAGATGGAGTACATAAAGGTTTCCAATGAATCACAGGAAACATACGTGGAAAGGGCAAGTTCAATTCTGGTCAATGTAAGGAAAGCTGTTTAGCAGGGAGGCCATGACATTTCTCAGTAACATCAACACGAGGTCCTGCCTGAAAAATCTCTTGTAACCGGGAGAGCTTTATCTTCTTCTTTGATGTCACAAGTGTTGTCATGACTGCATTTCCTCTCAGGTATTCTTTTAGTACCTCTAGTGTTTAGTAATTGGCATCTAATTCAGAGAAAACAGCTATTTGGGAGTGAGAACAAAGAGGATGATGAGATCAGAAGTGTGGATAAGGAAGAGGCCCTTCTGTCCTTGTCTAAAAAAAGGAAGAAATATTTGTGCTTGTGAAAGTTCAGTGACTCCTTGGTAGGGGCTGAGTGGTACTGCTGAACAGACAGCATTGATCTGAGCCTTCCACATATGGGAATCAGGAGCTGGGGTCCTCTCAGAAGCTTCTGGACTTCTCTGTTCTTATGGTTTCTGGAAGTCAGAGAGTTTATACCATTCATTTCATTATTCCAAATGCCAAGTAATGGGAAGGGCACAGTTGTTTTCCTGTGAGCACATGGCCTTTATTCTTTTTGACAAGAAGAAAAAGGCCCTAAGGAAGAAAGGAAGGACAAGTATTATATCCGTAGCTCAGAGTAAACTCCTCCATGCTTTAGATATCTATTGTGCAGTTTGTGTCTGACAGTGATATCTGCAAGAGAGAAGTGATTCTAGTTGAGACATCACCATCTCACTGTTTCCACTATTATATCTCTGACTACCATTTTCTGACAGTGACACATTACATTACTGAGTAAACAGCTGTTTTTAGCTGGCATTTTTTTAATTTACTTCATATATATACATATATATATATACATATATATATTACAAATTTTATTTGTTTTATTAAACAAACTAATTTCTATATTCATATTAAAATATTATTTCCTTTAAGAGTTTCCTCCCATAAGATTCCGAACTGATCCCTCTCCATTTCTTCTCTCCCTTCACATTTTCGTTAACTGGGAGTCAAACCAAGGGCTTCTACTTCCATTAATGACCAACAAGGCCTTCCTCTGCTATATATGCAGTTGGATGCATAGGTCTGTCAAATTACAGTCTTTGAATATTGGTTTAGTACCAGAAAGCTCTGGTTCATTGACTGTTGTTCTTATGGGGTTAAAAGCCCCTTCTGCTCTTGTTATCCTTTCTCAGAATCTACAAACAAGAGGTCCTTTACAGTTCACTGGATTGCCACTAACATACACTTCTTTATTTGACATGATCTAGGTGTGTCTCTCAGGATATACCTATATCTGATTCCTGGCAGAATGCACTTCTTAGCTTCATCACACTTATCTAGTTTTGGCGGCTGATGTGTGTGTGTGTGTGTGTGTGTGTGTGTGTGTGTATGAACATATATATATATATATGAACATATATATATATATATATATATATATATATATATATATATATATGTAATGTATTTTGGTAGCTCCTACAACTATTTGCTTAGGTGGTTAGGTTGAATGTTAACATGGATTCTGCACAAATAGGTCAAGAATGTAGAATTTAGAAATGACAATGTCAAATAGATTCCCCCCTGTACTTATGAAGGTATTGAAGTTGAGGATTCACCATTCCTCAAGTCTTTCTTCTCCCTGCCCATCCT
This sequence comes from Rattus norvegicus, assembly GCF_021556685.1. NCBI lineage: Eukaryota > Metazoa > Chordata > Mammalia > Rodentia > Muridae > Rattus > Rattus norvegicus. The sequence continues at coordinate 41,071,686 of NC_141555.1, read as the reverse complement.
CCTGTTTCTTATATTTGGCCTTAAGAAACAATCACAGAAACACATCTAAATCTTTAAGTCAGGTCATGAGAATTCAGGAAGGTAGATAGTGTCGTACAGATATCAAATAAGACTAGATTACTGAAATGTATAGTCATGTGGTCCTTTGCTTTATTGATGTCTGGTAATCTTTGGATAAAATAAGGATTTGGGAGTTTATCATTTGAAGTAGGTACACAGTATTTACACTGTTATACTCTCTCTATAGCTGGGGCCCATTTGTTGCCAAAAACATAGCAGAAAATAGAATTCGAAACATAATTTTTGAGTACATATTCAGGAATATTTATAAAGTCACCTATCAAAGAATGTACAATAAAACAGAGAAATACAATATTCCTTCATCTAAAGGTCTGAAACGAAAATACTGGCCTTTACAAGAGAGAGAAAACCTAGAAAATTGAACGGTATGTCACAGGATTGGACCTGGGAATAAAAATATTATCCAGAAGAATCTTCTCTTCTCCACGTTCCTAGATCATTTCTACCCATGCCAGGACCCTGAATAACTTTCTCCATTCAGAGCATGTAAACACTGTTGAAGCGAAGAGAAGTCTCTATTTTTCGAGAGATGGAGTACATAAAGGTTTTTCCTGTGTAACAGGAGACATACCTGGAAAAGGCACTCTCACATCTGGTCAGTGTAAAGAAAGCTGTTTGTAGGTAGGCCATGGCGGTTCTCAGTGATATCATCATTAGGCCTTCCATGAAAAATCTCTTGTATCCTGGAGAGCCCTATTTTCTCCTGTGTTGTCACAAATGTTGTCGTGTCTGCAAATGCCTCTTGTATATTCATTCAGTATAATATAGGGTTTACTAATTGGACTCTAGTTCAGAGGAAACATCAATTTGGGATTGAGACCAAAGAGAATGTAAAGCTCAAAGATGTTAAGAACGAAGATGGCCTTCTGTCTTCGAAAAAAAAAAAGGAAGAAATATGGCAACCCTGGGGAATGTCATTGAGTCCTTGGTAGGTGTCGAGTAGGTAAGTTGAAGAGATAGAATTGATCTGAACCTTCCACACCTGGAATCAGGAGCTCAGAGCCTGACAGAAGCATCTGGACTTCCCTGCTTCCAGTGGATCCTGTAAGTCAGAGAGTTTATATCATTAATATCTTTATCCCAAAGGGCAGGTGTTTGGAAGGGCACTGTTCTTTCCTTAGAGCTCATGGCTTTTATTTTTTTTTTTTGCCCAGAAGAAATAGGTCCTAAGGAAGAAGTTAATGACAAGTATTGTGTCCACAGCTCAGAATAAACTCCTTGATTATTTAGATACCTATCGTACAGTTTGTGTCTGATACCAGTGTTTAGGAGAGAGACATGTTTTTATTTCATCATATCAGTCTTTCCACTAGTAGTACTCTGACTCCCTTTGCCTGATAGTGACCCTTAATATTTCTCAGTCAATGTGTGTGAATAGATGGCAGTCTTATATTTACCTTATTTTTTTGCTTTTTAGAAATTTTTTTGCTTTATTAATTTGATTTTTCCATATTTACATTTCAAATATTTTTGCCTTTCCCAGTTTCCTGCCTATAAGATCCCTAAACAATCCCCCTACCTTTGTTGTATAATCCCCCTTACTGCCCTTTGACATTCCCTTGATTTGGTAATGAAACCTAGTTTAGACCAAGGGAATCTCCTTCCATTGGTGGCCAATAAGGCCATTCTCTGCTACATATGCAGTTGTAGCCATAGGTCTATCCAAGAACAATCTTTGAATATTCGTATAGTACCAGGGAACTCTGGTTCGTTGGCATTGTTTTTCTTATCAGATTGAAAGCTCCTTCAGCTCTTGTCATTCTTTCTCAAAATCTACCAACAAGACATCTGTTTTTCAGTTCACTGGTTTGCCACTACTATTCACTTCTGTATTTGACATGCTCTAGCTGTGTCTCTCAGGAAAGACTTATATCCCTTTCTTCTAATCATGCAATTCTATGCTTCATCATTTTTATCTAGTTTTGTTGGTGAAGCAGTTTGCATAAGGCACTTTGGTGGAGATGGGGGACATCTTTGTCTGTCTTTGTGAGTGGACATAGCTTTCTCCCATGTTTTGCAGCTGGCGAAGGTATTAAAGTCACATGTGGAGAGGGGGCAGGACTTAATCTATTTGTGGAATATGAGAAATCATTGAGATTACCTTTAAAAGTAGAAATTTTACAGCCCTCTTTGTCTGATGGGGCCTGTTGTACCTCACCTTGACAATAGATGTCTTCTCCAAAACATTTGGAGGAGAATTGAAAAGACTGGAAACCTGTAGGATAGGGAATGAACATTTGAAACTCCTTTGGAAACTCTGTCGGACAGATAGCTGATCACCCAGAAGACTGGGCTGTACTTAGACTTCAGGGATGGAGAGACTGCCACTTCTGCCCACCTGTGCCCACATCCCTAGCCCAAGAGGAAACTGCATAGTGCTGCTGGACACATGAATATAGGAGCAGTCAAGCTGTAGGAGTCCTGCAGTACAAATGGCATATGGATCGGAACTGGTCCAAACAATATCCTACACACAAATCTTCTGTGGGGTGGGGAACACTTAGACCATCAGAAGGGCAGAAACTCCTGAGAACTCTGCTCACATTCCTGACAAAAAAAAAACAAAAAAACAAAAAAAAAAAAAAAACAAAAAAAAAAACACCTAGCTCCATCTGGGCCTCCTGTTCATAGTGACCTAGTAGACATTTCTGGTTGCAACTCTCATTGAGAGCTGAATGGCTGCCCAAGAAGCAACTTCAGGTCTGAGACCAGAGGTGAATACAACTATTCTGCACTAAGTGACCTGACTAGTGGATTCAGGACATGCAAAAGCAGAACTCCTCTGGGACCAGGCACTTCCAGTTTCTAGCTGGCTCCTGAACCTTGCTGATCCTGGCCCAGAGCTCCCTGCTCCTAGACGATGTGGGAGAGAGAGCTGATCACCCAGGAGTCTGGGCAATACTGAGCATAAAAGGCACAGAGACCGCAACTTCTGCCCACCATTACCCATATCTCTGGCCCAAGGCAAAACAGCATAGTGCCTCTGGACCCAGGAATATAGGAGGATTAAAACTGCAGGAGCACCATGTTCCAGACTGTGCCTGGATCTGAACAGAACTGATTAAACAGCTCCCTGCACACAAATCCTGAAGGTGGAAGAACTAGAATTTCAGAGGAGCGGGCATTCCTGGGAAACCAGAGGAGACTACTCTCTGCCCAGATTCCTGACTCAATAGGAAAACACCTTGTGCCTTCTGTCCTCCCTCCCCCTCCACAGAAGGATATAAGAGAAATATGTGAAGTTCCTTCTGGTTCCAGCCCACAGGGACAGCTGAAAGCCAGTGGACAGGAAAAACTGCATGCATGAGGTAAGAATACTCTGTTCCCATAACTGGGTAAAAACAAAATAGGAAAACATGTCTACAGCAGTCCTGACACATGAGCCTACAGGACGGTCAAGCCACTGTCAGAAAGAGTAAGACACGCTAACTCCAGAGACAACCTGATGGCTAGAGGCAATAACAGGAATTCAAACAACAGAAATCAAGACTATTTGGGCTCATCAGAGTCCAAATCTCCCAACAATGCAAACACTGGATATCCAAACACACCAGAAAAGCAAGATCTAGATTTAAGTTCACATTTTATCATGATCATGGAGGATGTTAAGGAGGTCATAATTAACTCCCTTAAGAAAATACAGGACAACAGAAAATTCAGAAGTAAACAAGTAGAATCCCAGAAAGAGGGAACACAAAAGTACCTTAAAGAACTAATGAAAAAAAAAAAAAGCAGGAGAAGAAAATGAACAAAAAATCCAGGAGTTAAAAATGGAAAAGAAACTATAAGGTAAGCACAAAGGAAGACAACGATGGAGATGGAAACCCTAAAAAAGAAACCAGGAGTCATAGATGTGAGCGTCACCAACAGGATAAAAGAGATGGAAGACATAATCTAAGGAGCAGAAGATTCCTTAGAAAACATTGACACAACTGTCAAAGGTAATGTAAAAAAGAAAAAAAAAACTCCTAGCCCAAAACATACAGGAAATCAAGGATACAGCAAGAAGATCAAACCTAAGGATAACAGGTATAGAAGAGGGTGAAGACTGCTAACATCAAGGGACAGTAATATCTTCAACAAAATTATAGAATAAAACTTCCCTAATCCGAAGAAAGAGATGCCCATAAACATACACAAAGCCTACAGAACTACAAATAGACTGGACCAGAAAAGGAAACCCTCCCATCACATAATAGTAAAAACAGTAAATACACAAAACAAATAAAAATATTAAAAGCAGTAAGTATATGTATAAATAACATATAAAGGCAAACCTATCAGAATTACGCCAGAATTTTCACTAGACTATGAAAGCTGGAAGATCCTGGACAGATATCATACAGACCCTAAGAGAACAGAAACGCCTTCCTAGGCTACTTTATCCAGCAAAATTCTCAATTAACATAGATGGAAAAACCAAGATATTCCATGACAAACCCAAATTTACACAATATCTTTCTAAATATCCAGTAATTCCAAGGACACTAACTGGAAAATCCCCAAAAAGGAGGCAAGTAAAATCATAAAGCAAGAATTAATCTTTTCACAACAAAATAAAGAGAAGGGAAGCACACAAACATTAACTATCCTCCAATTATGAAAATAAGAGAAAGTGATCATCGCTATTCCTTAATATCTCTCAACATCAATGGACTCAATTCCCCACTAAAAATACACAGATTGACACACTGGATATGTAATGCGGACACAGCATTTTGCACTACAGGAAACACACTTCAGAGACAAAAAGAGACACTACCTCAGAGTAAAAGGATGGAAAAATAATTTCCAAGCAAAATTTCGCAAGAAACAAGCTGGAGTAGCCATTCTAATATCATATAAAATCGACTTTCAATGAAATGTCATCAAAAACCATAAGGAAGGACACTTCATATTCATCAAAGCAAAAATCCACAAAGATGAGCTCGAAAACTAAAATATCTATGCGCCAAATACAAGGGCACCTACATAGAAACGTTACTAAAGCTCAAAGAACATATGGCACCGGAAATAATAATAGCAGGGGATTTCAACTCCCTACTCTCATCACGAGACAGATCATGGAAAGAGAAATTAAACAGAGACATAGTCAGACTAACAGAAGTTATAAACCAAATGGTCTTAACAGATACTTTAGAAAATTCTATCATAAAACAAAAGGATATAACTTCTTCTCACCACTTCATGGCATTTTCTCCAAATTTTATCATATAATCAGTCAAAAAGCAGGCCTCAAATGATACAGAACGATAGAAATAATCCAATGCATTCTATGAGACCACCATGGGCTAAGTCTGTTCTTCAATAACAATGAGGAGAGCACACCCACATATACATGAAAGTTGAACAATGCTCTACTCAATGATAACTTTGTCAAGGAAGAAATGAAGAAAGAAATTAAAGACTTCTTAGAATTTAATGAAAATGAAAGTACAATATACCCAAAATTTTGGAACACAATGAAAGCTGTGCTAAAAGGAAAACTCATACCTCTGAATGCCTGCAGAAAGAAACTGGAGAGAGCATACAAGAGCAGCTTGACAGTACACCTAAATCCTTTAGAACAAAAAGAACCAAATACATGCAGAAGTAGTAGAAGGCAGGAAATAATCAAACTCAGAGGTGAAATCAACCAAGTAGAAAAATGGGGATCATACAAAGAATGAACAGAACTAAAAGCTGGATCTTTAAGAAAATCAACTGATTACATTAACCCATAGCCAGACTAATCAGAGGGCACACAGAGTGTGTCCAAATTAACAAAATAAGTAATGAAAAGGGAGACAAAACAGCAGAATTAGAACAAATTAAAAAAGTCATCAGATCATCCTACAAAATCCTAATTTCAACAAAATTTGAAAATCTGGAGAAAAGGACAATTTTCTTGATGAATGTCAGGTACCAAAGCTAAACCAGGAACAGAAAAACCATTTAAACAACCAGTAACTTCTATAGAAATAGAAGAAATCAATAAACGCCTCCCAATCAAAAAGAGTCCAGGATCAGATGGATTTAGTGAAGAAATCTATCCAAAATTCATAGAAAATTTCATACTAGTACTTTGCAAACTATTCCACAAAAATGAGACAGTGCACTACCTAATTCCTTTCATGAAGCCACAATTACTCTTATACCTAAACCACACAAAGACCCAGCAAAGAAAGAAAACTTCAGACCAATTTCCCTTATGAATATCGATGCAAAAATACTATATAAGTCTTGCAAACTGAATCCAAGAACACATCAAAATAATCATCCATCATGATCAAGTAGGTTTTATCCCAGGCATGCAGGGATGATTTTGTATATGGAAACCATCAACGTAATCCATTATGTAATCACACTCAAAGATAAAAACCCAATGATCGTTTCATTAGATGCTGAGAAGGCATTTGATAAAATTCAACACCCCTTCATGATAAAGGTCCTGGAAAGTACAGGAATTTAAGGCCCATTCCTAAACATATACAGCAAATCCATAGCTAACATTGAACTAAGTGGAGAGAAACTTAAAGCAATCACACTGAAACCATGGAGTAGACAGGCTGCCCACTCTCTCACAACTTATTCAATATGGTTCTAGACATCTTAGCCAGAGCAAGCATACACTAACGGAGTCTGCTTAGATTGGATTGGAAAGGAGGAATTCAAAATAGCACTGTTTTAGACGATATGAAAGTATACTTAGAGACCTCAAAAGTACCACCAGAGAATTACTAAGCCTGATAAACAATATCAGCAAAGTGGCTGGGTATAAATATAACACTGAACAAAAGCTAAACAAGTGGAGAAAGAAACTAGGGATACGACGCCCTTCACAATACCCCTAAATAATACAAAATAACTCGGGTGACTTTATCCAAGCAAGTAAAAGATATGAGCATATGAGCAGAACTTCAAGTCTCTGAAGAAACTGAAGGAGATTTCAGAAGATGGAAAGATCTTCCATGCTCATGGACTGGCAGGATTAATACAGTAAAAATGGCCATAATACCAAAAGCAACCTACGGATTCATTCCTATCCCCATCAAATTTCCAATCCAAGTCTTCATAGAGTTAGACAGAACAATTCATAAATTCATCTGGAATTAGAAAAACTCAGAATAGCTAAAACTCTCCTCAACAATAAAAGGACTTCCTTGGGAATCACTATCCCTGAACTTAAGCAGTATTACAGAGCAACAGTGATAAAAACTGTGTGGCATTGAGACAGAGGCAGGCAAATAAAACAGTGAAACTGAACTAAAGACCAGAAATGAACCCATACACCCATGGTCACTTAATTTTTGAGAAAAAAGACAAAACCATCCAATGGAAAAAAAGATAGCATTTTCAGCATATGGTGCTGGTTCAACTGGAGGTCATTATGTAGAAGAAGGCAAATTGATCCATTCTTACTGCCTTGTAGAAACCTTTAGTCCAACTGGATCAAGTATCACCACATTAAACCAGATACACTCAAACTAATAGAAGAAAAGTGGGGAAGCATCATGAACATCTGGTTTTCCACTAGCACTCACTTCTGTATTTAACATGCTCTAACTGTGTCTCTCTGGAACGATCTTTCTCCAGTTCTTGGCAGCATGCACCTCTTAGCTTCACCAATCTTATGTAGTTTTCGTGTCTCCTACACCTATGAAGTTAGGTGGAATTTTAACATGGATTATACACAACTAGGTCAAGAATGTAGAATCTACAATTGACAATGCCAAAAAGATTCCATTCTGTACTTATGAAACTATTGAAGATAAGCTTTCCCTGGACCTCAAGACATTCCTCTCCCTGCCCATCCTCCTGAATATTACGTATGGCCTGAATAAAGAATCATGGCAAAACACTCTCAACCCTCAAGTCTGAACCTTGGAAATAAGGAATGTAGATATCAGAGAACTGATTATCTTTTGGGACTACAGAACCACATTCTAGAGTAGATGTTGTCCTTTCCTTTACTGATGTCTCTTAATTTTTGGATAAAATAAGGATTTGGGAGTTTATCATTTGAGGTAGGTACACAATATTTACACTGTTATATTTACTCTAATGTTGGGTCCTCTTTGTTGCCAAAATCATTGCAAAAAAATGGAATCGTAAAACAGAATTTTTGAGTACACATTCTGGAATATTTATAAAGTCCCCTATCAAGGAATGTACAGTAAGAAAGTGAAACACAATATTCATTCAATTAAATGTCTGTAGGGAGAATACTGGCCTTTGGGAAACAGAAAACCTACGAAATTTTTCTGTATGTCACAGGAATGATCCTGGGAAAAATTATTATCTAGAAGAATCTCCCCCACTCCATCTTCCTAAATCTTTTATACCCATGCCAAGCCCCTGGCTAACTTTCTCCATTCAAAGCATGTAACCACTAATGAAGCAAAGAGATTTCTATAGCTTTAGAGAGATGGACAACATAAAGCTTTCCACAGAGTCACAAGAGAGATACCTGGAGAGGGCACGCCAAATCTGATCAATGTAAGGAAATCTGTTTAGCAGGTAGGACATGGCAGTTCACAGTGACATCATTATTAGGCTCTCCCTCAAGTATATCTTGTAACCTGGACTCCCCTAACTTCTTCTGCGATGTCACAAGTGTTGTTGTGGCTGCAACTGCCTCTCAGATATTCCTGCAGTACCTCTAGGGTTTACTAATTGACCTCTAATTCAGAGTAAGCAGCCATATGGGAGGGAGAACAAAGAGGATAATGACAACAGTGAAGGGGAGAAGGAAGCTGGCCTTCTGCCTTTGTATAAAAAAAGGAAGAAGTATGTTATACTTGGGATAGCTCAGAGAGTCCTTAGTAGGAATTGAGTGGGATATTTAAAGAGTTTGCCTTGATGTGAGCCTTACACATATGGGAATCAGGAGCTGGGAGCTCAAAAGCATCTGGACTTCCCTGTTCTTATCGTTCCTGGAAGTCAGAGTGTTTATATCCTTTTTTTTTTTTTTTGTATTCCAAAACCAAGTGATGGGCAGAGCATAGTTGATTTCCTGATAGCTCATAACCTTTATTCTTTATGTCAAGAAGAATAAGGTCCTAACAAAGAAGGGAAAGACAAGTATTTTGTACTCCACTCAGAGTATACTCTTCCATGCTTTGGATCCCTATAGTGCAGTTTGTGTCTGACACTGATATCTGGGAGAGAGAAGTGTTTCTACTTGAGTCTTCATCATCTCTGTCTTTCCACTAGTATTACTCTGCTATCATTCCCTGACAATGAGCTTTACATTTCTGAGTCAATAGCTGTGAATACCTGGCACTGTTATTTTCTTTAATTTCTTTAAGTTTTTTAGTTTTAGCAAATTTTATTCCTTTTTATTTGGGTATTTCTATATTTACATTTTAAATGTTATTTCCTTTCCCTATTACTTGCCCATATGATCCCTAACCGGCCCCACTCCTCTTTTTCTATAACTCCCCTTACTATCCGTTTTCAGTTCACATATTTGCCTCTAGAATTCACTTCTGTATTTGATATACTCTAGCTGTGTCTCACAGGGAAGATCTATATACAGTCCCTGGCAGCATGCACTTCTTAGCTCTATCAATCTTTTCTAGTTTTGGTGACTGATGTGTATATATTTATCCACATGTATGGCATGCTCTGAATGGGATTCCCTCAGTCTCTGCTCTAAATTTATATATATAATTGTTCCACCTTTTAAAAAGGAGTAGAGCATGCACATTTTGTATGTCCTCTCTTGAGCTTCCAGTTGTCTGAGGACCGCATCTTGGGTAATTTGAGCTTTTGTGCCTATATTCACTTTCGGTGATTTCATACCATGTGTGATTTCATACCATTCTGTGATTGGGTAACCTCAATCAGTATGATATTTTCTAGATCATTCCATTTGTCTATGACTTTCTTGAGATAATTGGTTTTGATAGCCGAGTAGTACACCATTGTGTAAATGTACCACATTTTCCATAACAATTACTCTGATGAATGCCATTAGGATTTCTTCTAGCTTCTGGGTATTATAAATAAGCCAGCTATGAACATAATTGAGGATGTGTCTTTTTGTATGTTGGAGCATCATTTGCCAAAAGATGTATATCTGTTCCTCAAGCACTGCAATTTCCAATTTTTTGAGGAATCTCCAGACTGATTTCAGGAGTGGTTGAACCAGTTCTTTGTGCCACCAAAAAAAGGAGCATTCCTCTCACTTGAGATCCTTATCAACTTCTGCTGTCTCCTGAATTTTTTTTCAGCAATACTTACATGTATGTGGTGGAATCTCAGAGTTGTTTTCATTTACATTTCCTTAATGACTAAATATGATGAACATTTCTTTAGATCCTTCTCAGATATTTGATATTCCTCAGTTGAGAAATCTTTGCTTAGTCCTGTAGCACAATTTTAATAGGATTATTTTCTCTCTGAATCATTATTTCTTTAGTTCTTTGTTTTTATTAGGTAATAGCCCTCTGTCAGATGTAGGATTGGTGTAGAACTTTTCCCAGTCTGTTTCCTGCTGTTTTGTCCTAAAGACAGTCTCCTTGGCAGGCAGTTTTATACTACATTGAAGAAATATCAATTAGAGAAATAGAAGAGGGACTGGCTCCTTCCTGTCTTCTGTACCTGTCCTGAACAGTAATTGAGGGAACTAAACAACCATGTTCTATTCCTATAAGGCATGTTTATCTACACTTGTAGGTCTAGAGAGACTTAGGAGTGATCCTGGGCACATCAACTGTATGCTGATGGAGTTTGTAGTTTTCATCCTGGCTTGTGTAACTACAGGCTAAGATGTTCTAAAGCCAAATTACAACCTCTGCAGATGTGTATATGCCTGAGGAGGCTGTCTCCTTGGTTTTCTGAAGCATAGTTAAGGGAAGCAGAGGAAAACAGAACTCCCTTCTCTTCTGATCTCTGGGAATGCTGACATTCTGGCTTTAGCTCTTTATATGTTCTTGAATATCCTTTGGTGTTCTAGAATTGGACTGCAAATAAATACTATGCAGGAGATGTGTGGGAAACACCTGAACTCTTCCATTAGAGATCAGAGAGATGAGCTGTATTTGCATTCATTTGACTGTGTATATTTCTGTTCTTTGTTTGACCATGCAGTTCTGATGCCTCATATTTCATTGCTAATGTATTCAAGTTGTAGGGAAAGCACACCTCACAATTTTTTCCCATCCTCCATCCTATGGTCTTAGATTTTAGTGGAACCCTTCACATTTTATATTCTAGATCCACTGTCCTAACTTTTTAAACATGCACATCTCTATTATTCCTGCACACTGTGTGTGTGTGTGTCATTGTGTACCTGTGTATCTTTTGTGTGTATGTGTTTGTGTTTGTGTCCTTAAATGGTTAGTTTATATGCAATTTACAGAAACCTTGACACTGAAAGAAGTCTATGTAAGAAATCTATAAAGTGTGGATGGGGCATAATCCAAATGTTCTGCCATAAAGTGGCCTTCTAGAAAGAGTAGCATAATCTTCAGTAAAAGAATATGCTTGACAAAGAAGTGCAGACTGACAGGAACTTGATGTAGATCTCTCCTGAGAGACACAGGCGAAATACAGCAAATACACAGGCAAATGCCAGCAGCAAACCACTAAACTGAGAACGAGAATCCCGTTGAAGGAATGAGAGACAGGATTGGAAAGGCTTGAAGGGGCTTGAGACCCCATATGAACAACAATGCCAAGGAACCAGAGCTTCCAGGTACTAAGCCACTACCTAAAGACTATACGTGGACTGATCCTGGGCTCCCACCTCATAGGGAGCAATGAATAACCTTGTATGAGCACCAGTGGAAGGGCAAACCCTTGGTCCTACTAACACTGAAACCCCAGTGAACGTGATTGTTGGGGGGAGTGCGGTAATGGGGGGAGGATAGGGATGGAAACACCCATATACAAAGGGGTTTAGGGGTAAGAAAGCAGGGTTAGGGGAATGTTGGCCAGTAAACCGGGAAAGGGAATAACAATTGAAATGTAAATAAGAAATACTCAAGATAATAAAGAAAAAAAATCTGCTTTTAAACAAAATTTGGAGGAAATACCCCGACATATCTACATTATAACTGTGTACTGTGTCATTGTTTTCTTGTTTTCTGTGGTCACACTTGTGGCCTTTGAAGCCAAGCTGCATCCCGTGGATCTGTAAATAAGCTAAGACAGACTTTCAACTCAGTCACATGAAGCATGTGAAAGGCGTGACAAGACAGTTGCAGTCATTGTGACACTGCCATCCCAATGGATACATGTAACTGTTGAAAAATCACAGAGTGGGATGCTCAAGTCTGAACTTTAACACCCAGCTAGGAAAAGTATAACCTATCAGTTCACTTCCTGAGTACCATCCACAAGCAAAGGGTAGGCTCAGATGAAGTATTGTTGAAGAAATTTGCTCTTCCTTGTGAGCAGCATCTGAGGGTATGTGGAAGACCATTCAGCATCCTGTGACACGGGAGACCAGAGTAATGAGAAGCAGACAGAGGGGACAATTCTGTGTTTTTTTTTTCTGGACCACCATAACTACATTTTCCAGTCTATGGATTTGCTCATTGAAATCGTGTGTCTCACATTGCCAAAGGCCAAGCTGTATGAAGCCTCAATATCAAAACTGGTCCTTTCTTAGTTACTGGGATTTACAGGCAGTCTATCATACCTTGTCTTCTAGATTCACAAATTCTTTTCTGGCTTCATGTACTTAAGGCATATTCTTTCATTCTCTCTATGTGTCTCTCTCTCTGCCTCTCTGTCATTTTTTTCCTCTATCCTACAACAGTCTTTACTAATGTTAATGTATTTCTTTCCAGTTTATACCCTTCCTTATCTCATAAACCCCAGGGTAATCTGAACTTGGAGTCCTCTGGAGAACCACAATTAGAAATAGAGTTGACATCCAAATCTACTAGACAAGAACAACTGTGAAGATGCAGAATATTCAACAACCCCCAACAAGCATAGAGTCCAATACACATGTATAAAAAGAAAATTTTTAGATATTCAAGAAATGCATGTCAGGCTTCTCTTTGCTGAGACTGCCAGCATCATGACAAAGGTTACATGGGGCTTTAATAAACATGTATAGTTTAATAATACCTAGACTCTACCCTACATTACCATTCCCTGTCTGTATGTTTCTAATAGATGCTTTCCAGAAATGTAGTAGTGACACCCTTTCAAGAGTATAGACGTTGTCACATGTGGCACCCAACAGAAGAATTTGACTTTTATTCTATGGGTGAAGCTCCTTATGATTGATCTACAACATACTTGTCCCCATGACTGATGCTTTGTTTTGGTGTGTGTGTGTGTGTGTGAGTGTGTGTGTGTGTGTGTGTCTGTGTCTGTGTCTGTGTCTGTCTGTCTGTCTGTCTTTGTCTCTGTCTGTCTCTTTCCTCCGCAGGATACCTCTCCATAGTACAGCATGACTTCTTAATTGCATTCCAAGGTTGACTCATCATGCTTCCTCTGTTTTTGAGGTCTCAAATTGCACCTATGTTAAGCAATGCACCTGTAGCCTGATCTGTGAACTGCTGCTCACATCATAAAGAACCCCATGACTAAACATGTTATTTTTGAGGCTCTGAACAATGTTTTTGCCTGAATTTACATAATTATTCCAATTTTTTTACTCCCTCAACTAAACTGTACTTCTCTGTGGATCTTTCCAAAGTCTTTGCTTATTTTTATTTATCTATGTACCAGCTCTACAAGGAAGGCATAATCCCAACTCTCCAGCATTAGTTAGGAGGAGCAATGGATGAGGAAATTGGATAAAATGATCATTTAGCTAAAGAAGATGTCCGCTTAGAGTGATTAACTGTTTAGATTCGTTGCATAAATGACAATCATACTGACCTAAGTTCTCAACTTCCTTTCTTCATTGTCATTTTCAGTGTGCATAGGAAGGTCGGGATGAACAATTTCTGAGCTTTGTTTGCAAGTTTAGGCTTCAGTATCTGTACATGAAGGTAGGAAAAAATTCAATTAATCAGTCATATCTCCATTTTTAGAAGGTAGACTGATGGAAAGTCTTCCCTTGTGTCTCAGCAAAGGTACTGGAAAGGCCAACTTGGCTTGTTGATTTGGAGAATATCTGGTTAACGGATAGTTATGTACTGTTGAAGGGGACACTCCTCTGGTACACTATTGCATGCCTGGAATTCCATGGTATTCTTTGTGATGTCACTAGTGTTATGGAAACAGAAGCTGCCCTTGTGGTATTTTGTTAATGCTTATTGTTTTAGACACAGACATGTTTTCTAGGATTATCGAGTTATTTACAGGAAAAACAGAGTGCATGGAGAGATGAGAGAGAAAAAAATGATATTAGGACTTCTTTCTTGTTATAAATATGCAAAATAAATAATCTGGTGTAAAGCAGAGAGAGTAAGCCCTGAGCCAGTACTGGGGAACTTCCTGGAGAAGCTGTGCTTGGGTCAGACCTTCTAGGAACAGGACTTATGGTCTGAAACATCTGGACTTTTAAAGAAGGGACCAAGCGTCAAGAATATCTGATGAATATTTGGCAGACAGCCAGAAATTGACAAGCATGCAGTTAGTTTGCTATGAGTTCCTTAATTTCACTCTGAATGAGAAAGATATCCAATAGGAGCCACACAGATAAATCTTCTACTCTCAGGGTAGAGTATAGGACTTCATCTACAGACGATTATTGTACAAGTCATTGACATGTTGTGACAAGGAGAGAGAGAGAGGGATACTCCCCTGGAAATGTATCAAGATTTCAGACTCATTTTTTTTGAACATACATGATTAGGGCTTGGTTGTCCTAAGAACTATGGACTACAGAACTTACCTGCATATGTCTAGCAATCATCGTTGGAGGCAGGAGAGTAGCTAATAGGTCCAACTTGAAAAGAGCTTTCTTACTTTCTCAGTGCTTCAATGTGTCTGTAGATTTCCCCTTTCCTCATGCTTTGTTGGGGGACTCAGAATGGTCTCTCCTCTGACTGGGCCATTAATATGCATGTTCCCTTGTGTTTATCTACAGGGTCTGCTGGGAAGGCATCATGCCAACCTTCCACCATCAATGAGCAAGTTCAGCAGATTAAGAAGTAGGAGAAACTGACTATTGAGCTCAAGAAGAAAACCTGTGAGTTGGGTAAACTTCCAGGAATACTGACCCATGGCATCAGCAGAATTTGAACAAAAGATAGTTATTACACCCAGTCATTCCTTGATCGTCTTGACCCCTCTGTGTTAAACCCAGTATTCTCACATCAGAAGAAACTGCAACTCCAACATCCTCATGCACAAACACACTTTTCTGATGTGCCTCTCAAAAGTAGAACTTGAAGGTAGGATAGGAGTGTAATGGAAGCTATTTCATTTCTCAGAAAAGCAGAAGCTGTGTTTGAATAACAGACGAGATATGGCAAGCAGTGTGTGAGCTCTCATCCTGGATTTTAATAGAGAGAGATGCATTTTCTGTCCTCAGAGGAACACAGAAAGTTGGTCAGCTACAGAAGCACAGTAACTTAAACTTAGATAAGTAAACTTTTGTTTTTTTATTTATTTTAAAGATTTATTTTATTTGATTTTTATGAGTATACTGTACCTGTCAGACTCACCAGACTCACCTGTCATTATGAATGGTTGGATGCCACGATGAGTACACTTGGAATTGAACTCATGACATTTGGAAAGACAGGCAGTGTTCTTAAATGCTGAATAAACTTCCTAGTCTAAACTACTACTACTACTACTACTACTACTACTACTACTACTACTACTACTACTACTTATTATTATTATTATTATTATTATTATTATTATTACTATTATTGTTAAGCAACCCTAGATAGATCAAAACTTACCCTCCTCTAATGCTCTTCCCCCTTCCCTGTTTGAAGAAGATCTTAGAATAAAGAAAGTCACCATAATATCTGCCCCTCGACCTCAGCATTAAAAAATGAAAAATTTTACTTTTTCTTAGCTATGGAGATTTTCTTGTTGACTGGGCTCATAGCTTCAGACCTGAAGTCAGGGATAATATGGACAATGGAGATCCATTTGAAAGAAGCTGCTTAACTTGGAGGAACAGGGAAACAGTGAGCAAGAGTAAGATGTTTGTCCACCAGGTGATCCCTTGCTGAGAACAAAGTCTCCTCTTCACAGCCTGAAAACTGGGCAGGCTGGGTAAGTAGGCATAGCTAACAAGCCAATCCAATTGTGTAAATATTTGTACATATACAGGGTATAAAGGGAGAGCATTTCATTGACTAAGTTGAATAAAAACCCTGTCCACTATGTTCTTATATCTTGCAAGGAAACTTTGGTGTATTTTGTCTATCCTGGGATCCAGAAAGATCGCTTCTCACTCTCATTGTGATTTCTTCCCTCATATGACCCTTAAGAGTACTGAGGAAGTCAGAGAAAAACACAGACAACAATAATCTACATTGTAGAGATCAATTACTTCTCATAAGAAACACTTCCTCATAGCTGTGAATTCAGCAGAGGGGCAAGCTGCAACCAATGCTTGATATTGCATCTGATGTCTGGTATACAGGCTCATTGACTAACTATTCTATTGGAGAAAGGAAACATCAAAAGTTAGCATGAGAACAAAAAAAAAGACTTAAAATTGAATCAGAACTCTGATACATAGAAGTAAGTGTTCCCAGTGAGGGTCACAAATAACATGAAGGGTATTACTTGAGCAAGAGTTACTCTGCTGGAGTCCTCATATTTCATATTTACTTGAAAATCTGTCACAGCAAACTATATTGATATCATACAATAGTCCAGAGAGACCATACCCAAAAGTATATAATTCCTACTGAAATAAAGTGTTGATAATACTGCACATCACACATTTGTATGTGAGTCTAAAATTAATGTTCTACATAGATGAAAGCATTCCCACAATCCTTATCTTAGTCACTTGATTTTTTTTTTTCGTTTGGTAAATGGCTGAGTATTCTTCAGTTCCACACCTGAACTGAACTGACTCTTCCTCAGACTGTATACATAGTGGACATCTGAGTAGCAATTGACATTTTTAGCCAGGTTGGTCTCCCCATGGATCTTTTTGGGCATGAATAAGCATGCATAGATATATTTTACTAAAGGATTCATGTAGTAGCCTAAATATTACAGGATCCCATTGCTGTAAATAATTTTATTTTACACAGCAGAAGGAAGGTGTATCAAAGGCTGTGTATCAAACGTTGTAGATATTACACCATCCATAGATGATAATATATCAAGAAGAATCCCTTAGGATTACACACATTGATCTAGAAACTCACAGACGATTCTAATCCAGGACAGGTAATCACTTGGCTTGGAAACTTACAATAATATAATGCTCCAGATCTATGTGGAGTGTTAATAGGTAATGAGAAACCACCTAAAAAGCATATGCATAAGTACAAGATGCTATTCAAAAATTATCCAGAGGGAGTTTGGCAACCTACATTCAGCACAAAGAGATTGATTCGTCACTTCACAGATTCTGATCAGATCAATTTAGTATTGAGAAAACTATATGAGAACTCACTTGCGTATCCCATGACTGTACAACTAGGTAGTCACAGCAAACATGACATTCAGGAAGCATAGCTTGTACTTGCCAACAATGGACAGAGTGCATTTAGCTGACGAAGTTTGACCATGAAACTCAAATTTCCGAAATACCACTTAGGTTTGAATTTACAGAACAATAAATACTTAATGAGTTTTGGGACAAAATTCTAATCTAAAGACTACAAAATTATTTATCAATAAGCTCTTAATCCCTATGGAGAGATTAATGGTAGATATAATGAATTTAATCTGTAGCCCAGAGGTATACATAATTGGTGCAATCTGAGGTGATTTGGTATGTTTAAGAAACATGCAAAAAAGGGAGGTCATTCTATCTTTGAACAGATTTGCTTCTCAAACATTTAGCATGAGTTACTGTGGAATGACCTAGACACATACATGCACATATCCTACAATTAATTGATTTGTTCTGTTCTGTGTGTGGTATGCCGGACTAATCCAAGGTAGGAAGTATATAATGCACAAGTATTTTAAACCCAATATCAATGAAAATAAATCAGAATTCCTCTTGTGAATGCCATCCTAGATGAGTTAATCCAGATCAAAAAGTAAAAAATGAGTTACATATTCACTTTAATCTGAATGTTAATTCTCTAAACTGTGTATCTGTATGATCATTTTGTGTAAGAGTCTAGTGAAACAGACTGTATATATTTTGAGAAGTGCAAGTGTACTTATGTATTGCTGAAGGACACAGTCAGGAACAGGAATATCAACTGTGAAGAGACAGGGAAAAGAGCAACAATGAAGGGAATGTAGTACATACAGTTAAATTGAGAGACATTTGAGGCATTGAATGGAAAACTAATGGAGTAGAAAGACAATTTTTTTTAAAATTTTCTATCAAGTAACTAAATATTTGCTATAGTTACATGGGCAGAAGATAAAATATTGAATGGGTTTATCTATGTGAAATTCGAATAATAAGTAAGTCACAACAATTTTGGATTTCAACTTTCAGTAAACCTATGTTACAAATACTGACTGTATATTCATTAAGGAGAGAGATGTGAACATCTCTGTTGGAAACATACATATCTTATATTATAAACATTGGAAGTGCAAAATATCTATGTATTTGTTTACATTTCAAAGTCATTTCCCAAACTCTTCTTTCTTTCTTGAATCCCCCAAGCCTTTCCGATGCTGTTTGTTTCTATGATGGTGCTCCTCCATCTACATGCCCACTTCACTTTAGCCATCTAACATCCACCTTCTCTGGATATGACATTTCCACAAGACCGATTGCCTTCCTTTCCAGAGATTAAAGATTGGACAGTTGTCTTCTCCATATGCTTTGCTATCTATATAGCAGTAACCATGTACTGGCCAAGTATACTCTCGTTGGTAAATTTCCTGAGACTCTGAAGGATAAACTTAATTGATACTCTTGTGTTTCATATTTGTTTCCAATCCCCTTAAGATCCTTTAGGCATTAGACTAACTCATCTTATGTGGCTGTCAGTTTTCTGTCAAATGTTTAGCTGTATCAGCATCTGTCTCAGTCAGATGATGGCAGAGCCCCTCAGAGGACAGACATATTAGGGTCTTATCTGCAAGCACATCTTGACATCAGGAATAGTTAGAGGATTTAAGGTCTGTGGATGAAATGATTCTTATGGTGAGGTAGTCTCTGAAGGGGCTTTCTTCATTCTCTGCTGTTTTCTTTTACTTTTTTTTAGGCCTTGCATATTTATAGGTTAAAAATTTTGAGCTGCATGGGTAGCACCATCCCTTCACTTGGGTCATTTGTAGCTACAAGAGGCAGTCTCTAGTTGTTCTATCTCTTTGTTGCTTAGTATTTAAACTACTATCATCCCAGTAGGTGTATAGGAGCCTTTTGCATTTTTGAAATCTGGGACTTTCCTGGGGATACCCAAGTTCACCACCCACCATTGATGATTATTGTTATTTATCCCACTTTTCCTCTGGATTTCTCTCTTGTCTCTTTTCATTGTTGCTATCCCCCTCCCCACTTTGTCTATCCTTCTCTACCTCTACCTAGGTCCCTTCATCCCTCTGCCTTCTAAGTTTGTTGCAAGCATCCATAATTGGATTTCTTTCATGTTACCCTCCATGTGATAAAGGATTTGAATACTGGGTATTCTTAACTTTGTGGCTAACATCCAATTGTCCCTAAATACATTCCATGATATGTCCTTTTTGTACTCTGTTACTTCACTATTTTCCAGTTTCTTCCCTTTGTGTACAGTGTTCTTGGTGTCCTCATTTTTAATACCTGAGTCGTGTTCCTTTGTTTTATTATAGCACACGTTCTCTATTTATTCCTCAGTGGGGATGACATATTTCACGATTGGTTCCAGCATTTGACTAATATGAGTAAGACTGCTTTGAACATGTTCAAGCACATGTCCTTGTTATATGTGGATCAAGTGTGGGTATATGTGTTGAAGTGAGTGGTAAAGCTGGGTCTTCAGTAAAGCTATTTGCAATTTTCTCTGACCCTCCACCTTGATATCCAAAGTGGCTATAGAGCTACTAATCCCACCAGCAGTGGAGTAGTGTTCCACTTTGTCTACATCCTAGACCACTCTGCTACTGCATCAGTTTTTTATCTTAGTCATTCTGATTGGTGTAATGTAGAATCTCTGGTTCATTTTGATTTGCTTTTTTCTCATAACTCTGGATGTTGAACATTTCTTGATATGTTTCTCAGATATTGAGTTACATCAGTTAAGGATTCTTGGTTTAGCTCTCTAACCCATTTTAAAATTTTGGATATTTGGTTGTCTGGGACAGTAAGGAAGGGAGTGTCCATGTGGAGGAGACAATCACTAAAATGAGGGAGTGGGAGAGACTAGGGGTGATGAAGAGGAACCCAGGAAAGATAAAAACATTTGAAATACAAATGAGAAATACCCTATTTAATGAAAATGAAAAAAAAGAATAAACTTACACTTCTGAAATCTTACTGTTGAATAAATATAGCTTTTGAGATTTTAAACATTTATTTCCTATGTAAATTAAAATTGTATGTGCAAATTGAATACAATTGCTCAGTACTATATTATCTAGTTATGGAGCCTGAGAATTAAATTTATATGTTGTATAACTGTCTTTTAGAATATTTTTTGGAACTTATTTTAATTATTTCTAAACCTTATCTGAGCCTGACACTTTTTTATTGACTATGTCCAATTGTTTTTAGAAAGATACATAAAAGATATTTAATCTTTTCATAAACATTGACACATATACTTCAGCACTGACTCAATATGAATTAGGGTGGATATTATAAGGTATTATTAACCTACTGTTTTCATATAAACAAATTCTGTACCTATTCTTTTATTGGATCTTTTTACTTGTTTTACTGTAGGAAATATCAAAAAATGCATTTGTATCCCATTATCATTTACTTGAAAATATTAATTATATTGATTGTAATATGGCCCAGATGCAGTGGAAAATGGGTGAAATGTGAGGCATGCTGAGAAACATAGGGTCTGCTCTTTGTTAAGCTTGTCATATATCAAAATAAGAGAGGTAGAGTGACTGATACTGATACGTAAAAATGAAGTAATTACAAATGGTGTATGTATTATGAAAATGATAAGCAGTCTTCATATTTAAGATTTTTAATATTTAAATGGAAATTATTTTAGATTCCTTTATATGGATGTCCTTCTGAGGAGATTATTGGGTCTTAGTAACCAATACCCACAAGTATGACACCCTGATCTGCATATTGTTTTAAATTAATAATAACTGGAGTAGCAAAATGCTTGAAGAAAATTCATCCAGTATACTCCTGTCTGTTTAAAGATTGGATATGCAAAAGATGAAAAGAGTTATCTTTGGTTCCTTTATTGAATTTTCTTAATTGAAATGAATGTTTTCAAAAAGAAATATTAAAGAATATAGCCATTTTTGTCACAGGTTATTGTTAGTGTTCTCACTCTGTTTAATTTCACTATAGAGTCATGCAATACTGTTAGTATATCTGTGATATTCATCACATGAAATCAGCATGTTTAAACTGATAACATCCATAATGTAACCTGTACCAAATTTCCACTTTATTTCCTTTTCTGCTCTATTACACGTCGATGTCATTTTTTTTTAGCATTTACCATGGATTTATAAATAAACATGCTTATGTAGTCCACTCAGAATCACTTGTAAATATTATTCAACAAATAATATTCAATATGCAAGTTCAGGTCTTTCACACTTTCTGTTTAAAATTGCATGAAGCACTTCTCTGCATGAGGTCTTCTCCAAGCTCTGCTTCCTCTTCCAGAAGTATTCTTCCTATGATTCTTGTCACATAGCCAGCTTTCTGTTTTAAATCTGAGTAGAACTAGAACTTTGTAACAACTTTGTTTTTCTTGTCTAAAGATTCAATGGAACAAACTGTTGGTGGAAAATTTATTGGGGGAAAATAGATCATTTTATTATCTCATTTAAAGAGCAATTATAAAATGGTTGATGTTGAAAATAGTACTGAAAACACGGAAGCGGTAGTGATCTCATTTGTGACAGAGAAATAATAATTACCTATATGAGAGCAATGTTAGTAAAGATAAAAAATGATGGATCATGATTAAATTTCATGATAGCACATGAGGATCTCTTAGAAACTTAAATATAGTGATAAGATTTGAGGTAGAATGCAGAGCAGGGTGGAAAGTAGCTGAAGATTTGCAAATAGAGACAAAGTATGATGTTATGCCTTTAAGTAACAAAGATGAGATGATGGGAGAATTTGACAGATTAATGTAAAGGAATCTAAGTATTTCATCTCTGTTAATTACCTGAGTGGAAGTGTTAAATAGACATTTTATTTTAAAATTACGGCTGATAAATGTTCCTTTAGGTATTAAGATATGAACATAATTCACATTTAAAATTGTGCTTCATATAAGAAGATATTTCACATTAAATAATTATTTCATGATTGATGATTCTGAGTATGTGATATTAATCTACTTATCTGTGATCTTTCATGTATGTAAATATGTATGTATGTATGTATCTTTCTATCATTCTGATCTATCACATATAGCAGTCCATTTGTTATATTTTCTAACTCACATAGGTCCTTTAGTATCCTGAAATTACATCACATGATGGAAAAGTTAATTAGATATGTCTCATGCTAAAACCCATATACAGTCACATTACCAAACTAAATCTTTGTGTTTTATGAAATAGATGAGGAAATTTGATATTATAAAAATTAATTAGCTACCTTGAATCTCTTTTCTGAACTGTAACTTTACAATGAATCAAAATTTATGAAACAGCTTTTAAAAATCTTGAGTACTAATGTATAGCTGTGAAAAGTTTCATAAAGTTAGAAAGTAGAGTGCATTTTATGTTACATAAATATATATATAAACACATATACACATACAAACAAATATATATATATATATAAATGTGTCCACCTACACGTATATACATATATACATATAAACATATATACATATGCCCTTAAGTACACATACACAATTATATATATATATATATATATATATATATATATATATATGTGTGTGTGTGTGTGTGTGTGTGCGTGTGTGTGTGTCCCTATGTACACATACACATATACAAATGTATACACATATACATATATACATACATACATTCTTTACTAACCAAAAACTTTGCTTTTGAAAGAAATTGCCTAGGCATAATGTATATGGTTTAGTCAAATAAGAGAAAAATGATGTTATTGTCAAATGACTCTGTTTGAGTATTCATTTCTTCTTTTTTAACATGATGATGGTTCTACAAATCTGACTTTTGGTAATTGGAGATTATATGTACTACTCTAACTCATTCAAACTCTTACTCCAAAAATAAGTGATTACTTATTATGTTTCCAGTACATGTCTAGAAAATAGGTTTATAAAAAAATGAAGTTTCTGCTTTCCTTCAAGGGCTTCACCATCTAGGGAGGATATAGTCAAATATCATTATTTATTAATCCTATAATCTACTCTAAGTATTTCCTTCAAATTATATCATTTTGCTCCTCTAAAACTCGATTTAGGTATAAGTACACTTCATTTTTCAAATTCAAGAAAGAAAAGTGTGAAAAAGTCCCCTTGAGAATCAGGAGTACTGGAGTTAAAATTCAAGTTCACATAATATATCGCTTAAAATCATTTTTAAAAATGTATTATATGGGGTTGGGGATTTAGCTCAGTAGTAGAGCACTTGCCTAGCAAGCGGAAGGCCCTTGGTTCGGTCCCCAGCTCCGAAAAAAAGAAAATAGAAAAAAAATGTATTATACTTGCTGTCTTGAGTCACCAAGTTCAATAATTTTCTTAATAAAACATAAAACAAAGTAAAATCCAAGGGAAATATATTATTAAGATACAATTCCAAATTGTTTTTCCACACACTTATTACCTTTCATATCTTTACATTTAACATAGAACTAGAAAAAAAAAAATAAAAACATACCACCGATTCCCAACAACCATGGGACAGTTGTTTGTAACGGATGGAATTTATAGATGACAATTGAAATAAAACTGTGGGTTTGTGACCCTGCTGATAGATGCATGAAAAAACATGTATATTTAGGTTGAGTTTCTACAATATAAACCAGATTAATCCCTACAACTAGATGGCATGTGCATTTGGCCAAACAGGATAGGAAAATTTGCAAATGAGCTCCATATCTTAAACACGTTATTTTATAAACTTGCTTGAAATCATGCTTTTGATAATTATCATCTTGACCAAAATCACCGACAGGCTAGCCCATTCAAAAATAAATTGTTATCACCTTTTGCCAATTAATTCTATTTTTTTATACAAGAGTAAGAATATGTAACTGCTATTGAGATGGTTGTTAAGGGTTTCCAGTACCATTACAGCTCATAGGTTGTAAGTGTTTTTAAATTTTTATATTGGAAACATGGTCAAAGCAGGTACACTGTTTTGAATTTTCTCAACTGATCACATATTGGATTACCCGTTTCAAAATTAGCAGCAATAACTGTAAAGGATTTGGATAGTGTCAATCACTCTGAAGAGAAAATAATGTACAGGATTACTCAGCTACAGTAATGTATTTGTAGCAGCAGCAAACATTTCAAACATATGCTATTTTTTCCAAGGGAAAGTTGGCTACACAGACTATGGCAAACAAATGAAGCAGCAGCAACAATGTTTGTGGATCTTGAGTCTCTGCTGATTTCAATTCCCTGAGAGAATCACAGCATAGAACTTCTCTCTGTCCAGGCTACGTACAGAAGCCTGGCTGTTCTACTAGGTTCTGCCACTGCTGCTGTTTCCTGTTTGTTATGACAACTCTGCAAAATTGAACTACTAGTGTATTCATGAAATGTTTGCTAATGGAACAAGCTGCCACTGCTAAACTGTGTAATGTAATTCTGCTATCCAGACAACACAGTTGGGAGTTGCTCCAATGAACCTTTTTAAACAGGGCCACCACCACTAAACCCAATGCTTCCATTCTTCTTTTTTTTACCTTGGGTGGGAGGAGGGCTACAAAGGATGTTAAAGCTTTTAAGAGGCATCAGCAAATATTGATATTTGGAAAAAACAAAGTTTTAGTTTGAAGAGATATCAGCTGTGGGCTCTCCTTGGGGTGTAATATCACTCAAGCATTTGGTGTATCCTGCATGGAAGGACCCTGAGAATGCCAAGTTAACCGCAAAAAGACAGGTATTTTCTGGTCCTGCATATATCAGTGAATATAAAGTTTTTTTCAACACTGGTAATAAGCAGGAGGTTTGGAGCCTGGGGGGAGAGAGAATGAAGATGTTTACTATGTATGGCATCTCAGCTCCATAAACTAAAAGAGATCTGGATAAGAGAGGGAGTGAGAGACACACACTAGAGATGCTGAGCACTATAAAAAATGGTATATTAAAAGCATTTTATTTTATTTCTTGTAGGACAGTTAAAAAAGAATCCAAAAGCTATTCTTTTTACTCTTATTTAGCATTAGATAAATATCTCCTTTATAAGACAAGATAGACTTTTTTCTAAAGTACTTTGGTAACTTGAGACATTAAAAAATGAATTTTGCTTTCTTTTTCCAGAAGCCAATAGCAATGTACATGAAGAAAGTACATCAGTAGTGAGAAAGAAAATTGCTACACTTCTTCAATAATCATTTCCTTAGGTAAGTGAAATTTTATCCAGGTGTTTCTGAAATAATCTAACTATTGTCATTTCCATCAGTATATGTAGAAGGAACCATGATATAAACAAATGGAATTCACTGCTAGAGAAAATCTCATTTAAGTAAAACCATATCTGTAAACTCAAGGAACTTTTCCAAGCAATTCCAATTGACATTCTTACACAAATTATTTTTATAATAAATGTAGTAAACAAAATACACCCATACATACAGTAATATCTTTGGAGTTAAGTTCACATCTTATTAATTAAACTATTATTACTTTGAAAGTAATAAAAGAGAATATGGATTGTGTTTGGTAGCAGGCCACAATCCAAAGCATCAATCCCTTTATGGTAATCTAATAGATATGAATTTCATTTCTTCCAAGAATGTTTAAACAAGATTCATTCCTTTTAGTATTCCTAGTCTCTTGATTTCTTTTTGGATATCACAGATCCCATAATGGTTTGGTTAAAAATGTTCACTACGGCATGATAATAAACTTAGTCTTAGAAATTCTCTGTTAGTTGCTATCTCTGAATAAGGAAGTTTGAATCACATAAACTAACTTGACTCCACAGAGATGTCATACTTCTCTAACTAGCATTTGCACAATTTTGCCCATAATACTGTGTCTTAGCCAGAGTTTCCATTACTTTTATGAAATACCATGACCAAGGAGGAAAAAAAGCAAGTTGGGGAAGAAAGTGTTTATTATAGTTTATATTTTCTCTTTTAAAATTTTACTTAATAAAATTTTAGAGTTCAGATTTCATTCCTCTCAAAGCCCATATTCTGTTCTACATCCCATACCTTCTCCCCACATTCCCAACTGAATGAAGCTGTCTCCCACTCCACCCTCAGTCTACCAGACCTCTCCACTACCTGGGAACTCAAGTGTCTTGAGGGTTAAGTGCATCTTCTCTTGTTGTGTCCAGAACCAGCACTCCAATCTTAGAGGCCTCATATTAGCTGGTGCATGATGCCGCATTGATGGCTCAGTGTCTGAAAAATCACTGAGGTCCAGGTTAGTTAACACTGCTGGTCCTCCGACTGCGTTGCTCCCCTACTCAGCTTCCTCAGCTTTTCCCCAATTCAACCACAGGGCTTAGCAGCTTCTGTTCATTGGCTGAGTGTAAATGTCTGCATCTGACTCTTTCAGCTGCTTGTTTTTTCTTTGCTAATGCAGTCATGTCAGGTCCGTTTTGTGAACATGACAAAGCATGAGTAATAGTGTCAGGCCTTGGGGGCATCTACTTAATCTGGTTCCCAGATATCGCGGGACACTGGAATTCCTTTTACTCAGGCTCCTCTCTGGTTTTGTCCCTTAAATTCTTTCAGACAGCAACAAATATGGGTCAGAGTTTTGATTTGTGGATGGCAACCTTATCCCTCACTTGATGCTCTCTCTTCGTCATGGAGTTAGCCTCTACAAGTTCCCTCTACCTACTCCTGGACATTTCACTGAGTCCTGATAGTCTCTTACATCTCAGGTCTCTGGAATATTCTAGAGCCACCCCCACCTCCAAACTTTTAGTTCATGAGGTTGACTCTTTTCATTCATTCTGCTGGCACTCAAGACTTCAGTCAAATTCCCTACCAACACTTGAACATGTTCCCCTCTCCCTTACTGACTCCTTTCTCACACAGGCCCCTCACTCTTCCCTCCTGAGGTTCATTTCTTCTCCCGTTCAAGTGGGATTGAGATTCCTCTTTGGCTGTTCAGTTGGTTAAAATTTTATTTTTCCTTTTATAAAAATGGAATATTTTGTTTAATTTCAAATATTATTCACCTTTCTAGTTTTCCAGTCATAAGACTCCTATCCTTTCCCCAACCAGTTCTTCTATAAAGGTGTTCCCCTCACCAACCACTCACTTTCCCAGCACCCGTGACATTCCCCTACACTGGGGGTTCCAGCTTTGGTAGGCCTAAGAGCCTCTCCTTCCATTGATATCCAACAAAGCCATCCTCTACTACATATACATTTGAAGCCATAGTTCTGTCCATGTACAGTCTTTGAATATTGGTTTAGTACCAGAAAGCTATGGGTCGTTGGCATTGTTGTTATGGGCTTGAAAGCCCATTCAGTCCTGGTAATCCTTTCTCCAAATTTACAAACAAGAGGTTTGTTTGCATTCCACTGGTGTGCCAATAACCTTCACATCTGTAATTGGCATGGTCTACCTGGGTCTCTCAGGAAAGATCTATATCCATTTCCTGGCAGCATGCACTTCTTAGCGTCATCAATCTTATGTAGTTTTGTGGCAGATCTATCTATCCATCTATCTATCTATCTATCTATCTATCTATCTATCTATCTATCTATCTATCATCTATCTATCAATTTACCTCTATATCTGTCTCTTGTTATCTATATCTATATCTTTATGTATATCTTTATCTATATTTATATTTATATATCTTTATCTATATCTATATCCATATCTATATCTATATATATCTATATATCTAAATATATATATATAACTATCTAAATATATATATATATATAAATATATGTATGTATGTATATATATATATATGTATATATGTATATATGTATATATTTGGTGGCTCCTACAGCTATGTGGTTTGGTGGAATTTTAGGATGGATTCTGTAGAACTAGGTCAAAAATGTAGAAATGCCAATCAAATTCCTTCCTGTTATTATGGACCTATTGAAGTTGAGGTTTCTCTGGACATCAAGCCATTCCTCTTTCTGTCCATCCTTCTGAGTCTTGTGTTTCACCTGAGAAAGAATAGTGGTAAAACCGCCTAAACCCTTTTGTCTGACCCTGGGAACACAGGAAGGTACACGTTTTAGAACTGATATCTAATAGGAGTAGAGATCTGCCTTCTATAGTACATGATGGCCTGTGCTTTACTGATGTCTCATAGTTTTTGGATAAAATAAGGATTTGGGAGTATTATTTGAAGTAGGAACACAATATTGACAGTTATATTCACTCTATAACTGGTCACGCTTTGTTGCTAATTTATTGCAAAAAATGAAATTGCAAAACGGAATTATTGAGTACAAATTCAGGAATATATATATATATATACATATATATATATATATATATATATATATGGTGTCTTCTACAACTATGTGTGTGTATATATATATATATATATATATATATATATATATATATATATATATATATATATGTATATATAAATTCTCCTATAAAGGAAAGTACAATATGAAAATAAAATACAATGCTCAATCAATTAAAGGTCTGTAGGGAAAATAATGGCCTTTGGGAAAGAGAGAAATCCTAGGAAATTGAGTGTATGTCACAGGAATGGACCTGGAAATAGAATTCTTATCCAGAATAAACTCCTCCACCCCATGTTCCTAGATCATTTCTACCCATGCCATGTGCCTGACTAACTTTCTCCATTCAAAGCATGAAAACGCTAATGTAGGAAAAAGAAGTCTGTAGCTTTAAAGAGGTAGAGTACATAAAACATTCCCCTGTGTCATAGGAGACACTTCTGGAAAAGGCACTCTCAAAACTGGTCACTGTTAGGAAAGCTGTTTAGCAGGTAGGCCACGGCAGTTCTCAGTGACATCATCATTAATCCCTCCCTCCAAAATCTCTTGTAACCAGGAGATCCCTATCTTCTCCTGTGATGTCACAAGTGTTGTTGTGTCTGCAACTGCCTCTCAGATATTCCTTCAGTACCTCTAGGGTTTACTAATTGGCCTCTAATTCAGAGTAAACAGCCTTTTGGGAGGGAGAACAAAGAGGATGAAAAGATCTGATATGGGAAGAAAAAAGGAAGCTGGCCTTCTGTCTTGGTATAAAAAAAAAGAAAAGAAATAAGTGGTCCTTGGAACAGCTCAGTGAGTACTTGGTAGGAATTTAGTGGGATTGAAAAAGAGACTGCCTTGATCTGAGCCTCCCACCTATGGGAATCAGGAGTTGGGAGCCTCTCAGAAGCATCTGGACTTGCCTGTTTTTATTGTTCCTGGAAGTCAGAGAGTTTATATCATTAATTTCTTTATTCAATAGGCCAAGTGTTGTGAAGGGCACAGTTGTTTTCCTGACAGCTCATGGCCTTTACTCTTTTTGACAAGAAGAAAAAAGTCCTAAGGAAAAAGGTAGAGACAGATATAGTGTCTCTAGCTCAGAATAAACACCTCCATGTTTGCATATCTATAGTGCAGTCTGAGAAGCAGCATTGCTATTAGGTGACACATCATCATCTCAGTCTTCCCACTAATATTTCCACTGACCACCACTTTACTTTTCTGAGTCAATAGGTATGATTAGCTGTCAGTTTTTTCTTCTTTTATTTCTTTCATTTTTTTTATGTTTTAGCAATTTTATTGCTTTTTTTAACTTGATATTTCTATATTTACATTTAATGTTATTTCATTTCCCATTTTCCTACCCAAAAGGTTCCTACCCGTATCCTTCCCCTTTCTTCTCTAACCCCCCCCCAACTGTGCCTTCACATTCCCTTGAACTTGGAGACAAACCTAGAGAGGACCAATAGCTTCGGCTTCCATTCATGATGAACAAGGTCATCCTCTGCCACATGCAGTTTGATCCATAGTTCTGTCTGTGTACATTCACTGAATATTGGTCTAGTATCAGAAAGCTCTGGTTCATTGACATTGTTGTTCTTACGGGATTTTAAGCTCCTTCACCTCTTGTAATCCTTTCTCAAAATCTGCCAGCAAGAACTCTGTTTCAGTTCACTGGTTTGCTCTAGCATTAACTTCTGTAGTTGACATGATCTACCTGTGTCTCTCAGGAAATATCTATGTCCAGTTGCTGGCAGATTGCACTTTTTAGCGACATCAATCTTATCTAGTTTTGGTGGCTGATATATATATATATATATATATATATATATATATATATATATATATATATACACACATATACATATACATATATCCTCCTTTAGGTGGCTCCAAGAACTATGTGGTTGGGTGGAGGCAACATGGATTCTGAGCAACTAGGTCAAGAATATAGAGTTCAGAAACGACAGTGCCAAATAAACTCCCTCCTGTTCTTATGAACCAATTAAAGTTGAGGTTTCACTTGCTCTCAAGCCATTCTTCTTTCTGCCCATCCTCCAGTATCTTATGTTTGGCCTTCAGAGAAATAATGGTAAAATGTATGACCCTCAAGTCTAGCAATGGGAACACAAAAAGGTAGATCGTGTAGTACCGATATCAAAAAGTACTAGAAACTGAATTCCATAGTTGTTTTGTCCTTTGCTTTTTTGAAAATTAAATTGGACACAGAAGTTTTGAGTACACATACAGGAATATTAATAAAGTATCTTATCATTGAATGTACAATGAGAAAGTGAAATACAATATTCATTCAATTAAGGTCTGTAGGCAAAATTCTGGCCTTTGGGAAATAGAGAAATCCTGGGATATGAACTGTGTATCACAGGAATGAACCTGGGAAACAAAAATTATCTAGAACTATCTCCTCCACTCTATATTCCTAATTCGTTTCAAGCCATGCTAAGCCCCTGACTAACTTTGTCCATTCAGAATATGTAACCTCTAATGAAGCAAAGAGAAATCTCTAGCTTTAAAGACATGGAGTATGTAAAGGTTTCCACTGTTAGACAGGAGAAACTCCTGGAAATTGCACTCCAAATCTGGTCAATGTAAGGAAAGCTGTTTAGCAGGTAGGCCATGGCAGTTCTCAGTGACATCATCATTAGGACTCCCAGAAAAATCTCTTGTATCCTGGAGAGACCTCGCTTCTTCTGTGATGTCACAATTGTTGTACTGACTGCAACTGCCTATCAGATATTGCTTCAGTACCTTTGGGTCTTCAAATTGGCATCTAATGCATTGTAAATAGCCATTTGGGAGGGCAAACATAGAGGATGAAGTGATCAGACATGGGGTGTAGAAGGTGACCTTCTGTCTAGTTATAAAAAGAAGAAACACGTGGTCAATGGGAAAGATCCTTGAGTCTTGGGTAGGTGTTGAGTAGGTTCACTGAAGAGATAGCCTTGATCTGAGCTTTCCACATATGGGAATCAGGAGCTGGGAGCCCCTCAGAAGCATCTGGCCTTCCCTGCTTGTTATTTTTCTTGGTAGTCAGTTAGTTTATATAATTCATTTCTTTATCCCAAAAGCCAGGTTTTGGGAAGGGCACTCTAGTTTTTCCTGAGAGCTCACAGCTTTTATCCTTTTGTCAAAAAGGAAAAGGTCCTAACAGAAAAGGTAAGGCAAGTATTTTGTCGTCTGCACAGAGTAAATTCCTCCATGCATTGTATTCTAATAATGCAGTTTGTGTCTGGCACTGATAGCTGGAAGGGAGAAGTGCTTCTAGATGAGACTTCATCATATAAGTCTTTCAACTAGTAATACTCTGACTACCATTCCCTGCCAGTTACCCCTTAAAATTCTGAGTCAATAGGTGTGAATAGCTGGAAGATTTCTTTTCTTTCATGTCTTTCATTTTTTTTAAATTTTTAACTAATTTTATTGCTTTTTTAATTGGATATATCTAAATTTTCATTTAAAATATTTCCATTCCCAGTTTTCTGACTGAAAGATCCCTTACCGGTCCTCCTACACTTCTCTTATAACCACCCTTACTGCCCCTGGATATTCCCTTGAACTGGGAGTCAAAGCTAGGCAGAACCACGGGTTCTCCTTCCATTATCACCCAACAAGGCCATCCTCTGCAACATATGCAGTAAGAGCCATAGGATTGTTCATGTTCATTGTTTGAATATTGGTCTACTACCAGAAAGCTCTGTTTCATTGGCATTGTTGTTCTTATGGGTTTGAAAGCACCTTCAACTCTTCTAATCCTTTCTCAAAATCTACCAACAAGAAGTTCGTTTTCAGTTCACTGGTTTGCCACTAGGGTTCATTTTGTGGTTCTCCCTGCAGTTTTCTGTGTTTGATGCAAATTCAACTGCCCCAAAGTCAGGTGCATAGTCCTGTACTCAGAACTCAGGTTACTTCACAAGAACTACATCCCCATTGAATGTGTAAAGTATAAGTGAGTGGCAGGAACAGGATAGAAGGAGGGTTAATTTGTGAGGAGAAGGAAGAATGATCAGTAGAGATGTTTGAAGGAAGAGGAGGACACTAGAGGAAAAAAGAGGATTGTAATATGACAGAGTGAGAAGCCATGGCAGGTGAATTTAAGATTCTGCTCTGTGTTTTTACAAGTCGTTTTTAATATTCATAAGGGATGGGTAGTACCCTACGTGGTGTGTTTAAGTGGGCAAATATATCTAATCAACTAAATCAAAGATTATTGTGCTGTGTGTTTTTTATGTGAGGGTTTGAGTATGGGAGAGTGTGTGACGGCATGAAACACTGTGTAGCTGAGGACTGGGAAGGTGTTTATGCCAAGATATCTAGCAGAGAATTTCAGACACTTCAGTGCCAGAGTTAGCAGGATAAAACAAAAATTTACTTTTTATTTTTATAGTTTTACAAGAATACAGTCACTTCCGTATATAATATGCTCTAGCTGTGTTTCTGAGGAAAAATCTATATTTGGTTCCTGGCAGAAAGCACTTCTTAGCTTCATCAATCTTATCAGGTTTTGGTGATATATATGTAGGTGGCTCCTTCTGCTGCTTGGGTAGGGGGAATTTTCATATGGATTCTGTGTAACTAAGTCAAGAATGTAGAATCCACAAAGGACAATGCCAAATAGATTCCCTCCTGTTCTTATGAACCTATTGAATTTGAGGTTTCAGTGGACCTCAAGCCATTCCTCTCACAGTCCTTCCTCTTCTATCTTATTATTCCTCAAGAAAAAATCATGGTAAAACATCCACAACCATCTAGTCTGGCCATGGGAAAACAGTGAGGTAGATAATACAGAACAGATATCAAATGGGACTAGAGAACCTAATTCTATAGTCCATGTTGGCCTTCGCTTTACTGATATCTGGTAATTTTGGGATAAAATAAGGACTTGGGAGTTTATCATTTCAAGTAGCTACACAATATTTACACTGTTATACTCATTCTATAACTGGGCCACCTTTCTTGCCAAAATCTTTTCAGAAAATGGAATTGGAAAACAATTTTTGAGTACACACTCAGCAATATATATTAAGTCCCATATCGATAAATGTACATTAAGAAAGTGAAATACAATATTCATTCAATTGAAGGTCAGTAGGGAAAATACTGGCCTTTGGGAAATAGAGAAAACCTACAAAATTGTACTGTATTTCAAAGATTGTACCTGGGAATAAAGTTAATATCCAGAAGAATCTCCTCCACTCCATGTTACAAAATCTTTTCTACCCATTCCAAGCCCTTGACTAACTTTTTCCATTCACAGCATGTATCCACTAATAAAGCAAAGAGAAGTGTCTAGCTTTAGAGAGATGGAGTACATAAAGATTTCCACTGAATCTTAGGAGACATAACAGGAAAGGGCACCCTCAAATCTGATCAATGTAAGGAAAGCTGTTTAGCAGGTAGGCCATGGCAGTTCTCAGAGACATCATCATTAGGCCCTGCCTGAAAAATCTCTTGTAACCTGGAGAGCTTTATCTTCTTTTTTGATGTCTCTAGTGTTGTCAAGTCTGCATCTGCCTCTCAGGTATTCCTTCAGTACCTCTAGGGTTTAGTAATTGGCATCTAATTCAAAGTAAACAGCCATCTGGGAGTTAGAACAAAGAGGATGAAGAGATCAGAAATGGGGAGAAGAAAGCTGCCCTTCTGTCTTGGTCAAAAAAAAAAAGGAAGAAATATGTGTGCTTGGGAAAGCCCAGTGATGCCTCGGTAGATTTTGAGTGGTATTGCTTAACAGATAGCATCGATCTGAGCGTCCCACATATGGGAATCAGGAACTGCGTCCTCTCAGAAGCATCCGGACTTCTCTGTTCTTATGGTTCCTGGAATTCAGAGAGTTTATATCATTCATATCTTTTTTGCAAAAGCCAAGTGATGGGAAGGGCACTGTTGTTTTCCTGAGAGCAAATGACCTTTATTCTTTTTCACAAGAAGAAAAAGGACCTACGGAAGAAAGGAAGGAAAAGTATTGTGTCTCTTGCTCAGAGTAAACTCCTCCATGCTCCTGTTTCTTATATTTTGCCTTAAGAAAGAATCATGATAACACATCTACAGCCTTCAAGTCTGGCCATGGGAACACAGTAAGGTAGATCGTGTGGTACCGATATCAAATATGACTAGAGAACAGAAATGTATAGTCCATGTGGACGTTTGCTTTATTGATGTCTGGTACTCTTTGGATAAAATAAGGATTTGGGACTTTATCATTTGAAATAGGTACACAGTATTTGCACTGTTATACTCACTCTATAGCTGGGCCCACGTCATTGCCAAAATCATTGCAGAAAATGGCATAGTAAAACAGGATTTTTGAGTACACATTCAGGAATATTTATAAAGTCCCCTATCAAGGAATGTACAAATGATAAGTGAAATACAATATTCAATCACATAAAGGTCTGTAGGGAATATACTGGGCTATACAAGGCAGAGAAAACTAGAAAATTGAACAGTATATCACAGGAATGGACCTGGAATTAAGTCCTCCTCTCCAAGTTCCCAGATCATTTCTACCCATACCAGGACCCTGACTAACTTTCTACATTCAGAGCATGTAACCACTATGGAAGAAAAGAGAAGTCTCTAGCTTTATAGAGATGGAGTAATAAAGTTTTCCCCTGTGTCACAGGAGACATACCTGGAAACGGCACTCTTGAAACTGCTCAATGTAAAGAAAGCTGTTTAGAGGTAGGCCATGGAAATTCTCAGTTATATCATCATTAGGCCCTCCATGAAAAAATCTCTTGTATCCTGGAGATCCCTAGTTTCTCCTGTAATATCATGTTGTCATGTCTGCAATGCCTCTCGTATATTCCTTCAGTACCTATAGGATTTAGTAATTGGCCTCCAGTTCAGAGCAAACAGCATTTTGGGAGTGAGAACAAAGAGGATGAAAAGCTCAGAGATGGGGAGAAAGAATATGGCCTTCTGTCTTGGTATAAGAAAAAGGAAGAAACATATTGACCCTGGGAAATCTCACTGAGTCTTTGGTAGGAGTTGAGTAGGTACGTTGAAGAGATACAACTGATCTGATCCTTCCACACATGGGTTCAGGAGCTTAGAACCTGTCAAAACTAACTGGACTTCCCTGCTTCTAGTGATTCCTTGAGCTCAGAGAGTTTATATCATTAATATATTTATCACAAAAGCCAGGTGTTGAGTAGGGCACTGTCCTTTTACTTAGAGCTCATGCCTTTTATTTTTTTGCCCAAAAGAAAAGGGTCCTAAAGAAGAAGTGAAAGAAAATTATTGTGTCCTCAGCTCAGAGTAAACTCCTTAATTATTGGATTACCTATGGTGCAGTTTGTGTCTGATACTGGTATTTGGGAGTTAGACATGTTTATAATACATCATATCAGTCTTTTCACTAGGATTACTCTGACTGCCATTGCCTGATTGTGACCCTTTAAATTTCACATTCAATATGTATGATTAGAAGGCAGTTTTCTTATCTTTAACTTATTTAATATTTATTATTTTTAGCAAGATTTTTTTTTGCTTTTTTAATTTGATTTTCCATATTTACATTTCAAATATGTTTGCCTTTCCCAGTTTCCTGTCCATAAGATCCCTAACCAGTCCCCCTACCCGTCTTGTATAATCCCTCTTATTGCTCTTTGAAATTCCCTTGAATTGGTAATAAAACCTAGTTTAGACCAAGGGCATCTCCTTCCATTGGTGCAAAACAAAACCATTCTCCACTACATATGAAGTGGGAGCCATAGTTCTATCCATGTACAATCTTTGAATATTTGTATACAACCAGAAAACTCTGGTTCGATGGCATGGTTTTCCTTATAGGATTAAAAGGTCCTTCAGCTGTTGTAACCCTTCACAAAATCTACCAACAACCAATGGGTTTTCAGTTTACTGGTTTGCCACTAACATTCACTTCTGTATTTGATATGCTCTAACTGTGTCTCTCAGGAAAGACCTATATTTGTTTCTTCTAATCATGCAATTCTAAGATTCATCCATCTTATCTATTTTGGTGGCTAATATATCTATCTATATCTATTTCTATATCCATATCTATAATCTGTATATCTATATATCTATATATCCATATATCTATATAACTATATATCTATATATCTATATCTGTATATCTGTTTATCTATATATCTATATATCTACATATCATCTATATATACAAATATATATCTATATCATCTATTACACACATTTATATGTATATACACACACACATATATATATATGTACATATATATATATATATATATATATGTAAATTATAGCTACGAAGTTAGATGGAATTTTAACATGGATTCTGGGATACAAGATCAAGAAAGTAGAATCCACAAATGACAGTTCTATATAGACTCTCTCCTGTTCTTATGAACCTAATGAAGCTGAGGTTTCACTGGACCACACTCTATTCCTCATACTGCACATCCTCCTGAATCTTATGTTTGGCCTGAAGAAAGGATCAGGGTAAAACATCAAAAACCTTCAAATCTTGTCATGGGAACATAGTAAGGTAGATAATGCAGAACTGATATCAAATGGGACAAGGGAACCAAATTCTATAGTCCATGCTTTCCTTTGCTTTAATGATGTCTGGAAATTTTTGGATAAAATAAGTGTTTGGGAGTTTATCATTTGAAGAAGGTACACAGTATTTACACTCTTATACTCACTCTCTAGCTGTGCCCCCTTTGTTGACAAAGTCATTGCAAATATTGAATTGGAAAACAGAATTTTTGAGTACACATTCAGGAATATGTATAACGTACCCTCTCAAGGAATGTAGACAAAATAGTTAATACAATATTTATTCAATTGAAGGTCTGTAGGGAAAATACTTGCTTTGGAGATACAGAGAAAACCTAGGAAATTGAAGTGTATGTCACAGGAATGGACCTGGGAATAAAATTATTATCCAGAAGAATCTCCTCCACTCCATGTTCCTAGATCTTTTCTTCCCATGCCAAGCCCCTAACTAACTTTCTCCATTCAGAGAATGTAACCCCTAATGAAACAATAGAAGTACTTAGCATTGGAGAGATGTAGTATGTAAAGGTTTCCACTGTGTCACAGGAGACAGTCATGGAAAAGACACCCTCGAAATTGGTCAATGTAAGGAAAGCTGTTTAACAGGTAGGCCATGGAAGTTCTCACTGACATCATCATTGGGTCCTGCCTTAAATATTCTTGTATCCTGGAGAGCCCTAACTGGTTCTGTGATGTTTCTAGCATTGTCCTGACAGCAACTGTCTCTCGGATATTCCTTCAGTACCTCTAGGGTTTACTAATTGGCCTCTAATTTAGAGTAAACAGCCATTTGGGAGGGAGAAGAAAGAGGGTAAAGAGAATAGAGATGGGGAGAAGGAAGCTGGCCTTATGTCTTGGCATAAAAGAAAAGAAAAACTATGTGGTTCTTGTGAAAACACCCTGGGAAGATGGCTTTAGTTCTTTTGTTCTATGGGTTAACCAAGCTCATGGAGAAGTTGCTGAACATCCTAAAGACCTTTGGGCAGATGATAAATATTCTAGATACCCCTTTTTAGATTTTGATGGTCCTGGAGATGCTATTGCTGATGGTAAATTTTTCCCAGGAAGAGTCATAGAACCAGATTGATTTTTTTGATGCTTTAGAGGACATGGAATTTTTCTGATATACTTGGGCTAATGGCACAAGGTCTAAATGATTTTTTTTTCGATGTGGACTTTCCATCATACCTTTGGAAATATAAAAAGTGTTATTGTATTTTGGAGTATAATTTTCACAATGACAAATTACTTTGAGGATGGAGAACACTTTCTGGAACCCTGGAGAGGGGTGAAGAAATTCCCTGAAACCCTAGGGCAGATTGGTGTACATGCCTTTTTGGTAGAAGGCGGAGGTACTTGAGCATCCTGGGACAATATGTTATATCCAGCATGCCCTTGTATGGATTGGCAGATTTCCACAATTCCTTCATCATTTTTGGAAAATTTCAAGACCCTTTGGACAGATGGAGAACGGGTGGGACTCACGGGAGGAATATTCTAGCTTTTGGTGTCTCTTTGGCAGCAGAAGATGGCAA
Organism: Rattus norvegicus; assembly: GCF_021556685.1. Taxonomy (NCBI): domain Eukaryota; kingdom Metazoa; phylum Chordata; class Mammalia; order Rodentia; family Muridae; genus Rattus; species Rattus norvegicus. The sequence continues at coordinate 41,032,816 of NC_141555.1, read as the reverse complement.
AGGATCCCTTTTGGCAGAAGGGGTAATGTTGAAACTGTCTTCCTTAGAGGAGAAATTTCTCAAGAGTCCATCAGAAGGTTCAAATCTTAACCCTTTGTTTCTAGAAACTGGATGACTGTGGTCCATTTTGGTAGAGGGAGAATGTTGACTATTTCTCCCCAGAGTGGACATGTGAAATAAATCTACTTGGGTAGATGGAGATAGTTGTAAAGCATGGTTTTCAGATGCAGTAGGTCCTAAGACATCCTTCTCAGATGAGGAAGGTCTTAATGTACTGTGTATATGTTTAGAAATGCTGACTGTGATTTCAGAATGGGGGGTAGGTATTAGAACTACCTCAGAAGATGTGACCTCTCCTAGAGCATCATGGACATATGTGAGAGGGCTGAGAGCCTCATGATCAGATAAGGATGTTTCTAGATATTTTTGTGTAATTGAGGAAGTTCCAAAAAAAATTTCTTCTGCAGGAGAAGTGGAAATAGAGTTCTGTGTAGAAGTGGCAGGTTCCAAAGCCTGACTGGTAGGCAAAACAGGGTCCAAGGCCCCTTCAGAATATAAGGTAAAATCCAAAGTCTTTGATGTACTTTGCAGATGTTTTGGGCCCGATTTTGGGTATAAAAAAGGACTGGCAACCATTTGTTCATATTTGGAAGAGTGCGTAGCATCTTCTGTATTTGGGGAAGATGGCCTGATCTTGAGGAGATAAGGAAGTTCAAATAGTCCCCCGTAAACCTGCAGAGGTCATATGCATTCTTTTGCACAAATGGAAAACAAGGAATCAATTTCCTCAGATATCAAGGATGCTACAGCCACTAGTGTTTGCATTTCATGTTCCACCACTCCTGGTTCACATACAGTTGGATCCATAATGTTCTCTACAGATGGAATATGTCCAAGAAAATCTTTTGTATATGTGTCACATCAACCAGCCGTTTCTAAGATGTGGCTGTGGGTAGAATTCCTTTAGTAGATGTTTCTTGTCCCACCGTCTCTTAATGAGATAGAGTACTACTCAGAGAATCCTGCTTAGTTTTGGAAAATTCTAGCTTCTCTGATGTATATGTGAAAATTTTGGAGCCTCTCCTTTTGGACAGTATGACCTAGAGTCCCCTGTGGAGAAAGAGGATATTTACTCTTCTCCATACATTGTGTAAATATGGAGTCTGAGGTAATGTCTGTCTTTTTCTCAGAGCTGTTTTCCCTGTAGTGCAAAATGCTGGGTCCTCATTCCATATCCAGTTTGCTAATTTGTGTCTTTTTAGGGGGCAATTGTGTTCTTTGATGTTTAGAGATATTTAGGAATAGTGATGGTTGCTTTCTGTTTTTTCATAATTTGAAGTTAGTTTATGTTTGTGTGCTTCTCTTCTCTGTTTTGTTGAGAAAAGTTTAATTTCTTTCTTTATCTATGGTTTTACTTGCCACAATGTGTTGGACTTTACCATTGATTATCCTTTGTAGGACTGGATATGTGGAACGATACTGTGTAAATTTGGTTTTGTCATGGAATATCGTGAAACCCATTAAGCTCCTCTGCTTCTCCAGCCCTTCCCTCAGCTCTCCAGTGGAACTCACTGAGCTCCATCCAATGTTTGGCCGTGCATCTGTGCAGCTGTTTCAGTCGGCTGCTCCATTGTGCCTTCCAGAGGAAAATAATGCTACCCTCCTGTCTGCAAACACAAGAAAAGACCATTAATAATGTCAGGGTTTGCCGTCTGCCCATAGGATAAGTCTCACATCCGGCCACTTATCCTTTGACCATTCCCTCATTTCCTCTTCCATCTCTGTCCCTGTGTTTCTTATAGAGGGGGCAATTTCTGGGTCAAAATTTTGGGGGTGGTTTGTGTCCTTAACCTTCCACCATAGGTCCTCCGTGGCTACGGAAAGTGACCATTTCAGTATCTGTATTCCCATTGCTACGAGTCTCAGCTAAAGTCACCCTCATCGATGCCAGGGTAGCCTCACCCATCCCAGATTGCAGGCAAATCATAGAGATAGCACCAACCCTGGACAGTCACTGATTTCAGTTTATTCTCTTGGCTCTCTGTCCCTTTTGCACGCCTCTCCCAAGAAATGATTCTCAAACCCCATATCCCTTCCCATCCCCTCAGCCACCCAATCCTTTCCTTCCATCTGCCTCCTCTCATTATTTTATTCCTCCTTCTGAGTGAAATCAAAGCATTTTTCTTGGATCTTTCTTCATGTTTAGCCTCTTTGGTTCTGTAGATCGCAGCGTGTGAATTCTGTACTTTATGGCTAATACCCTCTTTTAATCACTTAAATTTAATCATGTACATGTTATTTTGGGTCTCAGTTACCTCATTCAGAACAATACTTTCCCATTCCATCTACTTGACCGCATCTTCACAATGTCCTTATTTTTCATAGCTGCGTAGTATTCCATAGTGTAAATGAACCACATATTCTGTAGCCATTCTTTCATTGAGGGGCATCTCGGTTATTTCTATTTTCTACTCATTATGAAGAATGAAGCTAGGAACATGATGGAGCACGTGTCTTTGCGGTATGGCAGATGTCTTTTCAGACATAAGGCCAGGAGTAGTACAGCTAGGTCTATAGGAAGAATATTCCTCGTTCTTTCAGAATCCACTGAATAGATATGCAATGTCATTTATCAGTTTTGATCTTCCCCGGCAAACGGTATTTGTATCCTTATATTTATCAGCTTCCTCAAAGGAGGATGCCTCTAACTAGACCTCTATCATGTATTAAGGAGATCGCATATGAACCTTCTGTCTATTTTAATTGTTCAGTAAATGCTAGAGCCTATGACAGGGAGCCAGAGAGGAAATTTGATAATGGAGGGTGGAGGATGGGGTTAGGTAGAGAGTCAGAATAGGGTAAGAGAGGTATAGTATTATTACTATATAATAATTTAATATACTAACATAATATATAAATATTAATTATATTGAATCATGATATTAATATTTAATAATTTAATATATTAATGTACTATATCTTTATTTATTATTTATTATAATAATATAATTCAATATATTAATATACTAGAGTAATATTTATTATATATTAGCATAACTTTGATATATAACAATTTAAAATGTTAATATAGTATATTAATATTACTTATATTATTATAATGTTAGTATATAATAATTTAATATATTAATTTATTATATAATATTATATATATGTATATACACACACACACATAAATATACTGCATGCTATGCAACATCCACAAAGTTAACTCCAAGTGAGCTCGCATGTTAATGGGAAATCCTGAGGGTAGAATATTTTTTTTTCAGTTTTGTTTGCTTATATCGTGGATCACTTTGATGGGTTTTCCTAGATTGATCCACTCCCGCAACCTCAAGAGGAAGCCTACATGATGGCACTGAATGGCGGTTTTGATATGCCCTTGGATATTATTTTGGAACATTTTACCTAGTAATTTTTCCACCAATGTTCGTAAGGGAAATTCGTCTGAAATTCTTCCTTTGTTGAGTCGTTTGTGATTTAGGTGTCAGGGTGACAGTGGTGACATGGAATCAGTTTGGCTATTTTCCTCCTGTTTCTGTTTTTTGGAGTAGGTTGAGAATTCTTTGAAAATCTGGTAGGAGTCTGTACTCAAACAATCTGGCCCTGGGGCTGTTTCAGTGGGGAAACTTAATTACTGTTTGTGTCTCTTTAGTTGTTATAGAGCTATTTACATAGTTTATCCTACCAGAATTTACCTGTGATCAGTGTAATCAGTCTACACAATCATTCACTTTGTTCAGAGCTTCTAATTTTTGAGACAGCAGGTAATTGAAGTGAGACCTAAAGATTCTGTGACTTTCATCAGTGTCCATTGATATGGCTCCCTGGTTCAATTCTGTTTTTGTTATTTGGATGATTTCTCTCAACCTATTAGATTATCTGTCTGTGTGTTTGTCTGTCAGGTTGATGTTCCAAGGAACCAACTCTTGGTTTGTTTGTTTTTTTTTTTTTTTGATCTTTGTATTCTCTTTGTTTCTGATGGATCACTTTCACCCTGAGTCTGATGATTTCTTGCTGTCTCCTCCTTTAATATGTATTTGCTTCTTTTTATTTAAGAGATTTAGGGTGTGCTGTGAAGTTGCTAGTGTGTGGTCTCTCCGGGTTCTTTATGAAAGTGCCCAGTGCTGAATATGCAAGTTCCTCTTAGCACTACTAAGTCCCTTAAATTTGAAGAAGCTGTGCCTTCATTTTCATTAAATTCTAGGAACCCTTTTTGTTTTTCATGTCTTCTCGGAACTGGTTGTTTTTCAGTTGCGAGCTATTTAATTTCAATGAGTTCATACACTTTTTCTTATTGTTGAAGTCCAGTTTTAATCCGTGGTGATCTGAAAAGATCCAATGGTTAGCACAGTCTTTCTGTATCTGTTCTGGCTTGTTTAGAGTGGGAGAACATGGTCAGTTTATGATAAGGTTCCATGAGGTACTGAAAAGAAAGAGTGTACTTTTGTGTTCGAGTAAACTATTCTGTAGATATCATTGAGGTCAATCTAATTGAACCCCGTATTAGTTACATCATTTATATTTTTTTAGTTTCTGTCTCAATGGCCTGTCCTTGGTGAGAGTGGGACATTGATGTTCCCCACTATTAATATTTGAGGTTCGATGTGATATTTAAGCTTCAGGAATATTTCTCTCACCAATGTTGCTGCTTTTGTCTTTGACACATAGACATCCAGAACTGAGATGACATTTTGGAGGATTTTTCTTCTGAAGCATATGAATTGTCCTTCCCCATCTCTTTTGATTACTTTTGGTTGAAAGTCTGATTTGCCGGATGTTAGAATGGCTACACCATCTTGTTTCTTGTGTCCATTTGCTTGGAAAACTTTGCCGATTCCTTAGTCTGAGGTTGTGTCTATCTCGGTTGCTAGATTGTGTTACTTGAGTGCAAAAGAAGGATGGATCCTGTTTTTAAATCCACTGTATTAGCCTGTGTCCTTTTACTGCTGAGTAGAGGCCATTAATGCTTAAAGGTATTAATGAGAAGTGATATTTAGTTCATGCTATTTTGATGTTACAGGAGCAGTGATTTTTCTTTGCTTGCATGTTTTTTGGTTTTTGTTTTTTCGATTGGGATGTTTGAGTGTTTTTGTGAGTATTAGATCTGTTCTGTAGGGTGCATGATTTTTTTGTTTGCATGTTTTTTTTTTTTTTGTTTTTTTTGGAGAGCTGTAAGAGTATGCGTGAGAATATGAGATCCCTTCTGTTGGTTATGCTATGTAATTATTAATATCTAGTGGGAGGCAGGGACGGTTCAATTTCTTAAAATTCATCAATATAATCTACTATATAATGAGACTGAAAGAAAAAAAATCACATAATAATCTCATTAGGTGCTGAAAAAGCTTGCAAAAATATTCCAACCCCCCCTTCATGTTAAAAGCATCAGAGAGATCAGTGATACCAGTCCTATGCAGAAACAAAATAGAAGCAATGGACAGCAAGCCAGCACGCAACATCAACCTAAATGGAAAGAAACATAAAGAAATTCCATTAATGTTAAGGACAATGTAAGGATGCCCACACTTCCTACTCAGTATAGTATTTGAAATTCTATCCAGGTTAAAAGCATGGTTCAAATTTTGTTCTGAAATGGAGTATGGCCAAGGCCTTTGAAGGAGGAATGGCGCACAGCTTTAGAACTCCTGCAGTATGGCCCACTCTTCCCCCCAGTCCCGTTGGACCTTGGAGAGTCAGGAACCCAACGAGGACTTCATGCAGAGTGTCACTCGGTTTTTGCACTAATATCCCTCTTAATCTAAGAAGTGCATGAAAATCCTCATGGAGCTTCACACCACTCAGAGGGCAGCACCATTGGTATTTGCAATAACAGTGGTCAAGATCTTTTAGGATTTGCCTCTGGGGCAGATCAGTGCTTCCATCATTTCCCGAGGAAATGTAGAATGGTCAGCGACGACCGCCAACCTTAAAACACATTTGGAAAAGTAAATTGCTTGTGAAGCTGACTAAGATGTTGTCCCTACTGACTCTGAGGTAATAAAAAATTTATGTAACAGTTTGAGGTTTGGAAAGGCTGGGACGTTTTAAGGTCAGGGATCAAGAACAATGGCGGCACAGGCTAATGGTGTGACTGTCACAAAGGCTGAACTGTTGATGACTGATTTCTGTCCCAGGTTTAGCCTCAGTTCCTGATAGATTTTAATAAGGATTGCCAATCACAGATGTGCATTCTGATCATTTAAAGCAGATATGACATTTTTATACAGATATTTAGATTTCTGTTTTTTTAAAGATTCTTGAGTACTGTTAAAGATAAATAATACAATATTTAAACATTTCTCTGTAAATTGAAATTGATTACTTATGATGTTACGTTGGCCTTGGGAGGAATTTGATTTCTTTAGGTGTACTATGTAATATTTGTTCTAATACAGTATTGGGTATCATTTTTTTCAGCACTATGCAAGAAAATAAAACTAGAACATGATCACATTTGTGTAATATAATATTCAATAAATTAATGGTCTATACGGAAAATACTGCCTGTCGGGAAAAAGAGAAAACCTAGAAAATTGAACTGTATGTCACAGGAATGAACCTCGGAATAAAAATATTATCTAGAAAAATCTCCTATACTTTATTTTCCTAAATCATTTCTACCCATGCCAAGCCCCTGACCAACTTTCTCCATTCAGAGTAAGTAACCACAATTGAAGACAAGAGAAGTCTCTAGATTTAGAGAGATATAGTATGTAAAGGTTTCCTCTGTGTCACAAAAGAGTCACCTGGAAAAGGCACTCTCAAAATTGGTCAATGAAAGCAAAGCTGTTCAGCAGGTAGGATATGGAGGTTCTCAGTGACACCATCATTAGTCCCTCCCTGAAAAATCTCTTGTAACCTTGAGAGCTCTAGCTCCTTCTGTGAGGTCATAAGTGTTGTTGTGACAGCACTTGCTTCTTAGATATTCCTTCAGTACCTCTAGGGCTTACTAATTGGCCTTTAATTCAGAGTGAACAGCCATTTTTGAGGGAGAAAAGGAGGATGAAGAGATCAGAGGTGGAAAGAAGGAAGATGCCCTTCTGTCTTGGTGTTAAAAAAGGAAGAAATACGTAGTCCATTGGAGAGCTAAATTAGTCCTGGGTAGATTTTTAGTGGGTTCCCTGAAGAGACAGCCTTGATCTGAGTCTTCCACATATGGGAATCAGGAGATGGGAGCCTCTCAGAAGCATCTGGACTTCCCTGTTCTTATGGTTCCTGGAAGTCAGAGTGTTTATATCATTCATTTCTTTATTCCACAAGCCAATATTGGGAAGGGCACAGTTGTTTCCTGAGAGCTCATGACTTTTATTCTTTTTGTCATGAAGATAAAGGTCCTGAGGAAGAAGGGATGAACAAGTATTGTATTTTCAGCTCAGAGTAAACTCCTTCAGGCTTTGGATCCCTATAGTGCTGTTTGTGTCTGACACTGATATCTGGGATAGAGAAGTTCTTCTAGTTGAGATTTCATCATCTCAGTCTTTCAGTAGTATGACTCTAACTACCATTTCCTTACAGTGACCCTTTACATTTCTGAGTCAATAGGTGAGATATGCTAGCAGTTTCTTTTCTTTTATTTCTTCCATTTTTTTTCATTTTTTAGCAAATTTTATTGCTTATTTAATTGGATATTTCTATATTAACATTTCAAATGTTATTTTCTTTCACAGTTTCCTGTCAATAAGACCCCTAACTGGTCCCACTACCCTTCTTCTATAACCTCCCTTACTACACCTTGACATTCTTTGAACTGGGAGTCAAACCTGGGAAGGACAAAGTTCTTCTCCTTCCATTGGTGCACAATAGGGCCATCCTCTGTAACATATGATATTGGAGCCATAGTTCTGTCCATGCACAGAATATTGGATTAGTACCAGAAATCTCTGTTTCTTTGGAATTGCTTTTAGTATGGAGTTGAAAGCCCCTTCAATTTTTTTGGAGCGATGTCCTTGCCGTCCTCCAATGTTTATGTTATTATTATGGTTAGAATTAAGTATGACTATTTTCATGGAAAATCCCCACCCAGCTGCAGAATACTAATACACATCTGGTGGTCAAGAAAAATAATAATATTTCAAAGTTGTCCTGCTGACTAATAATATGACATACCTGTGACATTTCTGATATTATGTCAACATCAGCTGACTCCCTGACCACACCAATACTGTATCTTTGGCCTGAGTAAATGTTTCTTACTTCTCCCCTCCCTCTGTTACCCCTGTTATGGTATAAATTCATCCTTGGAGGAAAATAAAATTTTTGCCTTGATCAGACTCCTATCTTAACGTCCTTCTTTGCGACCCTTGTCCCCAATTCTATTCCTGGCACCCTCAGACCTCTCACTTACAAATGGCTACCAATGTGCAGCTCTTTGAAGATGTTCTTGAGGAGAACGTCTATCACTGTGAATAGGCTGGTCTGTCTTTTTGTTTGTGGAAGCCTTTGTTCCCCCTTGGAGCTTTTGCTCCCACCCCCGTCCCATCCCAGAGCTTTTGCTGAGTGATGGAACAAGCATTCTACAGTCATCTTTTGTGACATGTCTCAGGGAGTCACTCAGGACACAAATAGGGTTAAAATTTTAAAAAAAAATCTTAGATTTTGTAAAAATATTTGTCCATAGTTCCCCCAGGAGGGAACAACTGATTCAAAAGATAGTACAGAGTTAGTGATTGTTTAATGGATGGGATAACCCTTTTACTGAAGTCTACCCCCTGTAATGAATAAAAGTTGTGTGGTTTATGGGTACAAGGTTGGCTCTCCTTGTATGGATGAGCAACCTCACATATGTGGATTTAAAACCTTATACCCTCATGCTACTGCAGTGGTCACTTTGTCAATCTGTGCTCCATGATTGTGCTCCAGAAGTGGTCCACTATGAGGTCTTACAACATTTTGGTCCATCACAGGGAACTCTGTTCCCTCCAGACCACAATTGGCGAAGAGATCAGAGGTAAGCTCAAGCAAATCTGTGTTTTGTGTTCTGTGTTACTTTCTGTTTTGTCTCTGTGTCATGTCTGGTTTTTGTTTCATGTTGACTTGTGTTGTCTGCCTCTGATGGCTGAAGTGTTTGAGTCACCACTGGAGAGGATTGAGAGTCCACTTGGTAGTCGCTATTGGTCCTGTTAGGGGCTTACCGCTGTGACAGGACGACTTGCT